>NC_041385.1:18551603-18626303 GCF_002162155.2 Triticum dicoccoides
CACACACACACACACATTTATATATATATATAGGGAAAATCCATCCTACCACCCGGTGGTAGTTACCCCATATGTCTCATATACTACCATGTGGTAATATATATATACTACTTTATCATTTTAAATATATTCATATACTATATCTAAGATATTTCAAAGCAAGTTACATGAAAAAATTATATATGAACCCATAGTTTTTGTTATATTTGTGAAATACGTACATATTTGTACGTAAAAAAGAGCATACTCAAAACATGGTATATACTACCTAAAAATTAGTATATATACTATCTAATCATTGTTATATACTACATACTACACGTACATACTCTCAATTTTGATAGATACTACATACAACATACAAAACGCAAGTGGTGGTAACTACCACTGCTTGTAGGAAACATTTGTCCTATATATATATATATATATATATATATATATTTACTAATTGGAGGCACCATAAGAGGCACCACGTTAATCCTTAGAATTAAGGAATTTTGACCATTCGATTAATATATAATGTATCTGCGGCCATCAGATGAAAAGTAAGACTTGATGTCTAATACTACCACGTATTGGAGTCGTACTCCCTTGGGAGTCTCCTTTTCCTAGGAAAAAGTAAATCTTTCTTTAAAAACAAAAAACTGAGAAGTATTTTTTTCTCATGCTTAGCAGTTTATAGTATATGTTAAGAACTCTTTGTCTGATCGACCCAAACGAGTCCATGCATGCATGTTATGTGAGGGAAGTGTAAACTACCCTTCTAACAATCAATTTACAAAATAACCATTAGATCTTAACTCATTGTATTCATGTGACTTGCCTGAGATGGACTCCTATCTATCCACGGCCTTCCCTCACCCTCCCTCAAAAAAAAGAAACGAAGGGAAAACACATCTAATCGCTTTTGACAGATATATTCTGCTCGCTCAAGCGCTATGAGTACATCCGGGTGGCAGCAGCAGCGTTTCAATCTCGCCTATGACGGCTGCTTTACACACAGCAGGAAGGCATCATAAGTCCACATCAAGATCGTCCCGCTGCCATCAGCAGCTTCACACGCAAACGTGCCGGCGTCTCGCAGGCAACACCAGGTTCTCGCATTGAGACGTGTCCAGTTGTTTGTTTGTAACCATCGGATGATGTATCTCATAGTCCTCACGTATTGTCCCACGTCCACTCGATCGTCCCACAGACGGGCCGTGATCATCTCCCCGGCATCGTTGGATTTCATGTGGCGCAGGCCTCAAATCGCCGAGTGCTTTCTGACGAGATGGTGTGCAACTAAACACGAAGCTGGAATTAGGAGGTATGTAGATGCTATTCTTCTGAAGAAAGCCCCTTGATTGATTCCTCAAGTAGACTAGCTCACACACGTAGTAATCAATCTCACTGTGTTGTATCCCATGCCAACAGGTCATAGGCTATTATTCTTACCTCACAACGTTGACAAGTAATCTATTTTTTTTTAAAAGGGGGGTAGTGCCTGGTACCTTACACATCCCAAAGCTTAGCAACCGCCGCAAGTCCTCTACCGACGGGAGGTCAACCCTGAACACGCGCTCCTCAATGAGAACAAGCTCCCACTGAAGCGCCGGAGCCTGCTCACGAAGAAGCGGGCAATCCCCCGAGATATGAGCTGGCTTACCACAAGTATCACATAACTCAGCCACACACTCAGCGAGCGCCCATTTGGAGACCCTCTTAGACTCAGACCTGATATCCGCATACTGAATTTACAATTTATGCAGGCGTCAGATTGGACGACGTTGAGGCAGGCGTGCACCAGCAGGGGCCCTACTCCACGACGCTGTTCTCGGACGCGGGAGTGCGGGAGGACGTGATACGGCCATGTGGGCTGCACGAACTGCATGCAGACGAGACCCCAAGCTGCACTTCGGCCTCTGCCTTGGACGAGATCCCTATGCACTGCAAGGCCCGGTCAACAAAAGCGTTGTTGGCCCTGACCACCGATCCTTGCCTCCACCATGTAAAGTAAGTAATTTATTCATTAGCGCACATAGTAATCAATCTCGCTGTGTAGTGTCCCGCGCCAACAGTTCATAGCACATTATTCTTACTTTGCAACATTGGCAAGTGATCTGTTATCAAACTGAATCCATGATTTATTCTAAAGCCCACTAACTTCATCACATTATCCCCAATAAATAAGACCGATCTCTAAGATCTGTATAAATGGAGGTCAAAGTCTGTATGTATTTGTCAATCGGCTATCTGCACACATCATAAGATTGTGCACTATCGCGAGCAGTGGAGAATCAGAAAGTTTAATATTGCAGCGCCACCAGCAGTAACATGTAAACCCTGCAGTAGCACTTCTACATTAATACAAGCATACAGTTTGAAATTTATATGAGGCTTTCTGATGCTCTTCATGTTACGTACCATCACTGAATCTCTAATTATCTGAAAGGCATATCTAATATTTTCTTCCAGCATTAATCAGAGGTGTCTTGCGCAACCTTCAACTATTATCCTTACATTTTGCATTTAAGTTATACAACCTTAAAAGAATTCTCATTGACATGTCTAATAGAACTGTCGTGCATGCAAAAATTGAGCTAGATGCATGTAGTACTTGAATTACACCTGTTTTTGTTTACATCGTTACCCATTTTATATGGCGAAAGGACTCAAGGTCAGCATTTGTTTAATATAAGACAATCATATAAGATTTTGTTGCAACTGTAGTTAGAAAACCCATATTATTTGGGTAGCTTTGTTTCGAATAGTAGATATGATCGTCCAGTCACGGTTACAACATACTTAGAATTAAAGCTTCCACCTCCTTAAAATACAGAAAGGTATTTTCTGTCATGACATATGAAAGTGTCCTTTTAGTGATTTCACATTTATAAAAAGAGTTGTGTAGAAGCTACACTTGAAACGCTAAATAAAAATGTATTTCGGCAAGCTTATGCAAGAAAAGAATAATTGTGTGCTGATGACGAATTGGATTTAGAATCATTTATCTCAAAACTTTACATTATTTTAGTTACTGCCACTTCTGCCCTCGCAGGTCAACTTGAGTCTCCACTTCTAAAGGTATTGATTGATTTGTCACTCCATGGGTTTCTAGATCTTTTATTTTATCTCCCTACTGCCACGAAATATGGCATTTTCTGGAAACTATATGTTCAATCGAGTGGGTTTGCTGACGGCTGTGGGAGAATTCAAGCGTGATTTTCAGAGTTGTATTATGAGATTGAGCTATTGTGTTCTTATATTTGTCTTTGGACTAATTATTCCTGCACTATCTTATATAAATTTGTTAGATAAAGTTTTCTACTCCTGATTTTGAAAATGGCATTGGCCACAAAGTGTATGACACATAGGGATATGCTCATAAGAAAGGTTACTTGAACTTACCTAAATGAGTTAGCTATTTGTGAGTTTGCCTTTTACTAAAATGAAAGAATCTACACAGTATTGTAATAAAAGAAATCTAATTCCCCAACTCAGATAATGTTCATCTCTATACCTCACAGTACTCTTAGCTGCGCAATATGATAATATGCCGACACTGTTTCTTATTTAGAGTTTTGCATGCAGGTTTTGTTTTGAAACAATCACTGGAAATAGTAAGTATGCGCTTTTATATTTCCGACCTGCAAGATAAGTGGAAAGTAACGAGTGTTCTATATTGTGCTACTTTGCCAAGGTGCATGCTCTTTAACCAATTTGGTAAAAAGACAATTGAATGTTTCAAGACTTATTACTTCTTTTTTATTAGTGTTTCTTATTAACCTAGAAGCCCAAAGAAATTAGGTTGATAAACTGGGTGTACTCTACGCTTCTCATGCTTGGAAGAATATATTTTTATGAAATGAAGTTAATTATTGTGGCTCTTTTCAGCACTCAAGTAGAGTTTCCTGCTAAGTGCTGCCATAATCAACTCAATATTGCTACAACCATTGGTAGGGCGAACAATACAACCTCTATGCATCTGATTCCGTTAGCATTACTTAGTTTATGACTGATGTTGTGCTTGAAAATTTGCGAGCTTTTTACATTATGCTTTAATCCTGAATTGCATATGTTCCTTTGGTAATCCAATTTAGCATGATTTAATTTTTAGGTGCAACGAGTCGTCAAAAATTTAGCAGCCTTAGTGACATCGAAGCTTCAGAAATTAGCCCACCTATAATGATAACACAGATGATCTTACAATCCGTTCGAAGGGAACTAAACTCTGTATTTTTTTTTCATAAAGCATAGCATCTTCGTATCCATTCAAAGGAAGTAAATTTTTATACCAACATATCAATGCAGGAGAAGTAGAGAAAGAGCGTGGGTGGGAAAGGACACTATGGAGTCAATGTATGCTACTGATCTAAGTGATATATGATGTCGGGTAATATGGTTTATTCTTCTCAAAGTTTAATTTCTAGCCCGTGCAGCCGCACGGGTGGAAGACTAGTTTTTATAATGTTGTCAGAAACATCACAACTCCAAAGTCAGAGGAATGGAATTGCACCTCACTGAGTATAATGTATCATAACCTACAACAAAGATAGTAAGTGAAAGGCTTAATTGGGGATTAAAAAAAATCGACTTTGCTGCTAAAATAAATCCTACTGAGGTTAAAGAAAAAGATAAATCACTAATACATAGAACATGGCATGCTTGATGCATCATACCATTACCCATCAATAATATTGCTGAAAAGGCACGAGAAAAACAGATGCATATATTAGCAATCAAACGCTTTCGTGAGACAAATAGAAAAAATTAGTATCGCACTCTGTAATATAAAAAGATATATGTTGTCTGATGTCCCCATGAAAGAGCAACTCCACGAAGTCCATGCAGGAGCATGTGGCATTGATAGCCTTGACCGAGAGAGTGGGCGGTGTGGGAAAGTCGTACTTGATGATCGAGGTGGACTTCTCGACACTTGTCACCCCTGATAGCGGTAGGCTATGAACCATAGCCTGCACTCACATTAAATGCCTGGCCGGAACGTGACCTCACACGGCCTCTGTTAAACCTGTCTGCATGCGAGGCATGTGTGCTGAGGAGGCCCCTGTTCGGGACACCTAGCACCATCCCAAAACGTCACTACTGACGTTTTATGTAGATCTGGTTTAAAGAGGGTAGATTTACTTGGCAGTAAACCTACAGAAAGGGGGCATACCGTCACGCCATTGGCTCCTTCTGGATGTTGTAGTACTAATTATGAAGAGGATTTTAGTGTAGTTTCTTATTGTACCGAGGGTTCAAAATTTCAGCGAAATTTTGCATATTTTGGTGGGGTTCGAAATACTTGCAACCCTGAAATTTTGAGCCAAATTCAAACTAAAATTTAAATTATCTTAAAAATCATTTAAAAATATTGATTTTTGAAACTCAAAATCCGAAATAAGTTCTGAATTTCCGAAATTTTGCATATTCCGGTGACGTCCAAAAATTTCCATGACCGAAATTAAAAACCTTACCAAGGTGGCTTTTTGGGCAGGTCCATCTGTTGTAGTTACGCTCGGGGTACCCCGGTTTTAAATACACCGACATGCATAGTGCACAAAATCAAGAGGGGCAACTAAAAAAGAATGTTTTTTCATGCTCCATTAGCTAGCGTAGTCTTCTACTATCAATAAAACCAAAAAATAAATCAAATGTCAGTGAGTTAGATCTAAAAGTTGGGAGTTGTCCAAATGCATGTCATGCCCATCAGTCAACACCAATGGGTTGCTAGGGTAACTCTCGCCGCCATTTCATTTGTAAATAGAGGTTTACACTTATAGTGTTGGATGACTTGTTTTCATTTTAATATCAAAAGATTATTTTGTTAGAAAACAGATTTTTATTTTTCTACTTAGAAAGCTCATTCATCTGGAAAAGAATTATGGCTAGTGTAGTGAAGTTACTAGCTTTTTTTGGTAGACTGCAGCCCTCAAAGATGGCTTAACACTTTATTATTAGCAGTTTAAGCAATGTACAGAGATAAGTTTACCCCTTTGGAAGGAGATGGATTTGATTCATTCCTTAGGAAGACTTTGAGAGAAGCTTCATTAGGAATTGCTGCATGGTTATACTCTCTATGCTGCATCAACATTGGCTAGGTATCCTGCTTGGCAGATTTGTTTAACAGAAGGCCTCCTTTCTTCCTCACTATTCTCCAGTAAACCCGCATTAAGCATCGCTTTGGTAGCATGGATAACATTTCTTGACATGAGACTGAGCTCTACTCCTGACTTGAGATATATAGATTGCAACATATGCAAAGGAAATGCTTGCAAGTTGCAATGACACAACAACGGAAGAAAATGCATTTCACAACATGATTAACACGAACCATAATATCCTCCGATTTGAATACAGTACCCAACAATGACATTAAAGATGAATTGCATCTACTAATTAACATCACCCAAATAGTTTCAGCTGCAACTCCAAAATAAGCACGAACTGCCTTGAATGCACCGTTTGTTTCCCATCAGCAGCAGCGGACCTAATCACACCAATGCGTCGGACCAAGGGGAGAGCTTATCGATGCGGATGTGCAGGGGAACTTCCATGGATGCCCTGTCTCCTGCTGCTGGCACTAGGTACATTGGCAGCACCGTCAAGAACATGGGCTCGCCCGCGGAAACCACGGCGCCGGGCGACGAGCTGCTCCTCATGTGCATGTCCACGAGCACCATGTCCTCCTTGCCGCCGTTCGCCACTGCTGCCGGGGGTGTCTCCAGGTTGACCCACATCTTGCACGTGAACCGTGGCCGCGTCGCCGCTCTCGCCCTGGCGCACACCACAGACACGGCGGTCACGCCGGCGCCGAGCGCCCCCACGGTCATGAGGAAGACGCAGTTGTCGTCGCCGAGGAGCACCAGCTGCGTGGTCGACATCGGTAGTTGAAGCTTGCTGACCTTGCCGTACTGCACGACGCGCACCGGCACCAAGTGGACAGTGTGGAGATGACCGGCGAGTGCCTGCGGCGCGCCGACGTAGCCGCAGCCGGGCTCAGTACACTGGCAAGGCGCGTGCGGGCACGCTTTCTGGTGCTCGGCGACCTCGTGGTAGGTCACGTACCACTGGCAGCCGGCGTTGGGGCACCCAATCCTGGTGGAGGACACCACGGCGTCCAGCGCAGGGCAGGGGTCGAAGAAGCCGCCGTCGTCCACGCATGCCTTGCACTGCCCGAAGGGCAGCAGGGCCACGCAGCCGCCGCAGGCCGGGTGCCCCGCTTTGCACTGCAGGCAAGCACACAAATCGGAGACGGCCCGTAAATTAGCACGAAAGAATTGATCTATCACCGGCGCCAATCGAGGAAGAAAGAAGGAAACAAAGAGAGGAACCTAGAAGACTGGGGGCTTGAAGGGGAGGGTGCAGAGGGGGCAGTGGAGCACTTGCTTGTCGATCCTCACGGCGAGTTCCACTCGCTGGATGTACGTTGCCCCAACGATGGCGCCTCCATCTCCTCCACCGGCCGCCTCTTGCTTCATGTGTCCGTCGGGCAGGTCCAGCCGCTCCTTCTAGGACCTCTCGTCGGCCATGTTAGGCGAAGCCCTGCTCCTCCTCTCGGCGGCCACGGCGGCACCCTGCATCTTGGCTGGCCTTTGGGGAAAGAAAACTCCTGTGTGTGTGTGTGTGTGTGTGTCTCACGCCAAACTTTTTCAGGAGGTGGGTGAGGAGTAGAGCAGAGATCTGAGAACAAAAGTTGCCTAGGCAGCCACACTACACTATAAATGCTTCCTCATTGTGCTTTCCATTCCCAAACTTATAGTTATAGATATAAGCCGTGCTCTTAATCAATTTTATTATTGCTAGTTTATCCATACATTAATGTTGCCTTTCTTTTAAGTACCTACAAGTGTGTGATAAAAAGGTTGACCATTGCAGATCCATGTTATTTTTAGAAAAATCGAGGAACATCAATGTAAGCACATTGTTTTTTTTTCTCCGTAGCTTCCTGCTTAATTGATACACGGTGGAGTACTTTTGACTCCATCGCCAGATTATAACACCATCAAACACGTGGGAGCCCATAAAAACAAAAGGATACATGTGTAAGCACAAGGGATACGTGTGACAAATAGTACAAAGGAGCACACAAACGCATCACAACTTTTCACCTAGATCACGACACATTCCGCCTTTCTCACTGTTATCGATAGACACATACGCCATCGCTGATGTGTTGGCTGCCACCAGCAAATAACAACAACATGACCACAAGCCTCCAAAAGATCCATGGAATAGGTACTAGATTTTGGAGACCCCCGACGCCAAAAATCTTGATTAGCTACTTGCATGAAGTAGGAGAAATAACCCCTTGATTCGGCAGATGCCATCAAGAAACAATGAGCAATCCATTTGTCACGACACCACGCAACCACCTAGTCCAGAGACTTCTAAGCAGGCATCTGTAGCTGGAGGTTATAGAGACACAGGGGGATAACCAAAGATGACACCAACCAAGATCATCCTCGCATTAGTGCGTGAGGAAGGCTTGAACAATGTTGCTAGAGCACGAAAAAGCTAACACTATGGATTATGTGGAAAATCAAGTATCGGCTCCCAACCAACCTGCGATAACCACCAGGTGATGGAACATAGAGGGTAGAAAATATATCCAAGATTACAATAGGGGCTAAGCTTCACATAATATCCTAGAAATAACATAGTGGAGAATAGGTAGTAGGAAAGCTTACTTGAACCTAAGGAGAGACAAGAATAGAAGGACCTCCAGATCAGAACACGAACCGCCAGCATAATCTCCAAATCAGAATATGTGAGAAAAGATCTAGGCAGGACAAAACATAGGCAATGATTATTTAATGGGGAAAGCAAAGTTAAACCACGAGGAGCAGGAGTTCGCAGAGGATGACACCTATTCCTCACTAGTAGAAAAAGTGCCTAATGTTCAGCCCTTTAGTCCCGGTTTATAAATGAACCGCCACTAATGTGAACATTAGTGCCGGTTCGAACGGCTATGCATTAGTGCCGGTTCATTTCTGACCTATAGTCCCGGTTGTTTGTATAAAAAATTGGGACTAAAGGGGTGGTGGCAGGCTCGCGTCAGGCCGGGGCCCAACGAGCCCCTTTAGTCCCGGTTTGTGACACAAACCGGGACTAAAGGGCCAACCTATAGTCCCAGTTTGTATCACAAACCGGGACTATAGGGGTGTAACCTTTAGTCCTGGCTAGAGACACAAACCGGGACTAAAGGGCAATTTTCAAACTCTACCCCCCGATATCGCCTTTTCTGTTTTGAAAAGAACAAAAGGAAATGATAAAAACTTCAAAAATTTAAATCCTTCGAGATGTAGTTATGTTACTACATCTAGTAGTTAGGGAAATTTAAAAACATAAATTTCGACATGTTTTGCAAAAAAGTGTTAGGAAAAAGTAAAACGACAATATCTTTTGCATATGATGTCGAAAAAACCCGCATAATATATCAAAAAATCAGCACGAAAATCAGCATTCGCCGCCCTCGTGCCCGTGCGCGCACCCCCTCAGCGGCATGGGACGTCGCCGTCGACCGATACCTCTCAGCGCCGCCAGTTGCCGTCCTCCCGCCCCCCGCTCGTCGATCGCGCGATGATATGATGTTTGATTTACAAGTGAAGAACATTATGTGCTACCTTGAAGACTTCAACAACAGCGTCCTGGAGGATGATAACGACAATGACGGTGCGGCATGCCAACTCCACCGCCGCCGGAAATAGTATTTTTTTCGGGTTTAGTATTGTATCTCAGATTCTCGATCATATGAATATAAATTCGCAGTGTGACTAAATGAAAGATATGGTTTGAACGAACTTGCGTTTTTCTCTCTTAATGTACATACTTATCAAACAATTTTCTTTTGAAAAAATGTCAATGGTTTTTAAATATAAAACACTCATTGCAAACGTTTTAGTTAGAGCACCGGTATGCAAACCGACAGCTTCTCCAGGAATCGAAGGGAAAATGTGTTGAGCAGGATTTCTGCAGCTCTTGATTACAAACGTTTTAGATAGAACACCCGTATGCAAAGTGAAAGCTATGGTCTTTCCCCTTAAGTCAAGAAAATATTCGCAGCGCAGGATTTGTGCATCCCTTCAACGCAAACGGTTGTTTTGAATGACCCGTGTGCAACCACGTATAAACAATTTGGTAAGATTTGCATCTGTCATATTGGCTATGTTGCCATTTGTCAAACTGGAAAGATTGACATTTGTTGATCTAGTAACATTTCCATTTGTCAACCTTGTAACACTGCGATTTGTCAAAATATGCAGCTAAAAGTCACTAGCACTATCTAATTTTTGCAACTAAAATTTAATAATTAAGCATAAATTTCATTCATAGATTAAGCAGTCATTCTTTATTTATACAAACAGTACAACTCGACACCTGAACCGACCAAACATTTTCCTAATTGTTGCCAACCACGTACTTGAATAGCTAGTTTAACTATATATAGTAACTAATTTTAAGTACGTTGTACAGTTCCATCACATCTATAGTCAGAGGAACTGAACAAAATAGCCCCTAAATACTACTACTACTACCAAGGGGCTTTGTACTACTTCTGGCAGCCTCTCCTCTGCCGAGCGAGCTCAGTAAGAGGCAGAGGAGGAGGAGCCTACCGACGAGCTGGACAACTGCAATACGGTGCATGCCGTTGCTGTAGCTTCACCGACGCTCACTCGAACACCCTCTGCCGCTCTAGACGAACCCTCTCGAAGCGGTGGTTCTCCTCATAGATCTCCTGATTCCTCGCCTCTGAGGTGACGTGTGTCGCGGCCATGGTGGCGGAAAGGCTCTTTGCATGCTCGATAAGGTGGTCCTCCTCCTCCTCCCGCAGAAACTCGGTGTAGCGCGCAAGGTCGCTGACGCATGTGCGGGCCTCCACGTCTGCTTCCCGCCTTCTGGCGGCGGTGGTGGAGCGGGTGATGACCCCGGCGGACGATGGTGGGCTGGCGGCCACGGCAGCCGATGATGGGGTGGCGGCCACAACCGCCACCTCCCGCCTTCGAGCCGCGGTGGCGGAGCGGTGATGGCCGGCAGTGGGGTGGCGGCCACGACGGCCACCTCCCGCCTTCGGGGTGCGGCAGCGGAGCGGGCGATGGCCCAGGCTTTCGATGGTGGTGTGGCGGCAACGGCGGCCGGCAACAGCTACCGACGGGCAGCGGCGGCGGAGCGTGTTGTGGGTGTTCCGCCACACCCAATAGGGACGCCACGCGCACTACACTATGCCGGGGACTGCGCCGCCGCCGTGGTGTAGCCTCCCAGCTGGAGCTGTCCTCTAATGACCGCGGAGTGGTTGAGCGACGATGACGGACTAGTGACATTGGCGATTGTGGGACAAGCAGACGAGATAAGCTACAAGGAGGGAGGCGAAAATGTGACGCGGGACTCGCCGGTCGTGAGAGTTTATATAGCATGCCAGTAAGCATTGGGATTTTGGGGGATTTCACCGAGTCGGGCGGGAAGCTTGCGCAGGAACCTGCGAGGTTGCGCGGGAACAGGCTAACCGACAACTCATTGGCGCCACTTCGAGCCACCGTTTGGCCAAAAGAACGGCCCCGCGCACTGCGCAAGTTTGCGTTGTATGCCGTCTGCGGCAGCGGGGCGACAAGACGTGCGAGAGGAGGACGAAAGGCCACGTACACATACAGTTAATACAAAAAAAACGTTTGCGGTTTAATTACCTACTATACCCCCGTCCTGGTTTATAAGTAAGATTTAACTAATAAAATATGAATGCATGTCGCCAAATATTATATAGTTGGATTCGTATTTGAACATAGTTTCCAATTATATAATTTTTATAACATGCATTAACATTTTGTTGGTTAAATTAAGGGAAAAGTATGGCACAGAATATAAAGGGGACTATAGACCAAGACGGAGGTAGTAGTACACAGCCGCTCTCTATGCAGCAATGCAACTATCGGCTGGCTTATAGGCTACCATTTCCTACGTGTTCAACGGCTCTATGCGTGTGGTTGCTTGTGGATGAGGCGGCCGCGGCGTGCTCTGCTCGCGTCCCACCACGCGCGCTCTGCTCTAGCATCCCTCCAGGTTCTCTGCCCTCGTCCCTCCACGCGCGCTACCAGTGTTTGGGGCCAGTGCATGATCACACACGTTCATGTGTATGCGGATGCGCCAGGCGCGGCGTGACGATGCAGTTACCCGCTGCAAAAACTGCCATGCGACGCGCCAAGAATCCAGGCCGCCCGGCCCCTTTTTATTCCTGCGGCCATTTACCTTCATCTCTCCCGTCACACGACACAATAAACACACCCACGACGACACATACAGAGAGGACATCCAGCGGTTCCAATGGTGTTCCCAGAGGCCGACGACGACAACGGTAGGCAGTTCACTACGCATCACATCATGGACACCCACATGAGGGGGAAGGCCCTCTCGGTGGTGTACACAAACGATCCGGTCTCGGTGGAGAGCTCCGTCCAAACTATGGAGCAGTTCCTTGGCGAGGAGAAGTACCCAGTGGTAGGCTTCGACCTCGAGTACACCATCTGTCGTGTCGGGCACGATCAGAAGGTTACCGTCGCCCAGTTTTGTGTGCGACATGACGTCCTCGTCTACCACTACCACCTGGCCACAAGGCCTTGTGAGCGTTTCTCTAGGTTTATCAATAACTCCGACTATAGTGCACACCGCCAACGATCTAAAAGCGCTCAAGGTTTCGGGCTTGAAATGCCTGAATCTTGTCAACATCCAGCACCACTACAAGGTCTGGGGCAGCGACAACAACAAACTGAACTCCCTGGTTGACCTCGCCTCGGCCATCATCGACCCCTACTACACGAAGATGAAGGATGAGAGCAAGAAGGACAAGATTGCCTGGCACAGTCTTTGGCATGTGAGACTAGATGAACAACATGTCAAGTACGTGGCCAAGGCCGCGTACACAAGCTACGAGATGTACAGGCGGATCGTTGACATGAGGAACTGTCTTCTTCCTGCCCCACGCGAGGGATCGAGCCACAGAGCAGTGGCGGGAGCGTCACAAGAAGTAGATGACTAGACAATCGTTTCTCCTACTTTAGAAAGCATGCAATTGTTTATTGAGGTGTGTGCGAATGATCTGTATAGTCACTTATGTAATTGGATGTTTATTTTAGTTATATATATACATGTTATTCTTCTGTAGACAGAGCAAATCACACGGCTTATTAGCAGCAATCGTCGGTGTTATTATTGGTCTTCGCACACATTTATGATTACGAACCTGTGTGCCGCGTATCACACACATCTTGTTCAATTGAACCGTTTTCATTGTGTTGCCTAATCACACACAGTTCATCCTAGTGGACTGTATGCCGTATATCGCACACACACTCATCTGGCTTCCCGTTTCTATTGTTCTGCATCATTCGCAAACAGTTCTTCTGGATTAGCCGTTATCCACTAATTGCACATGTTTTGCACATTTTTGATGGTTTTTTACACCACCGTTTTCGGTTATTGCATCGCACACAGTTTCGCCGAAGGGTCTCTGATTCGACTATCGTGTTTGGACCATCCTGCAGCAGTGGAAGAAGCACTCTGGAGCGGTCGGGAACAAGGGCAGAATGGGGGCGAACACAATACCGTACTTGAAGCTATTCTCAAAGATGCCGAGGGGGTGGCTCTGTGGTGGTTTGGATAGAAAAGTAAGTGGGATTGGGGCTTGATGAGGAGGCCTCACCAATGCTTTCATATGGTAGTTGAGCGGGAGAGTGAGTATATATAGGTCCAAGGGGTGGTAGAGCAGGATCTCCCTGAGCATATCATCGTCGTCCTATAGGGAGGTAGATGCCTCTGGCGAGGTACTGCGATAGCGGGTTGTTCCGACATCCTCCTGACTAGCGTGGATCTGGGGACAGAGGCACATGACACGTGGGTGGGCGAGTCCGTCACCCTCCTCGGTGACGTGGATCATTCAAAGGAGGCTCACGTTGTTGCGCCGGCAAGCCATTCTGGCAACATCCTCATTGGCGTGGATCTGGGGAGAGAGGTGTGTGCCATGTGGGTGGGCTAGTCCATTGCCCTCCTAAATGGCATGGATCTGGTAAGGAGACGTGCGTTTTAGCAGTGGCGGACAGCCATTCTGGTAGCGGCAAGATCTAGGGGAATGAGGAACACAAGGGGAGTGAGGTGGGCTTTGTTTCGTGAGAGAATTACTTATTGGACACTACCAAAATATTTGCTTCCCTATTTGAAGTTTTCTTCCCTATCCGACACACTGTCAAAATAAGTGTACTTTAATGTGTCATTTAACTTTGTTAGCTGCAAAAATTGTCAGTAGTGTTATATTGAAAATGAAATTTAGATCCGGTGTTAGATAGGAGGAAACAATTTTCCAGTGTCAAGTAGGAAGGGCAATATTTAGACAGTGTCTAATAAGGAATTTTGGTTTTCATAACACATTTTTTTTAAACTTGCACGAACAATTTTTTAGATCGTATAACATTTTTTTAATGTCAGGAATTTTTTAATGGTATTAAACACCTTTATAAAGATTAAAAGAACACTTCTTTTACATTGTGTAAACATTTTTTAAAATCTCACAGACATTTCTTTGATACAGGTGAACATCTTTCTAGTGTACCTTGTAGCCGGCTGTGTAGAATACCGCTCCAACGAGGCTCATCTTGAAACTTGCACGAAGAGCCATGCGACACCTCACATTGGTGTTGGGGTGGCACAATGTGGTTTTCTGCTCCAGGTCTTCGACGAGGACGCGACCGTGGAGGCAATCGAGCACATAGAGGGATGTTCCAGGGACGCTCTAGAGGGATGTTGTCGGAACAAGGGCCAGAATGGGGGCGAACACAATATCATACATGATGCTATTCTCAAAGATGCCAAGGAGGGGCGGCTTTGCGGTGATTTGCATTGAAGGGAGGTGGACTTGGGGGGTCGATGTGGAGGCCTCACCAGCACTTGCATATGGTAGAGGAGCAGGATAGTGAGTATATGTCCAAGGGATGGCAGAGGAGGATCTCCCTGATCATATCATCGTCATCCTGTAGGGAGGTAGGTGCCTCTCGCGAGGTGCTGCAACGGCAGGTGGTTCTGACATCCTCCTCACTGGCGTTGACCTAGGGATGGAGGCACATGACACATGGGTAGGTGAGTCCGTCACCCTTCTCGGCGGCGTGGATCTGTAAAAGGTGGCTCGTGTTGTTGCGGCCGCTAGCCATTCTGCCAACCTTCTCATTGGTGTGGATCTAGGGATAGAGGCGAGTGGCATGTGGGTGGGCAAGTCCATTGCCCTCCTAAATGGCATGGATCCGGGTAAGGAGACGTGCATTAAACAGCGGCAGCCAGCCATTCCGGTGGTGTCAAGATCTAGAGGAATGAGGAACACACGGGGAGTGGGTGGGCTTTGTTTCATGAGAGAATTACTTATTGGACACTACCAAAAAATTGCTTCCCTATTTGACGCATTCTTCCCTGTTTGACGTACTTTAACGTGTCATTTAACTTTGTTATCTAGAAAAATTGATGGTAGTGTTATATTGAGAATGAAATTTAGCTCTGGTGTTAGATAGCAGAAAACAGTTTTCCATTGTTAAATAGGAAGGGCAATATTTAGACAGTGTCAAATAAGGAATTTTGGTTTTCATCGCACATTTTTTTAACTTTTGCAAACAATTTTATACATTGTATAACCTTTTTTTAATTTTTGGAATTTTTTAATGGTATGAAACACTTTTAAGAAAGATTAAAAGACCACTTCTTTTTACATTGTGTAAACATTTTCAAAAATGTCACAGACGTAGGTGAACATTTTTCAAATGTCACGAACACTTTTTAAGATGTTAAATTTTTATACAACTAGCATCAATATTGTTTTACACTGCATTTACATTTTTTAAATGTGCGATGAAAACTTTTAAATATTTAAGTAAAGTAATTTGGACATATGTTTTAAAACGTAGGTTATCCAAATCAAACTCAAGTGTGGCGCCCATCCCAATCATAAACGACTAGTAAATGATATTGCCAACATGAGTGCTAGTACAACCACCAAAATAAGTAGGGAATCCAAACAAGTATTTTCTCGAGCCTCAGCTTGTGATTTGATTGCGCCATGTGTCAATCTCTGGGAAGTAAACGTGGGAGAGGAGTTGATTATCCACTCCATTCCAGGGACACCAAGCTCACCTTGAAGGGGATGGAGTGTACCTTGTAGCTGACTGTGTAGAGCACTGCTCACGAGGCTCATCTTGAAACTTGCACGAAGTCACTTCTCATTGGTGATGGGGTCGCACAATGAGGTTTGCTGCTCCAGTCGATCTTCGATGAGGACGCGACCGTGGGGGCAACCAAGCACATAGGTAATCCTAGGGGTGTTCAAGGGAGAAGCGCCCTGGAGGGATGTGGTAGGGAACAAGGGCCAGAGTGGGGGCGAACACAATACCATACTTGATGCTATTCTCAAAGATGCCTAGGAGGGGCGGCTTTGATGTGGTTTGCACAGAAATGATGGTGGAATTGGGGATCGATGAAGATGCCTTAGCAGCACTTGCATATGGTAGAGGAGTGGGTGAGTGAAGTTCCAAGGGGTGGCAGAGGAGGATCTCCCTGATCATATCATCGTTGTCCTGTAAGGTGGTAGGTGCCTCTCACGAGGTGCTACGACGACAGGTTGTTCCGACATCCTCCTCACTATCATGCATATGAGGACAAAGGCACATGACATGTGGGTGTGCGAGTCCGTCACCCTCCTCTGTGGCTTGGTTCTGTGAAAGGAGGCTCACGTTGTTGCAGCGGCTAGCCATTTTGGCAACCTCCACATTAGCGTGGATCTGGGGACAGAGGCGTGTCGCATGTGGGTGGGCTAGTCCACTTCCCTCCTAAATGACATGGGTCTGGGTAAGCAGACGTGCGTTTAGCAGCGACGGCCAGCCATTCCCTTGGCGCCAAGATCTGGAGGAATGAGGAACACATGGGGTGTGGGGATTTGCTTCGTGAGAGAATTACTTATTGGACACAATGGACATATTTGATTTCCTATTTGACACTTTCTTCCCTATCTGACAGACTGGCAAAATAAGTGTACTTTAGTGTGTCATTAAACTTTGTTAGCTGGAAAAATTGACGGTACTGTTATATTGAGAATAAAATTTAGATCGTGTGTTAGATAAGAGAAAACAGTTTTCCAGTGTCAAATAGGAAGGGCAATATTTAGGCAGTGTTAAATAAGGAATTTTGGTTTTCATCACACATTTTATTATCTTACGTGAACAATTTATACATTGTATAACCTTTTTTTAATGTGACAATTTATTTAATGGTATGAAACAATTTTAAAAAAGATTAAATGAACACATTTTTTACATTGTGTAAACATTTTATTTAAATGTCACAGACATATATTTGATACAGGTGAGCATTTTTCAAATGTCACAAACACTTTTTAAGCGGTTAAAATTTTATATAAGTAGCGCTAATATTGTTTTACACTGCATTTACATTTTCTAAATGTGCGAAGAAAACTTTTGAAAATTTAAGTAATGTAATTTGGATATCTGTATATTTAAAGATTTAAAAAGTAGTTTATCCAAATGAAACTCAAGTGTGGCCCATATCCCAATCATAAACGACTAGTAAAGAATATTGCCAACAAGAGTGGTAGGACAACCACCAAAATAAGTAGGGGACCCAAATAATTATTTTCTGGAGCCTCAACTGTGGTTTGATTGCACCATGTGTCTGTCTCCGAGAAGTAAACATAGGTGAGGAGTTGATTATCTACTCCACTCCTGGGACGCCAAGCCCACGTGAAGGGGCTGGATTTTACCTTGCAGCAGGCTGTGTAGAGCACTGCTCCAGCGAGGCTCATCTTGAAATGTGTACGAAGAGCCATGCAACACTTCTCATTGGCGACAGGGTCGCACAATGAGGTTTTCTGCTCTAGATTTTCGACGAGGAAGCGACCGTGGAGGCAATCAAGCACATCAGTAGTCTTAGGGTCATTCAAGCGAGAAGCGCTCTGGAGGGATGTGATCGGGAACAAGGGCCACAATAAGGGCAAACACAATATAATACTAGATGCTATTCTCAAAGATGCCGAGGTGGCGCGGCTTTGCGGTGGTTTGCATAGAATTGGAGGTGGAATTGGGGGTCGATGAGGATGCCTCACTAGCGCTTGCATATGGTAGAGGAGCGGGAGAGTGAGTATATGTCCAAGGGTTGGCAGAGGAGGATCTCCCAAAGCATATCATCGTCGTCCTGTAATGAGGTAGGTGCCTCTGGCGAGGTTGTATGGCGGTTGGTTATTGCGACATCGTCCTCACTAGCGTGGGTTTGGGGACAGAAGTACATACATGTGGGTGGGCGAGTCCGTCACCCTCCTCGGTGGCGTGGATCTAAGAAAGGAGGCTCACGTTATTGCAGCCGCTAGCCATTCTGGCAACCACATCATTGGTGTCGATCTGGGGACAAAGGTATGTGGCATGTGGCTGGGCTAGTCCATTGCCCTCCTAAATGGCAAGGATCTGGGTAAGTAGACGTGCGTTGTAGCAGTGGTGGCTGCCATTCCGGTGGCGTCAAGATCTGGATGAATGAGGAACACAGGGGGAAGGGGAGGGGTTTGTTTCGTGAGAGAATTACTTATTAAGAACTACCAAGATATTTGCTTCCCTATTTGACGCTATCTTCCCTATCTGACACACTACCCTAATAAGTGCATGTTAATGTGTTATTTAACTTTGTTAGCTGGAAAAATTGACGGTCCTGTTATATTGAGAATGAAATTTAGATCCGATATTACATAGGACAAAATAGTTTTCCGGTGTCAAATAGGAAGGTCAATACTTAGACAATGTCAAAAAAGGAATTTCGGTTTTCATCACACATTTTTTTAATTTACACGAACAATTTATACATTGTATAACCTTTTTTAAGGTGAGGAATTTTTTAATGGTATGAAACACTTTTCAAAAATATTAAAAGAGCACATTTTTTACATTGTGTAAACATTTTATTTAAATGTCACAGACATTTATTTGATACAGGTGAACATTTTTCAAATGTCACGAACACTTTTTAAGCTGTTAAAATTTTATATAAGTAGCGTCAATATTGATTTACACTGCATTTACATTTTTTAAATGTGCGATGAGAACTTTTAAATATTTAAGTAAAGTAATTTGGATATATTTATATTTAAAATTTTAAAACGTAGGTTATCCAAATCAAACTCAAATGTGACGCCTATCCCAATTATAGAAGACTAGTACAGGATATTGCCAACACAAGTGCTAGTACAACAACCAAAATAAGTAGGGAACCCAAACAAGTTTTCTGGAGCCTTAGCTGTTATTTGATTGCGCCATGTGTCAATCTCCGGGAAGTAGATGTAGGTGATAATATTATTATCCACTCCATTCCTGGGACACCAAGCCCACCTTGAAGGGGCTGGAGTGTACCTTGTCACCGACTGTCTAGAGCACCGGTCACGAGGGTCATCTTGAAACTTGCACGAAGTCACTTCTCATTAGTGATGGGGTCGCACAATGAGGTTTTCTGCTCAAGACCTTCGACGACGAGGTGACCGTGGACGCAACCGAGCACATAGGTAATCCTAGGGGTGTTCAAGGGAGAAGCGCTCTAGAGGGATGCGGTCGAGAACAAGGGCCAGAGTGGGGGTGAACACAATACCATACTTGATGCTATTGTCAAAGATGTCGAGGTGGGGAGGATTTACTGTGGTTTGCATAGAAACGGAGGTGGAATTGGGGATCGACGAGGAGGTCTCACCAGCACTTGCATATGGTAGAGGAGTGGGAGAGTGAGTATAGTTCCAAGGGGTGGCAGAGGAGGATCTACCTGAGCATATCATCATCGTCTTGTAAGGTGGTAGGTGCCTCTGGCGAGGTGCTACGACGATGGGTTGTTCCGACATCCTCTTCACCATCATGGATCTGGGGACAAAGGCACATGACATGTGGGTGGGCGAGTCTGTCACCTCCTCGGTGGCTTGGTTCTGTGAAAGGAGGCTCACATTGTTGCAGCGGCTAGCCTTTCTAGCAACGTCCTCATTGGTGCGGATCTGGGGACAGAGGCGTGTCGCAAGTGGGTGGGCTAGTCCATTTCCCTCCTAAATTGCATGGGTCTGGGTAAGGAGATGTGCGTTTTAGCAGCGGCGGCTAGCCATTTTGTTGGCGCCGAGATCTGGTGGAATGAGGAACACATGGGGTGTGGGGTAGGGTTTGCTTCGTGAGAGAATTACTTATTGGACACTACCAAAATATTTGCTTTCCTATTTTACGCTTTCTTCCCTATTTGACACACTTGGCAAAATAAGTGTACCTTAATGTGTCATTTAGCTTTGTTAGCTGGAAAAATCGAGGTAGTTTTATTTTGAGAATGAAATTTAGATCCTTTGTTAGCTAGGAGAAAACAGTTTTCCAATGTCCAATAGGAAGGGCAATATTTAGTCAGTGTCAAATAAGGTATTTCGGTTTTCTTCATACATTTTTTTTACTTGGGCGAACAATTTTATACGTTGTATAACCTTTATTTAAAATGTGTGCAATTTTTTAATGGTATGAAACACTTTAAAAAAATATTAAAAGAAAAAGTTTACATTGTGTAATTATTCTTTTTCAGACATTTCGTTGATACAGGTGAACATTTCTCAAATGTCACAACCACTTTTTAAGCTATTATAATTTTATATAAGTAGCGTCAATATTGTTTTGCACTCCATTTACATATGGTAAATGCACGATGAAGACTTTAAAAATATAAGTAAAGTAATTTGGAATTATGTGTTGGGGAACGTTGCAGAAAATTAAAGTTTTTCCTACGGTTTCACCAAGATCCATCTATGAGTTCATCTAAGCAACGAGTCAAGGGGAGAGAGTTTGCATCTACATACCACTTGTAGATCGAGTGCGGAAGCTTTCAAGGGGATGGTGATGAGGGAGTCGTACTCGCCGTGATTCGGATCACCGACGACCAAGCGCTGAAAGGACAGCACCTCCGCGTTCAACACACGTACGGGACGATCGACGTCTCCTCCGTCTTGATCCAGCAAGGAGAAAGGAGAGGTTGAGGAAGACAACTCCAATGGCAGCACGACGGCATGGTGCAATTGGTGCAGCAGTTCTCCGTCAGGGCTTCGCCAAGCTCGTACGGAGAATGAGAGGTGTTGGGGAGGGGAGGGGCTGCGCCTTCAATTGTGTGTTGCAGCCCTCCCCTCACCCCTCTATATATAGGAGGAGAGGGGCAAGAGGGGCCGGCCCTCTAGGGGAAACCCTAGAGGGGGGCGGCGGCCAAAGGGGAGAGGGAAAGAGGGATGGCTTGCCCCCCAAGCTAGGGGGCGCCCCCTTTAGGGTTTCCCCCTCCCATGCCCTAGCCGCATGGGCCTAGGTGGGGAGGCGCGCCCAGCCCACCGGTATGCCTCCGAAACTTTTCGGTGTCCGTTTAACAACTTTCCATATATAAATCTTTACCTCCGGACCATTCCAGAACTCCTCGTGACGTCCGGGATCTCATCCGGGACTCCGAACAACATTCGGTAATCACATACTTGTCTTCCTAATAACCCCAGCATCACCGAACCTTAAGTGTGTAGACCCTACGGGTTCGGGAGACATGCAGACATGACCGAGTCGACCTCAGGTCAATGACCAACAGCGGGATCTGGATACCCATGTTGGCTCCCACATGCTCCTTGATGTTGTCATCGGATGAACCACGATGTCAAGGGTTCAAGCAACCCCGTATTCTATTCCCTTTGTCAGACGGTATGTTACTTGCCCGAGACTCGATCGTCGGTATCCCAATACCTCGTTCAGTCTCGTTACCGGCAAGTCACTTTACTCGTACCGTAATGCATGATCCCGTGACCAGACACTTGGTCACCTTGAGCTCATTATGATGATGCACTACCGAGTGGGCCCAGTGATACCTCTCCGTAACACGGAGTGACAAATCCCAGTCTCGATCCGTGTCAACCCAACAGACACTTTCGGAGATACCTGTAGTGCACCTTTATAGTCACCCAGTTACGTTGTGACGTTTGGTATACCCAAAGCACTCCTACGGTATCCGGGAGTTACACGATCTCATGGTCTAAGGAAGAGATACTTGACATTGGAAAAGCTCTAGCAAAACGAACTACACGATCTTGTGCCATGCTTAGGATTGGGTCTTGTCCATCACGTCATTCTCCTAATGACGTGATCCCGTTGTCAATGACATCTGATGTCCATAGTCAGGAAACCATGACTATCTGTTGACCAACGAGCTAGTCAACTAGAGGCTTACTAGGGACGTATTGTAGTCTATGTATTCACACATGTATCACGATTTCCGGATAATACAATTATAGCATGAATAAAAGACAATTATCATGAACAAGGAAATATAATAATAATTCTTTTATTATTGCCTCTAGGGCATATTTCCAACAGTCTCCCACTTGCACTAGAGTCAATAATCTAGTTACATTGTGATGAATCGAACACCCATGGAATTCTGGTGTTGATCATGTTTTGCTCTAGGGAGAGGTTTAGTCAACGGATCTGCTACATTCAGGTCCGTATGTACTTCACAAATATCTATGTCTCCATCTTGAACATTTTCACGAATGGAGTTGAAGCGACGCTTGATGTGCCTGGTCTTCTTGTGAAACCTGGGCTCCTTGGCAAGTGCAATAGCTCCAGTGTTGTCACAGAAGAGTTTGATCGGCCCCGACGCATTGGGTATGACTCCTAGGTCGGTGATGAACTCCTTCACCCAAATTGCTTCATGCGCTGCCTCCGAGGCTGCCATGTACTCCGCTTCACATGTAGATCCCTCCACGACGCTCTGCTTGCAACTGCACCAGCTTACTGCCCCACCATTCAAAATATACACGTATCCGGTTTGTGACTTTGAGTCATCCAGATCTGTGTTGAAGCTAGCATCGACGTAACCCTTTACGACGAGCTCTTCGTCACCTCCATAGACGAGAAACATTTCCTTAGTCATTTTCAGGCACTTCAGGATATTCTTGACCGCTGTCCAGTGTTCCTTGCCGGGATTACTTTGGTACCTTCCTACCAAACTTACGGCAAGGTTTACATCAGGTCTGGTACACAGCATGGCATACATAATAGAACCTATGGCTGAGGCATAGGGGATGACACTCATCTCTTCTATATCTTCTGCCGTGGTCGGACATTGAGCTGAGCTCAATTTCACACCTTGCAACACAGGCAAGAACCCCTTCTTAGACTGATCCATATTGAACTTCTTCAATATCTTATCAAGGTATGTGCTTTGTGAAATACCTATGAGGCGTCTTGATCTGTCTCTATAGATCTTGATGCCTAATATATAAGCAGCTTCTCCAAGGTCCTTCATTGAAAAACTCTTATTCAAGTAGGCCTTAATGCTGTCCAAGAGTTCTATATCATTTCCCATCAAAAGTATGTCATCTACATATAATATGAGAAATGCTATAGAGCTCCCACTCACTTTCTTGTAAACGCAGGCTTCTCCATAAGTCTGTGTAAACCCAAACGCTTTGATCATCTCATCAAAGTGAATGTTCCAACTCCGAGATGCTTGCACCAGCCCATAAATGGATCGATGGAGCTTGCATACTTTGTTAGCATTCTTAGGATCGACAAAACCTTCTGGCTGCATCATATACATCTCTTCCTTAAGATAACCGTTAAGGAACGTTGTTTTGACGTCCATCTGCCATATCTCATAATCATAGTATGCGGCAATTGCTAACATGATTCGGACGGACTTAAGCTTCGCTACGGGAGAGAAAGTCTCATCGTAGTCAATCCCTTGAACTTGTCGATAACCCTTAGCGACAAGTCGAGCTTTATAGATGGTAACATTACCATCCGCATCCGTCTTCTTCTTAAAGATCCATTTGTTTTCTATCGCTCGCCGATCATCGGGCAAGTCTGTCAAAGTCCATACTTTGTTTTCATACATGGATCCTATCTCGGATTTCATGGCTTCGAGCCATTTGTTGGAATCCGGGCCCGCCATCGCTTCTTCATAGTTCGAAGGTTCACCGTTGTCTAACAACATGATTTCCAGGACAGGGTTGCCGTACCACTCTGGTGCGGAACGTGTCCTAGTGGACCTACGAAGTTCAGTAGAAACTTGATCCGAAGTACCTTGATCATCATCATTAATTTCCTCTCCAGTTGGTGTAGGCACCACAGGAACATTTTCCTGAGCTGCACTACTTTCCGGTTCAAGAGGTAGTACTTCATCGAGTTCTACTTTCCTCCCACTTACTCCTTTCGAGAGAAACTCTTTTTCTAGAAAGGTTCTGTTCTTGGCAACAAAGATCTTGCCTTCGGATCTAAGGTAGAAGGTATACCCAATGGTTTCCTTAGGGTATCCTATGAAGACGCATTTTTCCGACTTGGTTCGAGCTTTTCAGGTTGAAATTTCTTAACATAAGCATCGCATCCCCAAACTTTTAGAAACGACAGCTTAGGTTTCTTCCCAAACCATAATTCATACGGTGTCGTCTCAACGGATTTAGACGGTGCCCTATTTAAAGTGAATATAGCTGTCTCTAGAGCGTATCCCCAAAATGATAGCGGTAAATCGGTAAGAGACATCATAGATCGCACCATATCCAATAGAGTGCGATTACGATGTTCGGACACACCGTTATGCTAAGGTGTTCCAGGCGGCGTGAGTTGTGAAACGATTCCACATTTTCTTAGGTGTGTACCAAATTCGTGACTTAAATATTCTCCTCCATGATCTGATCGTAAGAATTTTATCTTTCGGTCACGTTGATTCTCAACTTCATTCTGAAATTCCTTGAACTTTTCAAAGGTCTCAGACTTGTGTTTCATCAAGTAGACATACCCATATCTATTCAAGTCATCTGTGAGAGTGAGAACATAACGATATCCTCCGCGAGCCTCAACACTCATTGGACCGCACACATCGGTATGTATGATTTCCAATAAGTTGGTTGCTCGCTCCATTGTTCCGGAGAACGGAGTCTTGGTCATCTTGCCCATGAGGCATGGTTCGCATGTGTCAAATGATTCATAATCAAGAGACTCTAAAAGTCCATCAGCATGGAGCTTCTTCATGCGCTTGACACCAATGTGACCAAGGCGGCAGTGCCACAAGTATGTGGGACTATCGTTATCAACTTTACATCTTTTGGTATTCACGCTATGAATATGTGTAACATTACGCTCGAGATTCATTAAGAATAAACCATTGACTATCGGAGCATGACCATAAAACATGTCTCTCATATAAATAGAACAACCATTATTCTCGGATTTAAATGAGTAGCCATCTCGTATTAAACGAGATCCAGATACAATGTTCATGCTCAAACTTGGCACCAAATAGCAATTATTAAGGTTTATAACTAATCCCGTAGGTAAATGTAGAGGTAGCGTGCCGACGGCGATCACATCGACTTTGGAACCATTCCCGGCGCGCATCATCACCTCGTCTTTCGCCAGTCTTCGTTTATTCCGCAGCTCCTGCTGTGAGTTACAAATATGAGCAACGGCACCGGTATCAAATACCCAAGAGTTACTACGAGTACTGGTAAGGTACACATCAATTACATGTATATCAAATATACATTTAGTGTTGCCGGCCTTCTTGTCCGCTAAGTATTTGGGGCAGTTCCGCTTCCAGTGGCCCTTCCCTTTGCAATAAAAGCACTCTGTCTCAGGCTTGGGTCCATTCTTTGACTTCTTCTTCCCGGCAACTTGCTTACCGGGCGCGGCAACCTCTTTGCCGTCCTTCTTGAAGTTCTTCTTGCCCTTGCCCTTCTTGAACTTAGTGGTTTTATTGACCATCAACACTTGATGTTCTTTCTTGATTTCAACCTCTGCTGACTTCAGCATTGAGAATACTTCGGGAATGGTCTTCTCCATCCCCTGCATATTGTAGTTCATCACAAAGCTCTTGTAGCTTGGTGGGAGCGACTGAAGGATTCTGTCAATGACCGCCTCGTCCAGGAGGTTTATGTCCAGCTGGGACAGGCGGTTGTGCAACCCAGACATCTTGAGTATGTGCTCACTGACAGAACTGTTTTCCTCCATCTTACAACTATAGAACTTGTCGGAGACTTCATATCTCTCGACCCGGGCATGAGCTTGAAAAACCAGTTTCAGCTCCTCGAACATCTCATATGCTCCGTGTTGCTCAAAACGCTTTTGGAGCCCCGGTTCTAAGCTGTAAAGCATGCCGCACTGAATGAGGGAGTAATCATCAGCACGAGACTGCCAAGCGTTCATAACGTCTTGGTTCTCTGGGATGGGTGCATCACCTAGCGGTCCTTCTAGGACATATTGTTTCTTGGCAGCTATGAGGATGATCCTCAGGTTTCGGACCCAGTCCGAATAGTTGCTGCCATCATCTTTCAGCTTGGTTTTCTCTAGGAACGCGTTGAAGTTCATGGTGACATGAGTGTTGGCCATTTGATCTACAAGACATATTGTAAAGATCTTAGACTATTGTTTATGATAATAAAGTTCATCTAATCAAATTATTTAATGAACTCCCACTTAGATTAGACATCCCTCTAGTCATCTAAGTGTTACACGATCCGAGTCGACTAGGCCGTGTCCGATCATCACGTGAGACGGACTAGTCATCGTCGGTGAACATTCTCATGTTGATCGTATCTTCCATATGACTCGTATTCGACCTTTCGGTCTCCGTGTTCCGAGGCCATGTCTGTACATGCTAGGCTCGTCAAGTTAACCCTAAGTGTTTCGCGTGTGTAAATCTGTCTTACACCCGTTGTATGTGAACGTAAGAATCCATCACACCCGATCATCACATGGTGCTTAGAAGCGACGAACTTTAGCAACGGTGCACAGTTAGGGGAGAACACTTCTTGAAATTGTTGTAAGGGATCATCTTATTTACTACCGTCGTTCTAAGTAAACAAGATGCATAAACATAATAAACATCACATGCAAATATATAGTAGTGACATGATATGGCCAATATCATATAGCTCCTTTGATCTCCATCTTCGGGGCTCCATGATCATCCTGTCACCGGCATGACACCATGATCTCCATCATCATGATCTCCATCATCGTGTCTTCATGAAGTTGTCACGCCAACGACTACTTCTACTTCTATGGCTAACGCGTTTAGCAATAAAGTAAAGTAATTTACATGGCGTTCTTCAATGACACGCAGGTCATACAAAAATAAAGACAACTCCTATGGCTCCTGCCGGTTGTCATACTCATCGACATGCAAGTCGTGATTCTTATTACAAGAACATGATCTCATACATCACATATATCATTCATCATTCATCACAACTTTGGCCATATCACATCACATGACAATTGCTGCAAAAACAAGTTAGACGTCCTCTAATTGTTGTTGCATCTTTTACGTGGCTGCAATTGGGTTCTAGCAAGAACGTGTTCTTACCTACGAATAACCACAACGTGATTTTGTCAACTTCTATTTACCCTTCATAAGGACCCTTTTCATCGAATCCGCTCCAACTAAAGTGGGAGAGACAGACACCCGTCAGCCACCTTATGCAACTAGTGCATGTCTGTCGGTGGAACCGGTCTCACGTAAGCATACGTGTAAGGTTGGTCCGGGCCGCTTCATCCCACAATACCGCTGAAGCAAGATAAGACTAGTAGCGGCAAGCAAGTTGACAAGATCCACGCCCACAACAAAGTTGTGTTCTACTCGTGCAAAGAGAACTACGCATAAACCTAACTCTGATACCACTGTTGGGGAACGTTGCAGAAAATTAAAAAATTTCCTATGGTTTCACCAAGATCCATCTATGAGTTCATCTAAGCAACGAGTCAAGGGGAGAGAGTTTGCATCTACATACCACTTGTAGATCGAGTGCGGAAGCTTTCAAGGGGATGGTGATGAGGGAGTCGTACTCGCCGTGATTCAGATCACCGACGACCAAGCGCTGAAAGGACAGCACCTCCGCGTTCAACACACGTACAGGACGATCGATGTCTCCTCCGTCTTGATCCAGCAAGGAGAAAGGAGAGGTTGAGGAAGACAACTCCAATGGCAGCATGACGGCGTGGTGCAATTGGTGTAGCAGTTCTCCGTCAGGGCTTCGCCAAGCTCGTACGGAGAATGAGAGGTGTTGGGGAGGGGAGGGGCTGCGCCTTCAATTGTGTGTTGCAGCCCTCCCCTCACCCCTTTATATATAGGAGGAGAGGGGCAAGAGGGGCCGGCCCTCTAGGGGAAACCCTAGAGGGGGGCGGCGGCCAAAGGGGAGAGGGAAAGAGGGATGGCTTGCCCCCCAAGCTAGGGGGGCGCCCCCTTTAGGGTTTCCCCCTCCCATGCCCTAGCCGCATGGGCCTAGGTGGGGAGGCGCGCCCAGCCCACTAGGGGCTGGCTCCCTCTCCCATGCAGCCCATGTGGCCCTCCGGGAGGGGTGGCCCCTCCCGGTGGACCTCCGGAACCCTCCCGGTGGCCCCGGTACAATACCAGTATGCCTCCGAAACTTTCCGGTGTCCGTTTAACAACTTTCCATATATAAATCTTTACCTCCGGACCATTCCGGAACTCCTGACGTCCGGGATCTCATCCGGGACTCCGAACAACATTCGGTAATCACACACTTGTCTTCCTAATAACCCTAGCGTCACCGACCCTTAAGTGTGTAGACCCTACGGGTTCGGGAGACATGCAGACATGACCGAGACGACCTCAGGTCAATAACCAACAGCGGGATCTGGATACCCATGTTGGCTCCCACATGCTCCTCGATGTTGTCATCGGATGAACCGCGATGTCAAGGGTTCAAGCAACCCCGTATTCTATTCCCTTTGTCAGACGGTATGTTACTTGCCCGAGACTCGATCGTCGGTATCCCAATACCTCGTTCAGTCTCGTTACCGGCAAGTCACTTTACTCGTACCGTAATGCATGATCCCGTGACCAGACACTTGGTCACCTTGAGCTCATTATGATGATGCACTACCGAGTGGGCCCAGTGATACCTCTCCGTAACACGGAGTGACAAATCCCAGTCTCGATCCGTGTCAACCCAACAGACACTTTCGGAGATACCTGTAGTGCACCTTTATAGTCACCCAGTTACGTTGTGACGTTTGGTATACCCAAAGCACTCCTACGGTATCCGGGAGTTACACGATCTCATGGTCTAAGGAAGAGATACTTGACA
Organism: Triticum dicoccoides; assembly: GCF_002162155.2. Taxonomy (NCBI): domain Eukaryota; kingdom Viridiplantae; phylum Streptophyta; class Magnoliopsida; order Poales; family Poaceae; genus Triticum; species Triticum dicoccoides. Next base: position 18,580,741 of record NC_041385.1, read on the forward strand.
TTGGAAAAGCTCTAGCAAAACGAACTACACGATCTTGTGCCATGCTTAGGATTGGGTCTTGTCCATCACGTCATTCTCCTAATGACGTGATCCCGTTGTCAATGACATCTGATGTCCATAGTCAGGAAACCATGACTATCTGTTGACCAACGAGCTAGTCAACTAGAGGCTTACTAGGGACGTATTGTAGTCTATGTATTCACACATGTATCACGATTTCCGGATAATACAATTATAGCATGAATAAAAGACAATTATCATGAACAAGGAAATATAATAATAATGCTTTTATTATTGCCTCTAGGGCATATTTCCAACATTATGTATATTTAAATTTTGAAAACATAGGTTGTTCAAATCAAACTCAAGTACGGCGCCTCTCCCAATCATAAACGACTACTAAAGGATAGTGCCAACAAGAGTGCTAGGACAACCACCAAAATAAGAAGGGAACCCAAATAAGTATTTTCTGGAGCATCAGCTGTGATTTGATTGCGCCATGTGTCAGTCTTTGAGAAGTAAACGTAGGCGAGGAGTTGATTATCCACTCCATTCCTGGGACACCAATCCCACCTTGAAGTGCCTGGAGTGTACCTTGTAGCCGGCTGTCTAGAGCACTGCTCCAACAAGGCTCATCTTGAAACTTGCACGAAGTGCCACGCGACACTTCTCATTGGTTTTGGGTTTGCACAATTGGGTTTTCTTCTCCAGATCTTCAACGAGGACGCGACGGTGGAGGCAATCGAGCACATAGGTAATCCTAAGGGCGGTCAATTGAGAAGCCCTCTGGGGGGATGCGGTTGGGAACAATGGCAAGAATGGGGGCAAACACAATACCATACTTGATGCTATCAAACATACCGAGGAGGGGCGGCTTTGTGGTGGTTTGCATAGAAACGGAGGTGGGATTGGGGGTCGATGAGGAGGCCGGACCAACGCTTGCATACAGTAGAGAAGCGGGAGAATAAGTATAGGTCCAAGGGGTGGCAGAGGAGGATCTCCCTGAGCATATCATCGTCTTCCTGTTGGGAGGTAGGTGCCTCTAGGGAGGTGCTGCAACGGCGGGTTGTTCCGACATCCTCCTCACTAGCGTGGATATGGGGACAGAGGCACATGACACGTGGGTGGGCGAGTCAGTTACCCTCCTCGCTGGTGTGGATCTGCGAAAGGAGCTCACGTTGTTGCGGTGGCAAGCCATTCTGGAAACCTCGTCATTAGTATGGATCTTTGGGACAATCGTGTTTGGCATGTGGGTGGGCTAGTCCATTGCCCTCCTAAATGGTATGGATCTGGGTAAGGAGGCATGCGTTTTAGCAGCGACGGCCAGCCATTCCAGTGGCCCCAAGATTTAGAGGAATGAGCAACACATGGGGAGTGGGATGGGGTTTGTTTCGTGAGATAATTATTTATTGGACACTACCAAAATATTTGCTTCCCTATTTGACACTTTTTTCCCTATCTAACACGTTGCCAAAATAAGTGTACTTTAATCGAATATTGGTTTCTGAGCCCGAGCTCAGATGCTCCCAAAATCTATACCACAGGCTGTCATGTGGATCTGCACCCACTTGCTGTATTTCACCATTGTATATCTCCATATTTAGCACTGTTCAGCAGCGCAATGAATGCGACCGCATGTCACACTGTACAAGCAGAACAGGCAGTTGAGGCACGCATATTTTTGAGCCGGCCTGAGCCGTTCACCATGCAGGACTCACAGACGGCTACCAGACGAGTCCGTCTTAAATACATCTCTGGAACTGACCCATTATTCTCTTTTCCGTATCATCTGATCACGGTCAGCCACTTCATGTATGTTAAGCAGTGAATCAAATAACCACAAGTAGTTGCAGCATATTTAAATTCAGACAGATCGTCATATGTTCACATAATCTCTAACACGTATGTAGTTCAAATTACTCTAATTAGATCTCCATTAGGAATCCCATGCCCAAAGCTTTCCATATGCACAATGCTCGTAGGGTTTTCTGATGCAAAATAACACTAAAACTTAAACATGCCCATCTAACGATAAGTACACGCACAGCCAAAATTGCATGCAGACTGGAATGCTAATGTCTTTCTCGTCAGTCAATGATCTCCTCGGACAGGAACTCCGGGGTATCTCCCTTGTTCCCCTTCATGGTCACTATCTCGTATGCAATCTTCTTGTGTAGGTGCTCGATCTGACCTGTGATGAAGCAAAAATAGGAGAAAACTATTAATTACTTTCATCAAATATGGCTATCAGTTTCAGCTAGTCAAGAAATGGGTTAGGTGGTTACATACCTGGGTTATAGTTGATCGAAGGTATAGACTGGTGAACTCCAGGACGTAGTGAGCGACATATACGCCACTGTCTTCCCTGTGAGGAAACAACATTGAACTTAGGAATTTTGCAGGCAATTTTCTTTTATCAACCTGAAATGCCTAGGTATGTTCTAGGGTACTCACACACGCCTAATGCATGGCTCGTGCTGCGCCACCAAAGGGTACACAAACGACCATCCAGTGGTCTCAACCAAACCGGCTCCGAACATGTCACTGAATACTGAATAGGGTGCATAACTTCTGCTGAAACTTCCTTGCTAGCGGCCCATGTTTCATTTTCATCTCATCCAAATGTTTGATTTTCATCTCATCCAATGGATCTGTCTCCGTTGGGTCAAGCACCATCATAATCTTCTCGGTATCCAGGATATATAATGACCAGCAATCCATGAAATGCACCAGGAACATGAACTGAAAGTTGATTTTCAAGAACACAGAGAAAATCAGAAAATTAGGAGCATATGGATAACTGATGCTCAACTTTTCCAATTATTCCGTTTACCTTCTTTAGCCAATCAACTCTATAGCCCATGACTTTTGAGTCCATCGTCATCTGGTGGCTCACTGCCCAACCATAACCTGTAATTTGGCAACGTACACATTCAGTCTACGAGTTCTTCCACCAAAACAATATTCAGTCTAACAGTTCTACTACTACAAGAATACTAACAGTACGATGAATTTGGTTCTGACTGTTAAACAAGGCACCACTAAGGATGGGATGCAATGGCTAAGCTTACTTTCTGGTGTATATGGACTTTTTTTTTCTAACGATTACAGAAGTAAACAAATTCCGACAAAATCCTGTGCAGTTGTGACGAACATACAGTGACAGACCAACAACAGGAGGATTTGGGTTCACACCTTTTTTGTCCTCCCAGGTGCCTCTGGATTGACTCTGTCAGTAGACTGGGCCGACCTCGTCGGTGATGCATCCGCGAGACGGCGAACTCGAACTCCTGCCATATCATTCCCATCGCCGCCGAGCTGTTGAGCGCAACCAGATCCAGTATTTGAGTCCGCGGGAACGGCAAGGCCGGCTCCGCTGTTTGGCAACAAGACCGGGGGAACCGGATCTGGGTGCTCGAGGTTGTCCGCGAACTCCTCTCGTAATGGGAACCTGCAAGAAGATATCAATGGCCGCCACCAGGGCCCGATCGTTAGGTCTCTTCTTCAAGGAAAAACAGCCTGAAGAGCAAATCCTCAAAAAACTAATTGCAGATCTGAGACCACTTACCTGTCAATGGCCTCAAGCAGGAACTCAACCCCACCGTCTTCCATTTGCCCGTGCTCGCCGTGGCAGAACGAGCGCTGCCGCAAGGACCTACTCAGAACGGAGACAGAGGTGGGGGGAGAGGGACAAACGGCTCAGCCCTCCACTTCCGTCTCCGCACACCTATCTGATCCCTGGCTCGGTTGGACTAGTAGCGATCTGGTCCACGGACCAGAGTTCCCGTGCGCGAGCGCCGTCCCACCCATGCGCTTTGGGCGCACGGAATAGCCACTGTTTCGTACCGTATTTCATCGTACGTCCCTTTTTCCATGCTGGACGTCAGACGCGTCAGAACGAATTATGCGGATCCCCAGTCTAGAACTGATGCCGGCGATTTCGGGATCATCTGGGCTCGGGCACCAAATCTACTTTAATGTGTTATTTAACTTCGTGAGCAGCAAAAATTGGCGGCCCTGTTGTATTGAGAATGAAATTTAGATTCGATTTTAGATAGGAGAACACAGTTTTCCAGTGCCAAATAGGAAGGGCAATATTTAGACAGTGTTAAATAAGGAACTTCGGTTTTCATCACACATTTTTTTAACTTACACGAACAATTTATACATTGTATAACCTTTTTTAATGTGACGAATTTTTTTAAGGGCATGAAACACTTTTTAAAAAGATTAAAAGAACACATTTTTTACTTCGTGTAAACATTTTATTTAAAGGACAAAGCTAAAATCCAGTCGGCAGGAATTCTGCAACGGATCCGAACACATTGGATCTCGTCCGTTCTAGATCCTACGGTCATGCGCGACCCCGTGTTTCCTTCTTCTTTCCCGCAGTTTCTGCGCTCGCTCCCGATGATTTCGTTCACCGCGGTCGCTCCCGATGATTTCGCTTGGATTTTTAGAGATCGTGAACGTGATAGGCGGGGTCTGTTTCCTTTTTTATTGGCACAAGGGAAGTTAAATCAGATTCCTTTTTTCTTGTATATGGGCAGCGAAATTTTTTGGCGGAGGTTGATCCTCATACGTGGGCAGCAGCGATATTTTTGACAGAGGTTGATCCTGATCTTTTCTAGTACGTGGGCTGGGAGATCGACCTCATGGTGTACATGCCCCCGACCTGTTTTAGAACGAGCAGAAAGTTGTTTTTTAATGCAAAAATAAGAGCTATGTGGGAATCGACCACACATTGTCTTGGTATAGAAATTTGGCAACTAACCACACCTAGAGCTTGTTTTCTGGTGACTACAGGATAATCGTACTATTTTAACTAGGTTCATCTCTGCTATAATAACCAACCTTCGTTCAATGAAAAATTTATCACGTCATTTCTCTGACTTTTCGATGCTGGTAATTTTGTAGTTAAGCAGTAGCCCGCGGAATTGTTATCGACATCCTAAAGGTACAATTATCATCATGGTTCTATATAGTTATCAGCACACTCATGTAAATAGTTATCAAAATGTTCATGTTCAAGTTATCTAGCTGCTCATCATGTGGTTACCAAACTTGTGTGTAGATAACATGGTAATATACGCACCATAGAGATGATAACTCACATACAAAGCACCGCGGTAACTATTTGACCCATGAAAAAAGTTGTTAAGAACATACTCATAGTAAATTCTCTGTAAATTGCATGGTAATACACGCACATCAGAGCTGATAACTTACTTAGACCAAACGTGATAACTTTTAACCAGGAAAAAAAAGTTTGAAACACCCCCGGTGACTCATATGTAAATAACATGGTGGTATACGCATAGTAGAGCTGATAACTCACTTACAAACAACACGATAATATTTTTACCCCGGTTGAAAACAAGGGTAAAAAAGATGTTAAAAACGTACCGTCGACAACTTATGTGCAAATAGCATGATAATATAGGCTCGTGGACCTGATAACTTAGGTACAAACACCATGATAATTTTGACCCGTGAAAAAAGTTGTCGAAATCATATGACTGACAATTTTTTTGTAAATAGAATGCTAATATAGATTCTCCGACCTGATAATTTCGGTACAAACACCATGATAATTTCGAATTTGGGAAAAAGATGTTAAAAACATATCACTGATATTTTTTGCGTAAATGGCATGATAATATAGTCTTCCGGACCTGATAATTTAGGTACAAACACCACAATAATTTTGCCCCATGAAAAAAGTCGTTGAAAACATATCACCGGTAACTTCTATGTAAATAGCATGGTAATATACGCAACCGGGCTTGATCACATAGATACAAACACCACAATAATTTTGGCGAGGGGGGAAGGAATTTGTTGAAAACATACCCCCGACAACTTTTATGTAAATAGCAAAACACCGCGGTAACTTTGACCGAGGACAAAAACTGTTGAAAACAAATCTCCATATAACATCTGCGTAAATAAGATGGCAATATACGCATGCCAGAGTTGATAACATACTTAGCCCAGACATGACAACTTTTGACTGGAAAAAAAAAGTCGTGGGAACATACCAACACGGGATCTAGTTTCGAAGGTCTTGCCGTGACGGATTTTTTTTTTTGTGAAAACACATTTTGCGTCAGGCAGACGGTTTGAGTTACAAAACACTCCAAAGTTTTGAAATAGGGAGAATCTATGATGACATTAGGTTTTCTACCCTTTTAGTGCATTTGCATATGGGGAGAAAGTTGGAGAAAATCATTTCATGTCCGAAATTCGTCTATGTAAACACAGTGGTAACTTTTTGAACATAGTATAGACACAGGCGCTCATACATACGGGCATACACTCACCCTATGAGCACCTTCGAGAGACTGAGCCGGCATATCATTTTAAGATTTTACGAAGTCATTGTAGGCGCCTCGTCGTCGACGGGAACGTCCCCTCCCATTGAAAGCGTATCGTCGAAAATCTTAAAATAAATCCAAAAATAATGCGAGAACCAGGACTTGAACCCTGGTGGGCTGGGAATACCACTGTCCCTCTAACTATTCAACCACATATTGGTTTGCAACACCATGGTAACTTATGTGTCATAGACGTGATAACCTACATACCCTAGGTATGGTAAGTTTTTTATCCGGAAAAAAATTCGTCGGAACATATCAAAATGGAATCTAGTTTCAAAGATCTTGTCGCGACGGTTCTTTTTATGAAAACAATTTTTAGATCCGATCGACGGTTTGAGCTGTAAAACATTTTTTATTTTGAAATACGTTGTAATCTTTGCTGATGTCATCAGGTTTGTTTTATATGCATGCATGCATGCAAGACTTAGAAATGAATTGTAGACCGACTCGCATGTTGCACTGGGGCTCTTGCTTTTAAAATCGTCCGGAGTTGTTGTTATATTTCGGTCGAACGGACATTAGCACAGTCCTTATTTAAATGTCATAGACATTTATTTGGTCCAGGTGAACATTTTCCAAATGTCACGAACACTTGTTAAGCTGTTAAAATTTTATATAAGTACTCGCAATATTGATTAACACTGCATTTACATTTTTTAGATGTGTTATGAAAACTTTTAAAAATTTAAGTAAAGTAATCTGAATATATGTTTATTTCAAATTTTAAAACATAGGTTATCCAAATCAAACTCAAGTGTGGCGCCTATCCCAATCATAGATGACTAGTAAAGGATATTGCCAACAAGAGTTCTTGGACAACCACCAAAATAAGAGGGAACCCAAATAAGTATTTTCTAGAGCCTTAGCTGTGATTTGATTGCCCCATGTGTCAGTCTCCGGGAAGTAAACGTAGGCGAGGAGTTGATTATCCACTCCATTCCTGGGCCACCAAATCCACCTTGAAATGGCTGAGTGTACCTTGTAGCTGGTTGTGTAGAGCACTGCTCACGAGGCTCATCTCGAAACTTGCACGAAGTCACTTCTCATTGGTGATGGGGTCGCACAATGAGGTTTGCTGCTCCAGATCGATCTTCGATGAGGACGCGATCGTGGGGGCAACCAAGCACATAGGTAATCCTAGGGGTGTTCAAGGGAGAAGCGCTCTGGAGGGATGCGGTAGGGAACAAGGGCCAGAGTGGGGCGAACACAATACCATACTTGATGCTATTCTCAAAGATGCCTAGGAGGGGCGGGTTTGCTGTGTTTTGCATAGAAACAGAGGTGGAATTGGGGGTCGATGAGGAGGCCTCACCAGCGCTTGTATATGGTAGAGAAGTGGGAGAGTGAGTATAGTTCCAAGGGGTGAATGAGGAGGATCTTCCTGAGCATATCATCATCGTCCTGTAAGGTGGTAAGTGCCTTTGGTGAGGTGCTACGACGAGGGGTTGTTTCGATATCCTCGTCACTATCTTGGATCTGGGGACAGAGGCACATGACATGTGGGTGGGCGAGTCCGTCATCCTCCTCGGTGGCTTGGTTATGTGAAAGGAGGCTCACGTTGTTCCAGCGGCTAACCATTCAGGCAACCTCCTCATTGGCATGGATCTAGGGACATATGCGTGTGGCATGTGGGTGGGCTAGTCCATTGCCCTCCTAAATGGCATGGGGCTGGGTAAGGAGATGTGCGTTTTAGCAGCGGCGGCCAGCCATTCCATTGGCGCCAAGATCTGGAGGAATGAGGAACAAGGGGTGGGGGTGGGGGGTGGGGGTTGTTTCGTAAGAGAATTACTTATTGGACACTGCCAAAATATTTGCTTTCCTATTTGACGCTTTCTTCCCTATCTGATACACTGCCAAAATAAGTGTACTGTAATGTATCATTTAACTTTGTTAGCTGAAAAAATTGACGTTAGTGTTATATTGAGAATGAAATTTAGATCATGTGTTAGATAGGAGAAAACAATTTTCCGGTGCCAAATAGGAAGGGTAAATATTTTTTAACTTAGGTGAACAATTTTATATGTTATAAAACCTTTTTTCTAAATGTGAGGAACTTTTTAATGGTATGAAATACTTTAAAAAAGATTAAAAGAACATATTTTTACATTGTGTATTTTTTTAATGTAACAGACATTTCGTTGATACAGGTGAACATTTCTCAAATGTCACGGGTACTTTTTAAGCTATTAAAATATTATATGAGTAGCGTCAATATTGTTTTGCACTGCATTTACATTTTGTAAATGTGCGACAAAAACTTAAAAAAATGTAATGTAATTTGGAAATATGTATATTTAAATTTTTAAAACATACGTTGTTCAAATCAAACTCAAATACGGCGCCTTTCCCAATCATAAACGACTACTAAAGGATAGTGCCAACAAGAGTGCTAGGACAACCACCAAAATAAGTAGGGAACCCATATAAGTATTTTCTGGAGCATGAGCTGTGATTTGATTGTGCCATGTGTCAATCTCCGAGAAGTACACATAGGCGAGGAGTTGATTATCCACTCCATTTCTGGGACACCAATCCCACCTTGAAGGGGTTGGAGTGTACCTTGTAGCCGGTTGTATAGAGCACCGCTGCAACGAGGCTCGTCTTGAAACTTGCACGAAGAGCCATGCGACACTTCTCATTTGTTATGGGGTCGCACAATTAGGTTTTCTGGTCCACATCTTCGACGAGAACGCGACCGCGGAGGCAATCGAGCACATAGGCAATCCTATGGGCGTTCAAGGGAGAAGCACTCTGGAGGGATGTGGTCGGGAACAAGGGCCAGAATGGGCACGAAGAGCCATACTTGATGCTATTCTAAAACATGCCGAGGAGGGGTGACTTTGCGGTGATTTGCTTAGAAACGGAGGTGGAATTGGGGGTCGATGAGGTGGCCGGACCAGCGCTTGCATATAGTAGAGTAGCAGGAGAGTAAGTATAGGTCCAGGGGGTGCTAGAGGAGGATCTCCCTGAGCATATCATCGTCGTCCTATAGGGAGGTAAGTGCCTCTGGCGAGGTGCTTCGACAGCGGGTTGTTCCGACATCCTCCTCACTAGCGTGGATCTGGGGACAGAGGCACATGACACATGGGTGGGCGAGTCTGTTACCCTCCTCGCTGGCGTGGAGCTGTGAAAGGAGCTCACGTTGTTGCGGTGGCTAGCCATTATGGCAACCTCCTCATTGGTGTGGATCTGGAGACAAAGGCATTTTGCCATGTGGTTTGAAGAGAAGCTCGATTGTTGTAACGGGCCTGTGGAAGAGCTGCCAGCCGAGGCTCTGGCCTCTGAAGGTGGCGATGAAGAACTGGTGAGACGGAAGGTGAAACATCATAGGAAGGAGTACCATACTGGCAGTCCTAGGAGAAGTCATAGGTTTCACCTGAAGCATGAACGTCGCAAAGGGCCTGTGGAAGAGCTGGCAGCCCATCACAAGAGGTTCCGTGCACTCTATAAGAATTAATTGCCTCTCCTGACAATGCAGAATCTGCGAAGACCGCCTCTGCCGACTCTGTGAACTAAGGTAGTTGACAGAATATGATTCCCATGAAACTTTCAAACTGTTGTTGCTCTAGATTGTCTCATGCATGCATGTTTACGGAACCACCATCGTTGCATTTGTAGTGTGGTCGGAGCTCATGCTGCACCAAATCCATCTAGATCGCTTGTGGCTGACTGTTGACTGCCATACTCTCAATGCATGTGCATTTCTGCGGTATAATGTCTCACAAGTTGCTGCTTCCAGTTAAATATCTAAAAGACTTTGAACTTGTTTTGATTGTCATGCACTTGTAAAAGGTACACGTCTGCTGTTATTTGGTACTTGAGAAAACTACCACTCTACCAGCAATAGATGGAAATTTGTGAAAGCAACCACACTGTTAAATTGGAATTTTTTTGGGTGTGTTTTGGACTTTTCGTACATGAAACCTGAAGCTATATTTTAGTTCTGTTCAGAGATGAATTTGCAACTGTGAAGGCTGAACAACACAGTAGTACTTGAAGAATGATGTTCTTTGGGAGTTGACAAAACAACATCTGGCTGCAAGCTGAGATGTAAGTCTGCATCATCATGTAAACCAACCAGCAAACCAGAAACAGGTTGAAATTTGTGAGCAACTGCATCGTGAAATTTGTGAAAACTATGTTTTTTATGTGGAGGTTGGAACCATATATATTAGTTGTGTTCACGGAGGAATTTACAACCATGAAGGTTGAACAACATCAGTTAGTGCTACCTAATTTATTTATTTTTGCGACGGTACTTGCTTGAAGTTCCAACCCTGAGCATATCCTCTCATAGTAATGTTGTGCAAGCATATTTATATTCTGGAGACATATTGTCTGGAATATTCTCATAATTTCCAAATAGTTCAGGGCAATAAAAACGTATAGCTGATGATATTCAGGACAGGGGCGTTGTTAGATATGGTTCAGAAATCTATACCTACTTTTTTATTACTAATAAAGGAAGGTGCGTTTCGCCAATTTTTTCATTCGTTCACCATTAAAAATAATTTTTTTCTATCCGAGGTGGTACTAAATTCTTATGCGTTAGACTGCTAGAAAAAGAATTTTCGTATGTGGTCCGCGCACTGTGGCCCAGCGAAGCAAGCCCCTTATTTTTTGCCCACGCAGCGGGGAAAATTCTATTTTTCGCACTAGGCGACAAATAGTCCAAATTTCTCACAGGACAACCTATAATGGGCTGGCCCATTTTTGTTTATCTTTATTTATGTGTTTTACTTCTATTTTTACTAACCTTTCCCTATATCTTTTTCCCTTCCAGGTTTATTTTTCTTTTAAAATTTATTTCCTAAATTAAAAATTCTCAGTAAATGTTCAGAATTACAGAAAACAAATTTCTAAAAATGTTAAGAATTCCAAAATTTTGTAGCTATTTTGAAAAATGTTCAAAACTTGCAAAAAGTTTCCCATTCTTTCATTTTTTAGAAATTTTTTGAATTTCTAAAAATAAAATGGCATTTCAAAAAATGCCCTCCTTTCAAAAAATATTCATGTTTTAGTGAATTTTTCAAAATTAAATATAATGTTTGTGTATGAAAGATACACATTTTCTAAAAATATTATGAATTTAATACATGTTCCCGTTTTGAAAAAATGTTCACAAATTCAAATAATTTCATGTTTTATAAAAAATTGTGTTTGCAAAAAGTATTGTGAATTTTATAAGATGTTCCCTTCATATATTGTTTTTCAAAACTGTACAGAATTTTCAAAAAACTGCTCAGGATTTTAAAATTGTTCATGTTTCCTAGAATATTCAGAAACTACATACTTTAAAATCCCGTCATTGAAAGGATTGAAAGGAAAAATAGATTAAATAACTCATGGGCCTTCTCTGTCATACGATGACGTAACAAAATCTTAAATGCCTTCGATCAATAAATGGAAAAATAACGGATTGATTCCTTCATGCGCGGCGAAACCGAGAAGCTAAATGTTCCTTTTTCGTGTGTACACAGGGTTCTGCTTGCGCATATAATTCTCACTGGCTTTCAATTTATACTATTTTATCTCCCGTTGCAAAGCACGGGCAAGCAAGGTGCGTTTCTCCAATTTTTTCATCCGTTCACTATTTTTATTCAAATTTTCATAAAATCTCCAGAATTTTAAAATTTTGGTCCGATGTTAAAAAATGTGGGGATCTTTTAATTTTTCTTCTCGTTCCATAATTTGTCCACAATTCAGAATTTTTTTGCATTTTGTCAAATTTTTGTTTGAGTTTTCCAAAACAATTTTGAGCTCCGAATACACTGTGAGAAGCTCCCATCGAGTTGAGTTATCCAAAATTGTTCAAGATTTGAAAGAAAAAATTGCATTTTCAAAAACGATACAAATTCGTTTTTTGGCACACCGTGCGGAAATAGTCAGAGTTCAATATGGTGCGCCCAAATTGGGTTGGCCTGTTCTCGTTGTTCAATGTGTTCTATTTCTATTTTACTCTTTCTTTTCCTTTCTCTTTCCTTTTTTTCATTCCAAGCTCTTTTTCAAAATTTCAATTTGTTGAGAATTTCCATTTTTATTCAAATTTTCATAAAACCTTAATCATTTTAAAATTTTGGTCCGATGTTGAAAAATGTGGGGAGCTTTTAATTTTTCTTCTCGTTCCATAATTTGTCCAAAATTCAGAAAATTTTCGCATTTTGTCAAGAAAAATGTTTGAGTTTTCCAAAACAATTCTGAGCTCCGAATACACTGTGAGAAGCTCCCACTGAGTTCAGTTATCCAAAATTGTTCAAGATTTGAAAGAAAAATTGCATTTTAAAAAATGATACAAATTATAAATATATTCCTATTTTTATGATACTTTCAAAATTGCAAAAATAATGTTCATGTTAAAAAACATATTTTTTTAAAAAAATGAATGTTCAAAACATGTTTCTGTATAAAAAGATTGTTCACAAATTAAAAAAATCTTCCTTTTCTATAATAGGATCAGTTTTTCGGGAATTTTTTTTTTAAATTTCAAAAAACCTTCCCGTTCAAGTTTGTTTGTCTTTTTTCAAAAATCATTGAAATTATCATATAAAATCATATATTTTTTGAAAAAAGCGGGATTAAAAATTTGCTCATATTTCAAAGAATATCGGTAATTCATAAGTATTACTTTATTTTTGAAAGTTCAAAAAAGATCAGGAAAATCAAAAATGTTTTGAATGTGATGTTGTAGTATGTTCTTAAACATTCACGTTGACCATTGGTTAGCAGGAACTGTTTATTCGAGTGGCTAGCAACACGTGTCCGAATTTTTGAGGTCATGAGTTTGATCCTTCAACTCCTTATTTTTTTTGGGATTTTTATTCACACCTTACAAACATAGGTCGTTTTGGTGCCTACCAGTGGCCTAGCCCAGATGCGAACTGTTGTATGTTCCACGTGCTATTTGACCATAAAAGAGAATATGTTTCTTGACTATAATTAAAAGTAATTATGGGCACAAGCCAATAAAAAAGAATATGCTGGTTTGGCTCTGATTAAAAATATATGGGCAAGTGAGTGCCAAAATCATTAAGAGAATACACCATGGTAAAGCAAGGACTACCTGGTTATGCGATGATTATGCCAATGAAACGAGATTCGCTGCAATTAGTAATCCATCTGGCTACGCAATCATAGAAGAGAGTGGTCGAAGCAACTATGCCCCGAAGGTCGCCGTGCAACCACAACCTCGACACGGAGGCGGACCTAGAGAAAATAGGCACGAGTTGGGTGGTGGCCGCCAGTCGGACCAACCCCACCACTATCCGGATCTCGCAGGGCGAACATGACCCGCGAGAACACCGCAGCTCCTCACTCTCTCGCCCCACCGCCCTAGAAACCGTTTTGATGGACACATCAATTATCTTTCCCGATGCTTCTCGCAAAAAAATATCTCTCCCGTTGCAACGCACGGGCATGTGTGCTAGTAAAGATATAACACACCAGGATTTATGTTGGACAGTCAAGGCGAACTTTTGGAGCATGCCATTTCTGTCTTGAAAGTCCCTTTAGAACTATCAAGCCCAGGTTGCTCAGAAGGAAAAAAAAAACAAGCACACACCAGATTTGATGCTAACTATGAAGAGAAAATTGCAGACATGCCATATGCATGTAACGGAAACGGAAAGAGAGCAGGCATTAGTTAGTGAGTGTGAAGAAGAATATCTTGTGCAGGCGTTGTTAGAAAAGATGGCAAATGCAGGATGGTTCTCCTACAAATTTGACGTCTACTCCAATATTCTGTCGTTTAAGCTGTTAAAATCCGTTTTTCTTAAAGAATCACTATTCCTTTTTTTAGTTCGAGTTAGAAGTTCAATTATTCTCTTCTTCCCGAGATGCACGTTTCCATTTCTCGAACACATGAAAGAAAATGAAAAACACCAGCTAGATGTATGGAAGTAGTAGGTTGAACTTGGAAGAAACTGATACTAATGGAGCACAAGCATGATATAGATATTTTGTACCCGAGCAACAAAAACGCCATCTTATTTGAAAGGACCTGAGGGTGTGGGATCGTGCATTTGAACTACACAGTGCAAAAGAAGAATGTGGCTCATACCCAGGTTCCTCCCCCAACAAATTAAAGAGATCGAATCAAGCACACGCCACACATCACTCCACAGGGCAAAGCTGCCTCTGCTTGCTTTTGAATTTTGATGGATGGAGCAGAGTCCACAGGACAAGAGTAGAGGACGGGAACTGAGTCTGACCCAGCGTCAGCCAGAGAACCCTTCCCTTCCCCTTCCCGAACTGGGTTGGGTTGGCTTGTTGGTACGAGCGGAGCGATACGCGGCATAGCACACTTTACTTTTACATGGAAACGGCAAGCCATGGCATGGCATGGGTGGCTAGTGCAAAGCATTTTACCTTTCTTTTTCAAACTTGACCCTGCAAAGCAATGAATGCAGTGCTAGCTATGAACTGCTGTTGCTTGTCTCGTTCCCATGATGGCATCAGGGCCTCTGTGAAAATCGGCGAGGCCGTTCGTGGAGAAGAATCGCCAAGCCAAACAACGTCCAATGCCATAGGTTTTTTCACAACCCTAGGCCGCCGCCACGCGAAAAATGCTCTGCCGCTGCTTCCCCCTCCGGCTGTTCAAGTGTGGCAGGGTCTTTTTCTCGGAGAAGCAGCACCGCGTGGCGGTCTTTGTCCGGGGACAGTTGCCGGCAATAGAGGGGTGGTCAGTGGTGCTATGGCGTAAATGCTGCATGGTGGCGACTCATAAGGCCAACATGCGTAATAGGTGATTTGAGGATTTATCATCTGCCTCGATTGTGTGTGCACCCTGTTGGGACTAACCCTAGCTAGCTCTCTAGAAACGGAGGTAGAAGAAGAAGTGAGCGGACAGAGATTTTGTGGCGACGTACGCCTCGCTGCCAAACAGCCTTTTCCCAGCTCAAACTGATACAGCAGGGGGTTTCTTTATACCCCGGCGCACTCACACACACGACGCACATGCACGCGCACAACGTTGTGATCCGCTTGCCCTGGCGCACGCCCACAACGCGCCCTGACGCGCTCAACACGGCCGGATAGCAATGGATCATAACAAACACATCGCAGCCATCGCCAACTGCCCTTGACCCGAGCTACTCCTACCTTGTGGACCTGTACGTGAGCACAACCTCACGCACCAGCACACACGCACACAACGCACGCACACAGGCACTCTCGCTACGGCGTCTGGCACAACCAGCACGCACACACACACTAGTCATCACCACTGCCGTGTCTTATTCTTAACACACCCGCCCTACCAAAACGTGGGCACACCAATTTGTTGATGAAGGATTTCGCAATCTCCTCGCCGGGCACAAAATTAGGAGGGCAACTAAAAATTGGCTCGGATCCAATTTTTGAGGACTTATCCAAATGCATGCCCTGCCCATTGGGAAAACCAATAATTTGGTAAGGTTATTTCCGGCTGCCATTAGTTCCATTTCCTCGTTTCTTTTTTAATAAATTTACGATTGTGTGCATTTGAGAAAAGCAAAGGCCAAGGGTTTCTTCCCTGGACCCGGCCCTTCGCGTGCCCCATCATGCTCCCAATACGGCTACAAGGGACTGTCGAAGTGTGGCATGCTCTCCTTCTCAGAGGAGCGGCACCAGGAAGAGGCCGTCGTCGGGCAGTGGGCGATGGCGACGGTGTCACGTAAGTACGACATGGTGGTAATCCCTATGGTCCGATGGTGCGTCATACGCGATTTGGGCATTTAGGGGCCCTTCTGGATTGTGCGTACACCCTCCCTTCCGTAACGTGTGCAAATTCACAGACGAAGGATGTTGCAGCCACGTGAATACCAATATTTTGGTAGGATAAGTCTCGTCTGCCATCCAGTTTGTAAGTACATTGGTTTGGTGTCGATGACTTGTTTCTATTTTAATATAGAAAGATTATTTTGTCAGAAAATGGATTTTTTTCATCTCATAAAGGTCAGCCATAACAAAAAAGAATTAAGGCCACGTGTAGTAAAAGTTACTAGTTGAACACAGCATTTTATTATGCAGGAAAAAAAGTTCCATCAGATAGCAATGGAGTACACAAGATGCATGCATTTCTTACATGAAATTGAGCTCTACTCTTGACTTGAGATAGAACCCGTCCAAACAAGCCGCTGTACATGTCCGCGGATATTTAGTGAGGTCCGTTTCCATCGACTTGCCTTAATAGAGTGCAATTTTCACTTGAGCAATAAAACACAATCTTATTTGAAAGGACGATGCATTTGGACTATACTAGAATGTAAGAATATGGTTTATACCAAGGCACCTCCCTTATCAAATAGAAGAGATTCAATCAGCTTCTCCTGTCCCACACATCCGTCACACAGCACTACACAGGCCAAAGCTGCATGCCTATTGAGGGCATGAGCAGTGGTGGCATATGGATACATATGTCTCATAAGAAAAAGTAATTTGAGGCAGCTACATTGATTTTTCTCCCCAACGCAAGCTATCACTAGTGTGCCTCATCAAGGAATAGAAAGTAGAGACTAGTACACATGCATCTCTACTCTTCACTTCAATTTTTGTCAGCTTTTTACACTGGACCACACTTTTTCACTTCAAGCACCCGCCTCCCGCAGAGGATCCCGCGTCCCCATCGGAACCTATTTCTCCTGACATCCAATTCTACATGGCATGTGGGGCATCACCCTAGGGCTATGCATTGGCCATGTCCCGAGGCGATGGATCACATGCCACAGTAGTAGAGGACAACGTCAGTATAGGAGTGCAGAGGCATCAACAAGAACCCGACAAAGTAATTAAGTAGTACTCCTTCCCGAACTAGCAAACAAAGCAAAATATATTGTAGCTAGTGCTAGTGCAGTAGACTACAGACATGACCTGCAAAGTATTTTCTACTCAACTCTTCTTTTGAAACTTGACCCTGCATAGAAATGAATGCAATGTTGTGAACTGCTCGTGCTTGTCTCGTTGCCATGACAAAATCATGGTCTGTCCGGCGATACATGCTACTCTACTTGTTGGTGTCGTTCCCGCCCCTAGAGAAAAATCCCCAAGCCAAAGGATATTCAATGGATTCACTCTTTAAGTAACTTTAGATGATACCAATAGAATATTGAGTAACGCACAAGAATATGCATACAACAATTTGATACATACATCATGGATTGGTGAGGATCCAAAATGAATCCCATTCATAACAAGATTCAAAGATGGGGGAAATGATAGTAGGCATCCAAATAAAAAAACATGGTTCAAATACTTGTAAACTGTGGCCCACTCTTACAATTTGTCATGATCCGTAACACTCCAAATGAAGAATCATCCTCATCAATATGGAAGTTTTCTTTTACCTATACAAGAATGAGAAGAGAAACTTAGAATCAATAAAACAAACAACCAGAGCTAATTTGGGACAACATTAACTTAAAAGAAAGTATATTTAAGTTTGTGATTACGTATTTCGAAATAATAATGTGGCATGGATTGAAGTAGTATATCATAAATACTAAGTGATGCAATATTTTACAGTAAAACTAATTGAAGCGTATTTCAGGTGTAGAGCACGACGTATCCTAAAACATTAAGCCGCTCCATTGAACACTAAATCCACAGACATCATCTCCAACAGATAAAGTGGAAAAAGGACTCATCTCCTATTATTGAGTCTCACAAACAAATAATGATTGTATCACCTTTCCCACATTAGACACGATCCCTATCTCTGGCCATCAATGTTAACTGGATGTGAACTGCTTTCAAGATATTTCTCCTACTGCATGGATGCAAACTAATACATAATTTAGTTCTGCAACTAATGAAGCATCAAAATATTGTACTAATAGGAAACAATTATTTAAGATTCAAAGCAGCGACCACAGCTTCTTCTGTTGGTTCTTCTAGGAAAAGCAAGAAAACAAATATATCTATTCATATATGTTGGTACATTCTGGTAGGAATAAATAAGCGATACAAAAGCACCTAACAAAGAAACAAGGTCTAACAATAATTTACCATGCCTTCCTTAAATGGGCAAGATCCAGCAGCCAAGAAACGTGCTCCGACAAATGAAAAAAATTAAGACCAATTAGTACAATTAACATCAATGTCTCCAGTTGTTAACAGTTAAAATTGAAGCACATATATGCATTGTACATAAGTAATGTATTTGGCCACCTCAGGGAATCATTTCATGAATCAGTTAATAGGAAAAGAAAAATAGTAGGGAACATATTTAAAGATGGGTATATATATATCATAGACTCTTGAAATACATATCAGTCGATGGCTTCAAATTTCAACTGATATATAATGACCTATTGGGAAGAGCACCTTTACATAGCCTGTTGGATGGAGCAAACTGCAAACTTTTATATAATGTTGTCAGAAACATCACAACTCCAAAGTCAGAGGAAAGGAATTGCACCTCACTGAGTATAATGTATCATAACCTACAACAAAGATAGTAAGTGAAAGGCTTAATCGGGGATTAAAAAAATCGATTTGCTGCCGAAATAAATCCTACCGAGGTTCAAGAAAAAGATAAATCACTAATACATAGAACATGGCATGCTTGATGCATCATACCATTAGCCATAAATAATATTGCTGAAAAGGCATGAGAAAAACAGATGCATATATTAGCAATCAAACGCTTGCATGAGACAAATAGAAAAATTTAGTATCGCACTCTGTAATATAAAAAGATATATGTTGCCAGCTGCCCCCATGAAAGAGCAACTCCACGAAGTCCATGCGGGAGCATGTGGCGTTCATACCCTTGACCGAGAGAGTGGGCGGTGTGGGGAAGTCGTACTTGATGATCGAGGTGGACTTCTCGGCACTTGTCACTCCTGGCAGCGGTAGGCTATGCACCATAGCCTGCACTCACACTAAATGCCTGGCCAGAACATGACCTCACACGGCCTCTGTGAAAGCTGTCTGCACGCGAGGCATGTGTGCTGAGGAGGCCCATGTTTCAGACACCTAGCACCGTCCCAAAACGTCATTGCTGACGTTTTTTGTAGATGTGGTTTGACGAGGGTAGATTTACTTGGCAGTAAACATACACAAAGGTATGCATGCCGTCACGCCATTGGCTCCTTCTGGATGTTGTAGTACTAATTGTGAAGAGGATTTTAGTGTAGTTTCTTATTGTACCGAGGGTTCAAAATTTCAGAAAATTTTTGCATATTTCGGTGGGGTTCGAAATACTTGCAACCCTGAAATTTTGAGGCAAATTCAAACTAAAATTTAAATTATTTTAAAAATCATTAAAAAATATTGATTTTAGAAACTCAAAATCCGAAATAAGTTCCGAATTTCTGGATTTTGCATATTCCGGTGATGTACAAAAAATTTCCATGACCGAAATTAAAAACCTTACAAACGTGGCTTTTTGGGCAGGTCCCTCTGTTGTAGTTACGCTCGGGTACCCCTGTTTTAAATAAGAGGGGCAACTAAAAAAGAAAGTTTTTTTATGCTCCATTAGCTAGTGTAGTCTTCTACTATCAATAAAACCAAAAAATAAATCAAATGTCAGTGAGTTGGATCTAAAAGTTGGGAGTTGTCCAAATGCATGTCATGCCCATCAGTCAACACCAATGGGTTGCTAGGGTAACTCTCGGCCGCCATTCCATTTGTAAATAGAGGTTTACACTTACAGTGTTCGATGACTTGCTTTCATTTTAATATCAAAAGATTATTTTGTTAGAAAACAGATTTTTATTTTATTTTTTGCTCAGAAAGATCATTCATCTAGAAAAGAATTATGGCCAGTGTAGTAGAAGTTACTAGCTTTTTTATTGGCAGAATGCAGCCCTCAAAGATGGCTTAACACTTTCTTATTAGCAGTTTAAATAATGTACAGAGATAAGTTTACCCCTTTGGAAGGAGATGGATTTGATTCATTCCTTAGGAAGACTTTGAGAGAAGCTTCATCAGGAATTGCTGCATGGTTATACTCTCTATGCTGCATCAACATTGGCTAGGCATCCTGCTTGGCAGATTTGTTTGACAGAAGGCCTCATTTCTTCCTCAATATTCTCCAGTAAACCTGCATTAAGCATCGCTTTGGTAGCAGGGATACCATTTCTTGAGATGAGACTGAGCTCTACTCCTGACGTGAGATATGTAGATTGCAACAGATGCAAATGAAATGCTTGCAAGTTGGAATGACATAACAACGGAAGAAGATGCATATCAGAACATGATTAACGAAGCATAATATCCTCCGATTTGAATACAGTACCCAACAATGACAATAAAGATGAACTGCATCTAATAATTAACATCAGCCAAATAGTTTCAGCTGCAACTCCAAAATAAGCATGAACTGCCTTGAATGCATCCTTTGTTTCCCAGCAGCTGACCTAATCACACCAATGCGTCAGATCAAGGGGAGAGCTTATCGATGCGGATGTACAGGGGAACTTCCATGGATGCCCCGTCTCCTGCTACTGGCACCAGGTACATTGGCGGCACTGTCAGGAACGTGGGCTCGCCCGCAGCAACCACGGCCCCGGGCGATGAGCTGCTCCTCATGTGCATGTCCACGAGCACCATGCCCTCCTTGCCGCAGTTCGCCACTGCTGCCAGGGGTGTCTCCAGGTTGACCCACATCTTACACGTGAACCGCGGCCGCGTCGCCGCTCTCGCCCTGGCGCACACCACAGACACGGCCGTCACACCGGCGCCGAGCGCGCCCACGGTCATGAGGAACACGCAGTTGTCGTTGCCAAGGAGCACCAGCCGCGTGGTCGACACCGGTAGTTGAAGCTTGATGACCTTGCCGTACTGCACGGCGCGCACCGGCACCAAGTGGACAGTGTGGAGGTGACCGGCAAGCGCCTGCGGCGCGCCGACGTAGCCGCAGCCGGGCTCAGTGCACCGGCAAGGCGCGTGCGGGCACACTTTCTGGTGCTCGGCGACCTCGTGGTAGATCACGTACCACTGGCAGCCGGCGTTGGGGCACCCGATCCTGGTGGAGGACACCACGCCGTCCAGCGCAGGGCAGGGGTCGAAGAAGCCGCCGCCGTCCACGCATGCCTTGCACTGCCCGAAGGGCAGCAGGGCCACGCAGCTGCCGCATGCCGGGTGCCCCGCTTTGCACTGCAGGCAGGCACACAAATCGGAGATGGCCCGTAAATTAGCACGAAAGAATAGATCTATCACCGGCGCCAATCAAGGAAGAAATAAGGAAATAGAGAGACGAACCTGGAAGACCGGGGGCTTGAAGGGGAGGGTGCAGAGGGGGCAGTGGAGCACTTGCTTGTCGATCCTCACGGCGAGTTCCACTCGCTGGATGTACGCCGCCCCAACGATGGCGCCTCCATCTCCTCCACCGGCTGCCTCTTGCTTCATGTGGCCGTCGGGCAGGTCCAGCCGCGCCTTCTTAGAGCTCTCGTCGGCCTTGTCAGGCGAAGCCCTGCTCCTCCTCTCGGCGGCCGCGGCGGCGCCTTGCATCTTGGCTGGCCTTTGGGGAAAGAAAACTCTTGTGTGTGTGTCTCACGCCAAACTTTTTCAGGAGGTGGGTGAGGAGTAGATCTGAGATCTGAGAAGAAAAGTTGCCTAGGCAGCCACACTACACTATAAATGCTTCCTCATTGTCGTTTCCATTCCCAAACTTATATGGTATAGATATATGCCGTGCTCTTAATCAATTTCATTATTGCTAGTTTATCCATACATTAATGTTGTCTTTCTTTTAAGTACCTACAAGTGTGCGATAAAAAGGTTGACCATTGCAGATCCATGTTATTTTTAGAAAAATCGAGGAAGATAAATGTAAGCACATTGTTTTTTTCATAGCTTCCTGCTTAATTGATACACTGCGGAGTACTTTTGACTCCATCGCCAGAGTATCACACCATCAAACACGTGGGAGCCCATAAAAAGAAAAGGATACATATGTAAGCACAAGGGACACGTGTGACCAAATAGTACAAAGGAGCACACAAACGCATCAAAACTTTTTGCCTAGATCATGACACATTCCGCCTTTCTCACTATTATCGATAGACACATACGCCATCGCTGATGTGCTGGCTGCCACCAGAAAATAACAACAACATGACCACAAGCCTCCAAAAGATCCATGGAATAGGTACTAGATTTTGGAGACCCTGGCGCCAAAAATCTTGATTAGCTGCTTGCATGAAGTAGGAGAAATAACCCCTTGATTCGGCAGATGCCATCAAGAAGCAATGAGCAATCCATTTGTCACCACACCACGCAACCACCTAGTCCAGGGACTTCTAAGCAGGCATCTGTAGCTGGAGGTTATAGAGACACAGGGAGATAACCAGAGATGACACCAACCAAGATCATCCTCGCATCAGTGCGTGAGAAAGGCTTGAACAACGTTGCCAGAGCACGAAAAAGCTAACACTAAGGATGATGTGGAAAATCAAGTATCGGCTCCCAACCAACCTGCGCTAACCACCAGGTGATGGAACATAGAGAGTAGAAAATATATCCAAGATTACAATAGGGGCTAAGCTTCACCTAATATCCTAGAAATAACATAGTGGAGAATAGGTAGCAGGAAAGCTTACTTGAACCTAAGGAGAGACAAGAATATAAGGGGCGACCAAGTCACTCAACCGCTTCTTCGAGAGGTGTCCGATCAACTAGGGAGAAAGCCTTGCTTCATCCGGAGCCGGCGACGGCGGCGCTCGTGGGTGTCGCTAACTTTCTTGAAGGCGTCGTTGTCATGTTGTTTAATCCTCCTCGTTGGCACCCCGGGGGGAACCCCTAGTCCATGTCTTCTTGGTACGGATGATGTCGGCGTAACCGGCGTCGTGGCCCTTCTTGAAGGTTTCATCTTTAGGGCTGCATGGTCGATGAGTGTTTGCTGCTCACTGCGGTGGTGATGGTGGTGGTGGAGGTGTGGTTGCTTGGGGTTGACGGTGGTTGTTCGGTGGTGTTCTTTGGGGTTCGGCGGCAGTGCTTTTTGCGCCGAAGGGCAGCCATCTGTTTCCCCTCATGAAGGAGTATCGCCCTGGTGCTGTGCTCAAGACCCTTCCCACGGTTGCCGAGGTGTTGCGGCAAGCTTTGTGCTCTTGGTGATGTCTCGGTTCATCTTTGCCCATTGATGGCGCAAGATGTCTCCCCACCTTGCTAATCGTTCTGATTTTCCATGGTGGAGCTCCCTGTCAAGGTTCGTTTATACTGCACTCATTGGTTGTGGATGCTCCTGAGTTGTGTCGTGGGGCTCGCCACGCAGTCCAGTGTGGTGCGTTAGGCTTCTTGCAAAGTCCCGGTATTATGATCCCTCGACGACTTTCCACATATACTTGTGTCTTTCGTGGTGATAGTCTTTCTGTCTGTTAGCTAGGTGTGCCTTGTCTTCGGCACCTTTTTTCTGCTTTTTTGTCTTGTTTTTTTTTTGACGCAAAATGTTTTCTTCTGCTTTCTTTTAAAACATGGAACAATCTCAGTAGTGTCATGGGCAGCCGTTTGGCCTGGGCTGGGCTTTCGGTCCTTGGTCGGCCCGGAGCAGGGGAAGTCTCTAGTCTCCTAGTTGTTGTGGTTCATGTGTTCTTGCCCCGCAAATATTCGCCCTCTAGTCGTTGCGGGAGCCCCCAAATTCGGTGAAGCACTCGTTCCCATTGGCCCTTCCGAAGACCGCTCACAAAAATGTTCTTTTTTTTTTCAAAAATAATTGTTGATGCTCTTAGTAAGTATGTAGTGTGGCTTATTCAAATTTGTTGTTAATCCGCTTGATGCATAAGGAATCGAAATGTTGGAGCTGACCAGTGGGGTTTTGATCTGCAGTACTGACCGGAGGACCTAGCTTCCATGGAGATGGAGATGGAGATGGAGATGGATGGGAAGAGCAACGGCGTAACCAAGGTGGCGAAGGAGGACCCTTCCCTTTCACAGGTAACTGAATGATGATTCTGTTGGGTCTATGTGCACAGGAGAGGAGCTCACAAGTTTTGGTGAAGACCTGCCCTTGAGATTGAAATTATTGCTCTTTGAGTAAGGAGGAATTGTTGTTTCTTCATTTTGTAGCCATTGCAAATCGGGTAATGCATAAGCAAATTGAATTGTGGGTCTGATCTGAAATGTACTGCAGGCCATGGGTCTCATGGAGGGGAACAACAACAGCAACGGCAGCGAGACCAAGGAAGGGGGCGATAATCGGCTGGATGGAGAGGGCGTTATTGTCAAGAAGCAGAATGTTGCCATGGCCATGGGAACGGAGTTCTTGGACTGCCCTATCTGCTCCGCCCCCCTCAGCCCTCCAACTTTCCAGGTAATTGGATTGATGCAATTTTGTGTATGTTGTCACCGCAAAAATCATCTCCAATTTCTAGTACATTGCTCTCTTCATGTGGATACGGTTAGTGCTCTTGTATGTGATGAAGTTAATTCTGAACCTTGTTGGGTTGATTGTCTGTAGTGTGCACTGGGGCATTTCGTGTGCCTGAACTGTCGCGATAAGCTCCTGGAGACAAAGGCGAACAAGGTTTGGGGCGTGTGCTCCAGGGACGTCTCGACCCGCTGCCACGACATGAAGCGTGTCGTCGACTCCATCATCGTGCCATGCTCATATGCCGTGCATGGGTGCGGCGACACAATCGCCTACCACAAGAAGAGGACGCACGAGGAGGTGTGCTAGCACGTGCCAAGCTTCTGCCCTGAGAAAGGCTGCGGCTTCGCAGGCACGACAACGGCCCTCCTGAATCACTTCTCCGTGCAGCACGAGTGGCCAACGACACGCTTCCAGTACTACAATGCATTTGACGTACCCGTGAAGGCCAGCGTGCACATGCTCCGTGAAGGCGAGGTGGCCACCCCTTTCTGCTTCATGTGGCGTCCCTGGACTCCACACCACTGCACGGGGTCTCTCTAGTCTGTATCGGGCAGCATGCGGCGCCGTAATCCAAGTTCGGGTGCTCCGTAGGCTTCTCCTGGTTCAAGGACCATTACCAGGCGTCAACGCTGGATACGATCAGGAGCACGTCGCTTTCTGACAGACTGCCGACAAACTACTTCCTCACCGTTCCCAAGGCTTGCCGTGGAGGTGGCGCCTGTGTCGTGCTTAGCGTGACAATTGATACAGAGATGGTGTATGGAGACGATGACGAGCTGGAGGAGGAGGATGAGGACGATGAGAGCTACAACAAGGAGGAAGATGAGGACGGGGACAGCGCACTACTAGGAAAAGGCATGCTAGTGGCGCATCAGTTTTGCCTACTAATGGCGCACTACTGGTGCGCCATTAGCATCACGCCATTAGAATTAAATTCTAATGGCGCACCACTGGTGCGCCATTAGTATCTGGTATTCTAATGGTGCACCTGATAGTGCGCCATTAGTATAGCCCACAGTGCGCCATTAGAATACCTCCCAGGGGGCCATATGCACCCATGTGCTTTGGCATACTAACGGCGCACCAGTGGGTGATGCGCCATTAGTGTGATTATCACAGTGCGCCATTAGTGTCTTGTGTGGTGCGCCACTAGTATGAATATTAGGGATTATTTTTTTTTCTTTTCTGATATTTTCACAGGTTACAAAATATATTATTGGACAGAATTTAGACAACAGCACACAGCGATAGCAGATTCATCGAATACATAGAAGATTAGTCTCCGAATACAATTCATCATATTAGTCTCTGAATTCAAAAGACCGAACAAAGATAGAACATTACAAGTCTCGAGACCGCGAGTAGCGAGTTTGTCTTCACATTACAAGTCGATATCGATCATCTAAACTACCATCACATAGAAGAGAGCTGCGGTCATCACGATGAGCATCATCGCAATGAAACTGGTCTTCATCTGGTTCCTCCAACGCTCCCTCCTCTCTCCCGCTAGATAGCGGGCGTATCTAGATTCCGCCTCCGTCCTACTGGTGTACCCTTTGTAACTGTTACCGCTGAAACGATGAACCTGTCTCCGACACTCCTCCCAGTCGTCGTAGACTCCGGGAACCTTACCCTTGTACACGACATATGACGACATCTCTATGCACAAGCCAAACAACAGACAATACATAAGCAATATATAAGTATGCAACAAAAGGATCGGAAGAGAAAAGCAAGACATTAATAGCACGATTCATGGTCCTACTAATAAATAGCATCGTTTACATCTAAGTTGAACGACTGTCCAAACCAAAGAGACATACAAGTTCATTAAAGTTTAACTAGCACAGATGCCCGTGCGTTGCAATAGGAGATAAAATAGTATGCATTTGAAGTCAACGAGAATTATATGTGTAAGCAAAACCTTTGTGCACACAAAAAATGAACATTTAGCTACTTGGTTTCGCCACGTGTGAAAGAATCAATCCGCTATTTTCCCATTCATTGATCGAGGCCATTTAATAGTTTTGTTACATCATTATATGCCAGAAAAAGCCCATGAATTATTCAATTAACACTTCCTTTCAATCCTTTTAATCCAGGGGATTTAAAGGTATGAAGTTTCCGAATATTCCGGGAAACATGAATAATTTTTAAAATCCTGTATATATTTTTTTAAATTACGTACACTTTCAGAAAAAATACGAACAAAATATGAAAGGGAACATCTTTTAAACTTTTCAATTTTTTCTGAAAACAAAATTATTTTTCTAAAACATGAATATTATTTGAATTTTTTACAATTTTTTAAAATGGGAGCATGTGTTCAAAATTCATAAGATTTTTTGAAAATATGTGTCTTTGTACACGAACATTATTTTTAATTTTGACAAATTCACTAAACATGATGTTTTTTACATTTGGAGCATTTTTTGAAATGCCATTTTCTTTCTAGAAATCTCGAACAATTTCTAAAACAACAGAAAATTCAAAAATTGGCTACTTTTTGCACGTTCCGAATATTTTCAAAATAGCAACAAAATTTTAAAATTCTGAACATTTTCCAAAATTTGTTTATTTCTAATCATTAACGGTTTTTGAGAATTTTCTATTTACAAAATAAATTCTAAAATAAAAATAAACTTGGAAGGCAAAAAATATTTAGTGAAAGCAAAATAAAAATAGAAGTAAGACACAAAATAAAAGAAAAATGAGGCAGCCCATTATTGGCTGTCCTGTGTGTAACTCCCACTGTGAAAAATAGAATTTTGCCAGCTGCGTGGGCAAACAAATATGTGGGCTGGCTTCGCTGGGCCACAATGCTCGGCCCATGTACAGAAAATAATTTTTATAAGAACATGAACATTATTTGAATTTTTTACCATTTTTTAAAATGGGAGCATATGTTTAAAATTCATAAGATTTTTGGAAAATGTGTGTCTTTGTACACGAACATTATTTTTAATTTTGAAAATTCACTAAAACATGATGTTTTTTACATTTGGAGCATTTTTTGAAATGCCATTTTCTTTCTAGAAATCTCGAACAATTTTTAAAAACAATAGAAAATTAAAAAATGGGCTACTTTTTGCACGTTCTGAATATTTTCAAAATAGCAACAAAATTTTGAAATTCTGAACATTTTCCAAAATTTGTTTATTTCTAATCATTAATGGTTTTTGAGAATTTTTAATTTACAAAATAAATTCTACAATAAAAATAAACTTGGTAGGCAAAAAATAGTTAGTGAAAGCGAAATAAAAATAGAAGTAAGACACAAAATAAAAGAAAAATGAGGCAACCCATTATTGGCTGTCCTGTGTGAAACTCCCACTGTTTGTCGGCTAGTGTGGAAAATAGAATTTTGCCAGCTGCGTGGGCAAACAAATATGTGGGCTGGCTTCGCTGGGCCACAACGCGCGGCCCATGTACGGGAAATAATTTTTCTTGCAGACAAGCGCATAAGAATTTAGTACTACCTTGGATACGAAAAATTTGTTTTCGACGGTGAACGGATGAAAATTTTGACGAAACACACCTTGCTTTATTAGTAAGTATAGATTACAACATGAGCCAATCAATGTTTCAGAACTACACATATCATCACTACTGTCGACTCGACTCATGGGACGGGAGCGTGGATGAAGCCGCCGTCTGTCGTGATGGTCATGAAATCGCGGACGTTATCAGCCTGCATTTGTAGCGTTGTGTCTATCTCACTGTTGAACGGTTGATGTCTGAGGTAGAACTGCCCCGAGGTACGAAGGACATCTTGATGGATAATTTCCGCAAACTCTGACTGGATGTGAAAGAATTCTTGTCTGATGTCCGCGTCCTGGATTGCCGACAAGCTCGCGGCCCAATCTTTGAGATTATCTGGTAGCAGAAGGTGATGATGGTCCTGTACGATCGTCCGCATGTGATGGAGGGCGTAGTATGCATCCTTCTGACCGCCAGGCGGCTGCTTGACGCAGGAGAACTTTGTATTGTGGGCAAACACGTGCGCGCCGTACCGCCTACGAACTGGTTTGGCGAAGGTGCCTCCAGATTTGGCGTAGCCGGGGAGAACATCATCAAGAACTTTCTTGATATTTGTGTAGTCTATCTTGGAGTCACGTCCGGGTCGAAATACGTGGCCATGGAATATTTCAGGCTTAAGATGATGAGTGTGCAATGTGTGTCACTGCACAGAACACGGAATGTTAGAAAAAAAAAGAACGATCGAAATCTAAGAAATCATATGTTACGGGGCGGTGAGGGAATGACTTACTCGGGAAAGTAAGGCACGAGGAAGTTATCCTTATCTTGGTTTGCCAGAATGACGCCTTTGAGGTAAGAACTCGCGACTTGCCGGTCCCTAGCGCTGCCCAAGATCTTGGCACGCATGTAGAAGGGGTCGACTATCACGATGTCCGGGGTCTTGTCTATAATGATCCGCATCTCCATACTCAGCGAAAACAGCCGAACGAAGGTGTAGTGCAGCGGATGAAGGTTAAACATAGCAAAGATGTCATCAAACCGCAGGACGATCGTACCCCCGATGGCGCCATCCACAAAGCCCTTGCCCTTTGGCACCTTGGCCACGAAAACCGGGTATGCCACATCATTCTCTCTGAGACGCCGCTTCTCCAAAGAAAGAACACTGTCATGCAGACTCCGCATAGCACCGGTTGCAGCATTGAGCATATTTGTCGGTAGCATCGCCCTACCCGCCACATGCACCCTCCTCGAGATATCCTTAGGTGAAGGTGGCCCGTCCTGAGCGCGGATCGTACTCGGTGCCGGCTGGCTCGCACCCTTGTTACTCTTTCTTTTCTGTCCCTTCTTCTTCTGTTGTAATGGGACCGAGTTCTGCTCACAGACCGCCTTCTTGAGTGTGTTGGGGCTGATAATATTTGGCACCTCGGCTATCTGAGGCTCGGTGAAGTCGGAAGCTGGAGGCGTCTCCTGAGAACTGAACGCCAGACGACTCCTGTTGCAACTGGGTTTCTCCGCCGTACCAGCTAGACCGTGGTCGTCTTGGTTGGGTTCTTGAGAGAGAGGCCTGCAGAATTCATCATCGTACCCATGTTCGGCAAAGTACTTATCGACGTTGCTAAATGTACGGCCGTCGTCGTTGTCGTCGTCGTCCAGATGCTGTGCCATATGCATGTTCGGATCCTGTGCCATAGGGATGTCCGGCATGTCCGGTAGCGTTGCGGCGGTCTTGCCATGGCTTGGCGCCGGCACGACTGGCGGTGTTGTCTCTGGGGTGGTGTCCCCCGCCCCCAAACGAATCTGGCTCTTCGGCCAAAGCAGGGGCCAGCTTAGGCAGGCGCTGAGGGTCATCAGATCATCTTCGTCGGCCCCTGCGGGTCGAATCGGAGGTAACAACTCGTTGCAGCCTGGCAGCACCCGAAACAGTTGAACCCTATACACGGTGGGTGGCATCGGTTTACCGTGGAACACGGGGTTGCCCGGTTGAATAATTTTGCCCTTGGCGACATCGACCAACTCGTCGTTCACGAAGTGCAGGAGAGTGCACGGAACGTCGGCGGCGCCCTGCGAAAACATGTAGGGCGCCAGGGATGCCCAGTCAAAGGCAAAATGAGATGAAGTCCTCGGTCGAGAGGCTTAATTAGTTACCGTGATGATGGCGTCGAGCTCGGCTAATGTCGAGGCACCGCCAACGGCGGGCGTGCAACTGACGGAGGGGCCGCTTGCTGGCGAGGTGCCGGCCGGCGTACACCCGGGTGCATTAAGCTCCAATGCCGGCCGTGCCGGCGTCGGAGATACCAATACCGCCGCCGCCGGAGACACCAATGGCGCCGCCTGCGCATTGTGCGAGTTGCTGTCCGTGAAGCTGGGAATCGGGGGCGGCCCCTGTTGGCCACTGTCAGTGTCAAAACCGGCGGATCTTGGGTATGGGGTCCCGAACTGTGCGTCTAGGCGGATGGTAACAGGAGACAAGGGACACGATGTTTTTACCCAGGTTCGGGCCCTCTCGATGGAGGTAAAACCCTACTCCTGCTTGATTAATATTGATGATATGGGTAGTACAAGAGTAGATCTACCACGAGATCAGAGAGGCTAAAACCCTAGAAGCTAGCCTATGGTATGATTGTTGTTCGTCCTACGGACTAAAACCCTCCGGTTTATATAGACACCGGAGAGGGTTAGGGTTACACAGAGTCGGTTACAATGGAAGGAGATCTACATATCCGTATCGCCAAGCTTGCCTTCCACGCCAAGGAAAGTCCCATCCGGACACGGGACGAAGTCTTCAATCTTGTATCTTCATAGTCCAGGAGTCCGGCCGAAGGTTATAGTTCGGCTATCCGGACACCCCCTAATCCGGGACTCCCTCAGTAGCCCCCGAACCAGGCTTCAAAGACGATGAGTCCGGCGCGCAGATTTTGTCTTCGGCATTGCAAGGCGGGTTCTTCTCCAACTTCTGTGTACCTGTTGAATAGTGTCCGGCTTTTCGTGAATATTGCGCTCCTTGGCTTCCGCGCCCAATAATGGCCGTCTTCCACGTGTCAAACGAATGTGAAAAGCCAGGGTGTTTTTACTTTTACCCCCTAACTGCGCAAATAAGCTGCCTTATAAAAGAGACGAGGATTTAGATCCGAATCACACCATCTCCCCTTCGCGAGCATTCATCGGAGCGCATCTGACAGAAACCCATTCCATCATGGCCAGTCGACGCAACTCCTCCTCTCGCCCTGCCAGCCCTCAACCTGGAGATTGGGAGAGATGTTCTGTCCCACACGGCGAGCTAGTGACGCTCCAAACCAAGGGATTTCTTCCCCCAGCCTTCATGGTTCCGGTTCGAGCCGGACTCGCCACCTATACTGGCGGAAAGCAGGCAGAGAGCGTCCCCAATCCCTCCAAAGGAGAGCGGGTATGCCTTGTCCCTTACTTAATAAGAGGGCTCGGATTTCCAATTCATCTGTTTCTCCAGGGGCTCCTGGAGTTCTACGGCCTCCAGCTGCACAACCTTACGCCTGCCTCCATATTGCATATCGCGGGCTTCGTAGCCCTTTGCGAGCTGTTCTTGGGCGTCGAGGCTCACTTCGCGCTGTGGAAGAAGCTGTTCTGCCTTGTGCCCTGTTCTCAGGAGGGGTCGATATATCAAGTGGGCAGAGCCGAACTATGGCGCATCGCCGGGACCGGATATCTATCCGGAACCCCAAAGAAGGCATCCGAAGACTGGCCTTCAGAATGGTTTTATATAGAAGATGTCCCCCTGCCGGACCCTGTGCGGATCGGCCTTCCTGAGTTCAATAGAAGCGCCTAAGTTGGCGCCCACGGAGCCCTCAGAAGGAAAATGACAGGGACGTCCTTTACCTGATGAGCCGGATAAGATTACTAGCTCATTCCGGACTGACCATGATCGGGGTCATGGCCACATGCATCATGCGGGGGGTGCAGCCGCTTCAGTATAGGGGCCACCCCATGTGGGACTTCAATGGGGAGGATGATGCCACCCGCTGCGGCCGTAAGGGGCCGGAATCAGTTGCTGCTCTGACGAAGGCCTTGTCCGCATTATACAAGGGAGAAGAGGAGGATTTCCTCCGCGTCAATCCACAGGGCGGATTTTCTATGTACGATCCTCCAAGCTGGGTAAGCGGACACTTCTTTATGCCCATCCGTTCCATATTCCCGTAGTTAGGTACCTTATTCTGTGATTTTGACGCAGGAATTGCGCCGGGCTGTAAAGGATATAAACAACCCTCCTCCACAACCCGAGGATCCGGAAAGGTCCCTCGATCCGGCCTCCCAAGAGGATCCGGACATATCCGTGGAGCTGATCGATGGGGTATTTTACCAACTGAGCATCGACAGTGCCTTGTTCGCCATTACGGCCGATTACCCCGGAATATTTCCAGCCTCACAGGTAACTGAGACCGAAGTCCCAATACTTTGAAAATGATCCACCCATGCTTATCTTTGATCACCGTATATCAATCGTGTTTTGCGGGGGAGCCCTTGAGGCGGAAGGCCGAGGCTGCGGTGGCTAGCCAACAAGGGGCAGCAAGGCCCAACAGGCTGAAAAGAAGTGCTGTCCGGATTGAGACGCCGGCGCCGTGATATGGCATGCCTTCTTATTCCCAGGTTTTATTCCCGGAAGGTATACTAACACTCGTGCTTTCTTCAGGAAAAAGAGCGCTTGTCGGACTATATCCGGAGAGGCTACCAATCGAGCCTCCACCAACCAGGCTCCAAAGCCAGGTCCAGAGGTGGAGGCGAACACGAGGCGTGCGCCGGACACTCCTCCGACAGAGGATGCCGACGGACTATCTGCCACCAATTCCGAGGTGGAGAGTGCCATGAATCACAGGCGTCGCCAGACTGTTCTTCGTGACGCATGTTTCTCCCAAGAGGCATTGGATGCCTTCAATTTGGGAGATGCGCACCTCCGTGCCGCTCAAAATGGTCTAGCCAGAGCCACGGAGCAGTATGTGAAAGACATACGGGTGAGAAAATTTGATGGTTATATATACCAGTAGCCCCTGAGACTTGAAATAGTTAGAATAACTGATTTAAGGATCATTTATTATGCAAGATCTTACAAAAAAGAATACCCAACTGTCCCGGGAGCTGGAAGAGTGCAAAGCCCAACTTGAGGCCGCACTAGCCGCTGCAGGGGAGGCCAAGGAGACCCCCTCTGGTAATATACGCTTCGAAAGATAAGTATGTTGTGAAGTGCGGCATATGTGTAAATCTGACAATATCATTGCAGATGGCGCCGGAGTAGATCCGGACAAGCAACAACTCTTGCGTCGGTTAAAAGCCGGGGAGAGCGTGCTTACGAGGGTGAGGCAGGAGAAGAATAATCTCCAAGATGCCAACACCCAGCTGGAAGAGGAACTCAAAGATGTTCGTGCCCAGCTGGCGGACTCCGTGAAGGAGAATCGACGGCTTCGACGCGACATTTTTAGTAAGTGCTTGAACGAACTTTGAAAAAGAGTTTGGCGAAGAAGTCGACTAACAGAGTTATGTCTGTAGGTATGCTCACAGATCGTCCTGCAGAGGAAATGCCCGGTTCTACGGGTGACCTTCTTCCCGAGCTCATACAACTGCACGAACGAGTTCGGCAGGTGATGAAGGGCGTCGCCCAGGCCTTGTGGCCATCTGTCTCCCTGCCCGAAGGCCTTGGAGAGCTTGCAGAGAGGCTTAAGGGAGCGCGGCGGCGGGTCCGATTATGGAAGATATCGGCCTGCCCTCAAGGCGCCAGGGAGGCCTGGGCCATGGTGAAGACGCGGTACATGAAGGCTGACCCAAACCACATGGCCGAGGTCGGACCTGTGGGGCCCGATGGGAAGGAGATCCCTGTGAGCTTAGTGTACGGCCAAGTAGAATTGGCCGCAAAGTATTCCCAATAGGACTGTAAGCTAGACACCCTATTAGATGGTATTAAGGAGGAATACACCCAGTCAATTTGACTATATAATTTAAGATGACATGTAAAAATGCCTTCTAGCCGGATTGTAGATCGTTTGTCATGGCGGACCTTTTGGCTTCAACCTCGGGACCCTATAGTCCGAGGTGTGTCCGAATACCATCACGGTTATGTAAGAACCGGGGTATGCGTGGGGACCAGGCGTAGGGGTCATTAGTGCTTTAACAGACAAGTGCCCAACTAGTTATGTTATATTACATGGTTAGTAAGAAACATCTTCCAGGGAGAATAGTTCCATTAGGGGTTCCTTTCCCTGGGAGGCATGCCTTAAAGTGCATGTCCGTACTGCGGAAAAAAGCAGAAAAGCATCCGAGGGCGGATAAATAAATAAGTGAGAAATCATCTTTAGTTCTCCGACCGAATATTCCCTTAAGAACGCTAGCTTTCGGCTTCACCCAGTCTGAGGTACACATCCGGCTGACCCGGCGGTAACAATCGCAGAGGTGCTCCCTTTACCACCTAGCCGAACAATCGGGAACGTAGGGGTAAGCACAAGAGCCAGGCAACCCAGCTTGGCCAAAACTTAAGTCATATCGATGCATATAATGGTGAATAAAAGGTACATGCGGAAGCATTACGCATGTGTTAGGCATAAAGCCCGTAAAATAAGCTTCTGTTGAAGAAGCCCCCAGGTATAATGAGTGCAGATAGCGTGTCAAGTGTGTGCGAACAATGCGCGAACGAGCCTTTAAAGGCTGTAAGAGAAAAAGAGGGAGAAGGAGAGAAATATAAGATAGCTAATGTGTAAAAAATAGACAGAGGAAGGAGACGAACTCAGAATCCGGCGCTAGGCATAGAATCTTCGGAGACGGGCTGCGTTCCATGGGTTCGGCTCGAGTCGGTTATCTGATGCATCTCGTAGACGGTACGCTCCACCGGTCAGGACTTGGTCGATAATAAAGGGACCTTCCCATTTGGGCTTGAGTTTGTCCTTTTTCTTGTCCGGCAGGCGTAGAACTAATTCGCCAACATTGTAAGTTTTGGCCCGTACTTCTCTGCTTTGATATCTTCGAGCCTGCTGTTGATAGAATGTGGAACGGGCTTTGGCCACGTCACGCTCCTCCTCCAAGGCGTCCAAACTGTCCTGCCGATCGAGCTCGACTTCTCTTTCTTCATACATGCGCACACGAGGTGAGTCATGAATTATGTCACAGGGCAGAACTGCCTCTGCGCCGTATACCATAAAGAATGGTGTGAATCCGGTGGTGCGATTCGGCGTGGTCCGTAGCCCCCAGAGTACGGAGTCAAGCTCCTCTACCCAGTGCATGTTAGATTCCTTGAGGGACTGCACTAATCTGGGTTTGATGCCGGTCATGATTAGACCATTTGCTCGTTCGACTTGACCGTTAGTTTGAGGGTGATAGACTGAAGCATAGTCGAGCTTGATGCCCATGTTTTTGCACCAGAGTTTGATCTCGTCAGCCGTGAAGTTCGTGCCATTATCAGTGATGATGCTGTGGGGGACTCCGTAACGGTGTACGACCCCTGATATGAAGTTTATCACCGGTCCGGATTCAGCCGTCTTAACAGGCTTGGCCTCTATCCATTTGGTGAATTTATCCACCATGACCAGTAGGTATTTTTGCTTGTGGGTTCCTCCTTTAAGGGGTCCAACCATGTCAAGCCCCCAGACCGCGAAGGGCCAGGTGATGGGTATAGTTTGGAGGGCGGTGGGTGGCATGTGGCTTTGCTTAGCAAAGAGTTGGCAACCGACGCATCGTTGGACTAAGTCCTGAGCATCTTCCCGGGCCGTCGGCCAATAGAATCCTGTATGGAAGGCCTTGCTTACAAGGGCCCGGGCTGCGGCGTGGTGCCCGCCGAGTCTGGCATGAATTTCAGCCAGAAGATTCCGCCCTTCCTCTTCGGAGATACACCTTTGAAGGACTCCGGTGGTGCTTTTCTTATAAAGCTCTCCCTCATGGACTTTATAGGCTTTAGATCGCCGCACTATGCAGCGTGCCTCATTTTGGTCCTCAGGAAGTTCCTGCCTAGTTAGGTAGGCTAGGAATGGTTCCGTCCACGGGGCAATGACTGCCATTATTACGTGGGCTGAAGATGTTACTTCGTTGGCAGAGCCTCCAATTGTGTCAGAATGTTCGGTGTCGGGCAGTGCTGTTGGGTCCGGGATGTTATTTCCGGACTCCCCTTCCCATGATACGGATAGCTTGAACAACCTCTCTAAGAAGATATTGGGGGGGGACGGCATCGCGCTTTGCGCCAATGCGTGCCAGGACGTCTGCTGCCTGATTGTTTTCCCGGGCTATATGGTGAAATTCGAGCCCCTCGAACCGAGCTGACATTTTTAGGACGGCGTTGCGATAAGCTGCCATTTTCGGATCCTTGGCATCAAAGTCTCCATTTATTTGGGATATCGCGAGGTTCGAGTCCCCGCGCACCTCTAGGCGTTGAATGCCCATGGATACTGCCATCCGGAGACCATGTAGAAGGGCCTCATATTCGGCTGCGTTGTTGGAGTCCGTATACATTATCTGGAGTACGTATTGAACTGTATCTCCTGTTAGGGACGTCAGAACGACGCCAGCCCCCAGACCAGCCAACATTTTGGAGCCGTCGAAGTGCATGATCCAGTTGGAATATGTCCCGTACTCTTTAGGGAGTTCGGCTTCAGTCCATTCGGCGACGAAGTCGGCCAAAACTTGCAACTTAATTGCTCGCCGTGGCTTATAGGTTATGTCGAACGGGAAGAGCTCAATGGCCCATTTGGCAAACCGGCCCGTCACGTCGCGGTTGTTTATAATGTCATTAAGAGGTACTTCGGAGGCTACTGTTATCGAACACTCTTGAAAGTAGTGTCGAAGCTTCCGGGATGCCATAAACACCGCGTACGCTATCTTTTGATAATGCGGATACCGTGACTTGCATGGAGTGAGGACAGTGGACACGTAGTAGACTGGTTTTTGAAGGGGAAACTTGTGTCCGTCTGTTTCTGGTTCGACAACGAGCACCGCGCTTACAACTTGATGAGTTGCGGCGATGTATAATAGCATTGGTTCGCCCATGTTGGGCGCGGCCAGGACCGGGTTTGTTGCCAATATGGCTTTTATTTCTTCGAGTCCGGCCGTGGCGGCATCCGTCCACTCAAAGTGTTCGGTGCGCCGGAGGAGGCGATAGAGGGGTAATGCCTTTTCTCCTAGACGGGAGATGAAGCGGCTTAGAGCCGCCACACATCCGGTCAATTTTTGTATTTGTTTGAGGTTCTTTGGGATATCCAATTGTGACAGAGCTCGGATCTTGGCTGGGTTTGCTTCAATTCCTCTACCAGATACAATGAAGCCCAAGAGCTTTCCGGCTGGTACGCCGAAAACGCATTTTTCCGGGTTAAGCTTGATGTCATATGTTCGGAGATTATCGAATGTGAGCCTCAAGTCGTCTACTAGAGTTTCGACATGCTTGGTTTTGACGACCACATCATCTACGTATGCCTCCACTGTTTTGCCGATCTGGTTTGCCAGACATGTCTGAATCATGTGCTGATATGTTGCGCCGGCGTTTTTGAGCCCGAAGGGCATTGTGTTGAAGCAGAATGGACCGTATGGGGTGATAAATGCCGTTGCGGCTTGATCAGGTTCTGCCATCTTAATTTGATGGTAGCCAGAGTATGCGTTGAGGAAACACAATGAACCGTGTCCTGCGGCAGCGTCGATAATTTGATCGATGCGGGGGAGGGGGAAGGGATCCTTTGGGCAAGCCTTGTTGAGGTCCTTGAAATCGACACATAGGCGCCAGGATTTGTCCTTCTTTGGTACCATCACCAGGTTTGCTAGCCAGTCCGGATGTTTTATATCTCTGATGAATCCAGCCTCCAATAGTTTGGCTAGCTCCTCTCCCATGACTCGTCTCTTAGGTTCAGAGAGACGCCAAAGAGCCTGTTTGACTGGCTTGAATCCTTTTAGGATGTTTAGGCTGTGCTCGGCCAGCCGGCGTGGGATTCTTGGCATGTCTGAAGGGTGCCATGCAAAAATGTCCCAATTTTCGCGTAGGAATTCTCGTAGTGCGGCGTCTACATCAGGGTTTAATTGTACCCCAATGGAAGCCGTTTTTGTAGGGTCCGTTGGGTGGACTTGGAATTTGACTATTTTGTCTGCTGGTTTAAAGGAGGTGGACTTGGATCTTTTATCGAGTATCACATCGTCCCTGTTCACCGTGGAGCGTAGCGCAGTCAGTTCCTCGGCCGCTAGGGCTTTGGATAGTGCCTCAAGGGCTGGTGCGGCTGTCTTATTTTTCGCGCGGAGTGCTATGTCCGGGTCATTAGCAAGAGTGATGATTCCGTTGGGCTTGGGCATTTTGAGCTTCATGTACCTGCAATGGGGTATAGCTTGAAAAATTGTGAATGCCTCTCGCCCTAATAGAGCGTGGTATCCGCTGCTGAACGGGGCCACTTAGAACATGACCTCCTCGTACCTGTAATTATCCGGCGTGCCGAACACCACATCCAGTGTGGTTTTACCTGTGCAGCTCGCTTCCCGACTGAGGATTATTCCTCTAAAGGTTGCGCTGCTTCGCTCAATGCGGCTCCAGTCTATTTCCATTTTTCAAAGGGTTTCCTCATAAATGAGGTTCAATCCGCTGCCATCGTCCATGAGTACCTTGGTAAGGCGAACGCCGTCCACTATTGGACTGAGGACCAATGCTGCTGGTGCTCGGGCTGTTCGGAATTTAGGTTCATCACTGGCATTAAAGGTAATAGCCGTGTCACTCCATGGATTTATTGTTGCTACTTGGTAGACTTCGGCGAGGCTGCGGAGTGTTCATTTTCGCATATTGTTTGATGCGAAAGTCTCGAAGACTGTTAATACCGTACTGGTATCCTTGGGCTGGTGCTCCGTGGATGCTGGGGTTAGAAGCTCCTCACCGCTTTTGGCCACCTGCCGGAGTATCCAACATGCTCTAAGGCTATGAGTTGGTGTAGCTCCCTCTGTGCTATGAATTTTACAGGGTCCGTTGAGCCACCCCTCCAGTACGGTTCCATGCCCCGTGGGGGGTTTTTGTTTTTTGTTGTTTAACCCAGGTGATTGGCGATAATGCACCCTTTTGTTTCGGACTGGGTTTGTATTCAGGGCCGGATTGTCCCAAAAATCTTACTTCGGTTTTCCAGGCGCTTTCCATCGCACAGTACTTTCATACTATGGACGCCAAGTCAGCAAAGCGTGTAATTTCATGGTGACTTATGGCGTTGAGGATTCCCATGTCCGTGCAATTATTGTAGAAGAATGAAATTGTGTCTTCCTCGCGGCAGTCCTTTATCCTGTTCATAACTAGGAGGAATCTGGCCCAGTAATGATGTACTGTTTCTTCAGGCTCTTGCCTAATATTGAATAGATCGCCTATGTTTGGGTGGGTGGGTGGAATTAGATCCGAAACCCCACCCAATCTGAGGCTCAAGGGCCAAGGAGTTTTCGAACTCGGAAGCTTGGATTCTTGGATGTTATCCACTGAATCTAGCCCGTTGCCTGCCTCTAAGTTCAGGTCTTGAGTGACGTCCTCCCCTGCGCGGGTATCCGGCTTGGAGGGATTGGGAATCCGGACATAGTTAGTCCTTAAGATAGATGAGGGGTCGCCGCGTTGTTCCTCCACCACATCAACGTGATGGGTGACCTGGGGAGAGTTAATCTCTCTCAGATCGGGTTTAGGCCTGATCTGATCGTAGTCTGTAGCGACTCCCAGGGCGGCGATGCGATCCAAGAGCTCGTTTAAAGAAGAGAGCTCCATCGGATCTAACTGCTCGGCGAGTTCCAAGTTGACGTGAAGATTGCTTTTGATGACCCGAGAAGTCATCGTCGGCGCGGCGGCCGAACAGGCGGTCATAAGAAAACCGCCTAGCCGAAGAGTTTGGCCGATAGCCAAAGCTCCTTTAGCAACAGAGCCGTCTTTAAAGACGGGATGAGGCATCCTTCCTGATGGCGATAGCACATCGGAACTCTCAATGAAAGCACCAATGTCGGTGTCAAAATCGGCGGATCTCGGGTAGGGGGTCCCGAACTGTGCATCT
The DNA here is from genome assembly GCF_002162155.2 of Triticum dicoccoides. Taxonomy (NCBI): domain Eukaryota; kingdom Viridiplantae; phylum Streptophyta; class Magnoliopsida; order Poales; family Poaceae; genus Triticum; species Triticum dicoccoides. The sequence goes on from NC_041385.1 coordinate 18,620,862, forward strand.
AGGCGGATGGTAACAGGAGACAAGGGACACGATGTTTTCACCCAGGTTCGGGCCCTCTCAATGGAGGTAAAACCCTACTCCTGCTTGATTAATATTGATGATATGGGTAGTACAAGAGTAGATCTACCACGAGATCAGAGAGGCTAAAACCCTAGAAGCTAGCCTATGGTATGATTGTTGTTCGTCCTACGGACTAAAACCCTCCGGTTTATATAGACACCAGAGAGGGTTAGGGTTACACAGAGTCGGTTACAATGGAAGGAGATCTACATATCCGTATCGCCAAGTTTGCCTTCCACGCCAAGGAAAGTCCCATCCGGACACGGGACGAAGTCTTCAATCTTGTATCTTCATAGTCCAGGAGTCCGGCCGAAGGTTTCCGGCTATCCGGACACCCCCTAATCCGGGACTCCCTCAGCCACCCGCAATCCACGTCGTCAGCCCATGAATCAAGGTAGGCATAATGCCGGTGAGCGTCGATCCCAGTTGTTGTTGCACTTGCTCTTGGACAATCTCCGGAATCCGCGCCACTTGTGCCTTGAGTTCTTGAACCTCGCGCGACTGGCTTTCCGAGCTGGTCTTTTTCTCCTTTCGCCCACCAGCGGTATAGTATGACGACCATTTTGTGGACAAGCCTTTGCCGGCCACACGACCAGCTGACCACGGCTTACTGAGCTTATCCTTGTTTTTCATTACGTTCAACGCCCTATTTAGAGTGCTGTCCCAAGCAGGGGTGCTCTGAGACGACCCCGCGCTACTGCTTTGAGTCTCCTTCGCCAGAACAAGCTCAAGCGCCCTGGTCTTCGGATATGTGGTAAGCTCCTTTGTTATCGGGTCCTCCTTGTACCGGGCCCTGACATAGTTCCTGGTCTGCTTGTCACTGCTGTATTTCTCGAAGCGGGGCGGTAGGCGTTGCTCATACGCTCCGCATCCTCCTTGTCCCATATAGGCTCCGCCACTCTGTAACCGCCGGGACCGAGTTTGTGTTCCCCTAAGTTCAACTCCCGCATTTCTTTCCCCCACTGACTTGATTCGGAGGTTGCACTGCTCTCGCACTTGATCTTGAACTCCTTGTAGTCCTGTTCGCTGATCGAAGGATTTTTCTCCTTGATCTTCTCATAATATCACCTTTCTCAATCATTCTCTTCACCGCGCTTCTCCAAGTAGTCAGGGCCGTGCTCATCCTCATGAGGGTGGCACTATTCACTTTATTCCCTGAGAGGCATGTGTTTTCAAATTCAGCGGGGAACTTGTATCCTTCGTGCAGCTTCGTGACGAGGAGGTTGCGCAAATTCCCTCGGTCCTTATGCCTAAGGTTCTCGGTGTTGATCGAGACGGTGCTCCGGAGAATGCACCCGAGCTGAACCGAGTACCCCTTGACTATATGTTTGGGCTCCGTTGGATGCCCGTCGGAGTCCACTTGAGTAAATTCCTCCTTGACGGTGCAGAGCGCGTTCGGGCGCCGGTCCTTCCGTTGCTTCTTCGGTTGGCTGCCATCTGTGCGTGCGCCGCCATCATCGGTGGTTGCATCCTCGACGGCACCATCAGTGGTGGCATCCTCGGCGACACCATCAGTGGTCATCCCCGACGCCACTAGGGGTTGTGTAGTCAGGATCAGTGTCTTCTGCGGCGTCCTCATAGCGGTGAGGTTGTTCCTCCATCTCCTGGGACAACTCCCAGAATTGCTTGCCGCCCGAACCGCCGGCCTCATCTTTGTGGGCCATGTTTCGCTCTAAATAGGAAAAAAGTTTGGTCAAAAAGTTGGTATTGTCAAGGAACAAGATCATGGTCTCATCATTTAGGGTTTGTCGACACCGAGGCATCCTAAAAGCTAATCTTTTATCATTTAGGGTTTGTCGACGCCGAGGCACCCTAAAAGCCTAAGCGTACATCATTTAGGTTGTCATCGACACCGAGGCACCCTATAGAAGCCAAGGTTTCATCATTTAGGGTCTGTCGATGCCGAGGCACCCTAAATGCTAACTTAAGTTTTCATCATTTAGGGTTTATCGATGCTGAGGCACCCTAGGTTGGGCCTAATCACTTGGCACTAATCACTTGGCTTTATTGCCACCTATGTTGGGTTTATCATCTAGTGTTTATCGATGCTAAGGAGAATTCTAAGTTGGGCCTAATCACTTGGCTCTATTGCCACCTATGGTTTAATGAAGCAAGAATGGCGGGGCAGTTGATCCTACTTAACTAAGTACTAAGATACCCCGGCCCATGCATTAGTCGCAAGTACCCCATATGTCCTATTTTTAGCAAAGTCATGCTAAAATTCACGGAAAATTTCAGCATGACCTTTGCTGAAAATAGGACATATGGAGTACCCGAATTTGCCGGAACGGAAGTTAATCGACATTCCGGCAAACTCAAGGGCCTCTCGGGGTACCTGCAAATTCATCACGACACAATGGTCGGAGACAAAACCCAGCAAACTAGCAAAGTTACTGACGTGTTTACAGAAATTGTTTTCTGTAAAAGATGATCATCATCTTTGCAAGTCTTTCTCAATGTGATCACAAGTAATTCAGAGGCATCACAATAAAGCAACACCCTGCACTAGCCTAAAAACAAGTGAAGTTTCACCCATATAAGAACAACTTTACAAAATCAAAGAAGTTGCTAATTTTTTGTATCCTTCATACACATTGGAGTACAATGCTTTATAATGTTCCATCATCATTACAGAAATCCAAGAAACACATGGTCTTGAGGGTATTCTTTATGACTGATTATTTTAGTTTTACATGCAGATTTTGACCAAAAAACACATGGTCTTTTTAACAGTTTTTAGTTTGGACAGAATACTGAAAACTACAGTTTGGACAGAATTCCTAACACTTTGGTCTTCTAGTTACAAAACAAAACTGACATAATTCTAGATGCCATAACTGAATTTTTTTACAGTAGCTCAAGTTTTTGACAGTAGCTCCTAACTGTACCTAACTGAATTTTTTGACAGTAGCTCAAGTTTTTGACAGTAGCTCAAGTTTTTGACAGTAGCTCCTAACTGAATTTTCTGCTTAAAGGGAAGGCTGACTTAAGTGGCAAGATGATACAATTTGCGTAACATAACAATATATGCATCTTAATATAACACCATCTCCTAACAGAAATAGTATCCCAGGTTTCCATCTTAATACCACAAAGAATACCATAAAAAAATCCAGTAGACATGTAATTGCAGTGTATAGATGGGGAGTTTCTTACTCTACCAGATCTACTAGGGGGCAAAGTAGAACTGATATTCTTTTGCTGACTTCTAGTACAAGGTATAGAAGAGGAGGTAAATACAGTAGACATGTAATTGCAGTGTATTAACAGTATAATTTCAATAGATTTATAGTGCAAATTTATAGTAGAATTACAAATATAGTGTGAGCCAGAACCATACTCCAAATGTAGTGAACAATGGGCTACTGTTAATACACTGTTGTGTGGAATAAAATTATTTGATTGATATTAACTGATAGTGCTGAATAAGCATCACTAACTACTGCTCTGAACAAGAACAAGATGTGGCAATGAAACCAATTGGGTTGATCTTATTCTTCCATGCCACGTTAAAGAACAATATACTACTCTGTTTTGCACCAACCTACTGTCAGTACACCATGAATCTATACAATTTGCATTAGGAGAACCATCTATTAATTACCAAATCACAGCAGAAAATCAGTAACCATAGTATAGAAAGAATGTCTAACTGTATTTCTAAAATCACAGTTTGCCGAAATCAGCACAAATTCAATGACCACCAAAGAGCCAACGAAGCATCGGCAACCATGTTAATGCTCAGTGACAGCAGGAAATTAAACATGGCCATTCAACAATGTACTACTCTGTTCTGCACCTAATGCAGAAGCATCCTACTGTCGGTGGGTCACCAGCCTTACATTATTACTACTATAGCCGTATGCTTAAAGGAAACTTGCACTGATCCTAACAATCTGGCCAGGACACGCTATATCACACACACTACCTAGAAAACAACGGCTAACACTTCATCTGTCAATTCAAACATCACAGGGCATACAAATGTTTAGCAATCCATGCCATTTACACCTGCACAAATTTGGTTGCCAGATGACTAGGTACCAGGTACAGCAGATTTTTGAATGCTGATACCCTGCTCCTACTCAAAATTGAGAAATGTGGCATAATAGAGAAACATGACATTGCCTTTCCAAATCCTCATGCTATACTAGAACAAGATATTTCATAATGTGACAGCCCTCTCTGCACCCATGTATTATCAAAAAACGAGCACTACAGAGAACCATCGATCAACCAAGAAGACAGGGAGCAGGCTATCTAAGAGGAGGTGAACTTGGTGACGGCCTTGGTGCCCTCGGAGACGGCGTGCTTGGCGAGCTCGCCGGGGAGGACGAGGCGGCAGCCATGGCCGGGCGGATGCAAGAAGCCTAGACGACAAGGGGAAAGGAGGGGAGGCGAGGATTTACCACCAGGGAGAACTTGCCGGAGGAGGTACGCAGGCGTGAAGCGGCGGCGTCTTGTGGAGGAGTCGGGCGGCGGCGGCGTCGCGTCGAGGAGGAGGCGGCGCGTCAAGGAGGAGGCGGCGCGTCGAGCTTGCCACCCACCTTGGAGCCGAAACCCTAGGGAGCGCGGGGGCGAGGACGGTGAAGGGGGCGCGGGGGCGGCGGCGTCGCCGACAGCGTGCAGGCGCGGTGGATGGAGGGGACGGAGCAAGGCGGGGCGGCGGCGTACGGTTAGGGCGGAGGGGGCAAAGTTAGGTCGAGTGGGGATCTGGCGAGGGAGGGGAATAGGTGGAGTGGGGGGGGGGAGCTTACTAATGGCGCACCCCGTAGCAGTGCGCCATTAGAATGTTTTTTAGATAGCAATGGCGCACCCCGCAGCGGTGCGCCATTAGAATGTTTTTTTTATTATAGTTCGAGCACTCAGGTTATATTCCACCTAACCGTATCTAAATCAGAACACACACACTAGCCCAACTGGTCAGCACGCAACACACACAACAGGAGGTCCTGGGTTTGATTCCCAGGCTCCCCAATTTTTGTTTTTATGCATTTTTTCTTTGCACATATCTTTTTATCCATGCATCCAAATATAACATGTCACATATGCTAGATGATCAGAATTTCATGTAGAAAAATAATATGCAGTTTGTTTCCATGTTAACAACATTTAAAATGCCGTTTGATATTTATTTGTGTTTAAATATGTTCAAACTTGTTTAAATCATAACAGTAATATTTTTTTATAAAAACAGTAATCATTTTTTAAAAAATATCATCAAATTTGTTATTTGAAAATATTTATGAATATGAAAAAATATCATCAAATTTATTATTTGAAAATATCATCAAATTTGTATTTTTTTTGCAATTTTAGTTGCATTCATTTGTGACGGTGGAGCGGGCCGGGGAGGGTGCGAGAGGGTGCGGGGGGTGCTCG
>NC_041385.1:18626603-18636994 GCF_002162155.2 Triticum dicoccoides
GGGGGTCCGCGGCGGCCGGTGGAGCGGGGGAGAGGGTGCGAGGGGTGCTCGGCGGCGAGGGGGACCGGATCTAGCGAGGTGGGATAGCGATCGAGATGGAGGGGGATCGAGATCGAGTGTCCATGAAATTTAAAAAATATTCATGAGTTCAAAATTAAAGTGCCCATGAAATACAATCGAGAAATGAAGACTACGATTTAAATACAATCGATCTTAGCTAGCTATCTGTTCACAATCTTCTTGCCCTTCTTTTTCGCAAATGGAGTTCTTCTGTGGAACGGACGTCCTTTAGGTAGGGTGGTCCTGCTTCTTCTTGTGGTGTATGCTGCTACTTCATCGTCGTCGTCATGTTCGATCTTCGGGCCGCCGTACTTGTCGAAGTCTTGCTCATTGGCTACTCCATCCATTTCGATGATCTTCCTTTTGCCTCTCCTCACGACAACACGATTGTGCTTTGACGGGTCGGTAATGAAGAAGCATTGGTCCACTTGGGAAGACAGTACCCATGGCTCATTTTTCGCTGTGATGTTTGCGCCCGCAGTCTTGGATTTGGCTTCGGGTATAACCATGGTGGTGAAATACCGGTCTTCTTTTATGACGCTCTTGGCCCATCTGACATGGAACATTGGGACCTTCTCTCCAGCGTAGCTCAGCTCCCAGATCTCCTCGATCCTTCCATAGTATCTGTCCTTGTCGTTACCGGTGTAGGATTCCATCGTTACCCCGGAGTTCTGATAACCATCGCTCTTCATGTCCTTGTCCTCGGTGTAGAATGTGTAGCCGTTGATATCGTATGCCTCATAGGTCATCAGGTTGTGCTCGGCGCCCTGTGACAAGGAGAATATGAGTTGTTCTTCCGCGGAAGAATCCTCATGTAAAGGGTACGACAGAAGCTTCTGCTTGAACCAGCGCGTGAAACATGAGTTGTGCTCTTTGATTATATCTCAGTCCGTCCTCTGTTGGCCTCGGTCATTGTACGTCTTCTCAATAAAGGTTTTGTGCTCTACCACCCAAGGATCGACCACGTCTATGTGTTGTAGCGCGACTAGGTTTGCTCTTTCAAAGTCAGCGAGTCGACCCTCGAAGTCGACATGCATTTAGCGGCGACCCTCACGGTGACCCCATCCAGCGAGCCTGCCGAGGTGCCTGTTGACGGGCAGACCAATGGGGTCCTCGATGCCTAGATAATTCGTGCAGTAGGAGATGCACTCTTCGGTCAGAAAGCCCCTGGCTATGCTTCCCTCTGGACGTGACATGTTGCGAACGTATCCTTTGATGACACCATTCATCCTTTCGAATGGCATCATGTTGTGCAGGAACGTCGGCCCGAGTTGGATGATATCCTCCACGATATGGACCAGTAGATCCACCATAACGTCGAAGAATGTGGGTGGGAAGTACATCTCAAGCTCGCATAGTATCACCACGATCTCTTCCCGTAGCCTTCTGAGTTGCCTCACGCCAACCGACTTCCGAGAGATGACGTCGAAAAAGTTGCATAGGCCAAATAGTGTTTCATGGACGTGCGCGTCCATGATCCCACGGATTGCAACTGGAAGTATCTGCGTCATCAGCACGTGACAGTCGTGAGACTTCATCCTGCTGAACTTCTGCTTCGCTGGGTCTAGGTATCTGCTTATCTTCCCCACGTAACCGTAAGGAAGTTTTACTCCTACGAGGCAGGTGAAGAACTGCTCGATCTCCTCCTGACTTAGAGTGAAGCATGCGGGAGGGTAGTCATTTCCGGTCTTCTTGGCCTTTTTGCCTTTGCGACGACTTTTCGTGTCCTGCTTCGCCTCATCATCATCATCATCATTAGCGTGAAGCTCCTCCCTGATGCCCATTGATTTCAAGTCTGCCCTTGCTTTCGGCCCATCTTTGGTCCTCTCTGGCATGTTGAGCAGGGTACCAAGTAGACTCTCGCACACGTTCTTCGTGATATGCATGACATCAAGGCTGTGAGGCACACGGTGGATCTTCCAGTACGGCAAGTCCCAGAAAATAGACCTCGTTTTCCATACCTTCAGCAGCGGCTCTGGCGCCTTTCGCTTCTTTCTCGGCTCTGGCACCTTTTGCTTCTTTCCCGGCAGTGGGCAATCTTTCCAATTTTTCAACAGCTGGTCTATTTCCTCGCCGCTCCTCGTACGCGGGCGTCTTCGGGGTTCGGTTTTACCATCAAACAGATCCTTGCGTGTCCTCCATGGGTCATCGTCACGAAGCCACCTTCGATGTCCCATGAACACGGTTTTCGAAGACCCGGGATCTCTACCTAGCTGGCGATACGTTGTGTCATCCATGCACCTGACGCATCCAGAAAATCCGTGGACCACCTGCCCCGCGAGATATCCGTAACCGAGATAGTCGTGCACCGTCGTGAGCAGTGCGGCTCTCATAGGGAAATATTCTTTCTCTGCGGTGTCCCACGTATTGGCTGGCGTTTTCCACAGCGTGTCTAGCTCCTCTTTCAGCAGCCCCAGATACAGATTGATGTCGTTCCCTGGTTGTTTCGGCCCTTCAATTAGCATACTCATGTGAATGTACTTCCCCTTCATGCACAACCAGGGGGGAAGGTTGTACATCCACACAAACACAGGCCAGATGCTATGTGTGCTTCTCTGGCTGCCAAACGGATTGACTCCATCGGTGCTCGCGCCCAGCACGATGTTCCTTGGATCCTTCCCAAATTCTGGGAGTTCGAAGTTCAACGCTTGCCACTGGCTCACATCCTTTGGGTGACTCAGCATCTTGTCTTTTTTATTTATCTCCGGATCATTTGCATCATCTTCTTGCTTCTTCTCCTCCCTATCCGCGTGCCAATGCAGGAGCTTTGCTACCTTAGGGTCCGTGAAATACTGCTGCAGACGAGGAGTGATCGGAAAGTACCACACCACTTTTCGAGGAGCTTTCTTCCTCTTCTTGTATCGAGTGACGCCGCACACCGGACATATGGTAGACTCCGCGTGCTCGTCCCGATAAATGATGCAATTGTTCATGCACACATGGTATTTCACGTGTGGTAAATCCAAAGGACACACAATTTTCTTCGCCTCCTCGAAACTGGTCGGGCACTTGTTCCCCTTGGGAAGACGTTCGTGCCAGAATGACATGTTCTCGTCGAAGCATGCGTCGGTCATTTTGTGTTTTACCTTCATCTCCAGAGCCATGAGCGTTACTTTCAGGCGGGTATCCTCGGGCCTGCATCCTTCATACAATGGAGTAACCGCGTCTATCTCCAGTTGATCCAGCTTGGCTTTCTCTCGGGCGGCAGCTCTTGCGTTATCCGTCTGCTTGAGAAGCAGCTCTTGAATATGAGGGTCCTGCACCCAGCCCATCGATGGTCCATTGTCGTCTACTCCGCCGGCATCTTCATCTTCATGATCATGCCCTTCGTCTGCTCCGGCATCTTCCTCATCATCATGTCCTGCATCTTCTACATGATGACTATGTACAGCATCACCGTCGTGATCATGTCCTGGAGATTCTTCGTCTTCTCGCCCGCCCGAGCCGCGGTGGTTGTCTTGCTGCCCTTCCTCATTTCTTGCCCGGCCCCCACGGACGACTTCATAGTCATCTTCATCACCTTGCCACCGATAGCCATCCATGAAACCACGCAAGAGCAGGTGGTCCCGCACCTGCCCGGAATCCGGATCCGCAATAAGGCTCTTCAGCTTGCATCTTCGACACGGACATCTTATCTCCATCTCGTTCTTTTCAAGCATCTCGGCCTTCGCGGAGTTCAAAAACCTATTCACGATGCCTTCGGTCATTGTGCGGACCATGGTCGCCTGCGGGGTAGAGCAAAACGATATTTTAGAACCAAGAAAAAATTTGGCATGACTTTCCCTAAAAATAGGACCAAAAAGTAGGCATAGTGCCAAAATTCTCGCCAAAACGGAAATGAATCAACATTCCGGCAAAATATTGGCAACTATCGCATTTCAAATACCGGTACCTGCAAACACAAACATATATGCAACACCACAAACATATGCAACACCACGAACATACATAGATCTAGCAAGGCCACAAAAAGTGCATGTGCACGTTGTTGGAGAGGGAGAACAACATAAAGATAGCTTCCCCCCTTGCTTACCTATCAAAAAAGGTAATTTAACCACTTAATTTGGATGAATCTATGGTGCAAATGAGGTGAGGAGGAGGAGGCAGCCGCGACAAGCTTGGAGGAGGAGGTGGAGAATGAAGTGGGGAAAGTGAGTGGGTAGGTGGGCTGTCCAAAATATCTTGTTGGTCCCAGGTTACTAATGGCGCACCACCTGCAAATGCTCCATTAGTAACCCTGGTTACTAATTGCCCACCTGCTGCTGGTGCGCCATTAGAAGTTTTGCAAAAAAATAAAAAATATATATATTCTAATGGCGCACCATGGCATGGTGCGCCATTACTAGTTTAAACTAGTAATGGCGCACTGTGCTACGGTGCGCCATTAGTAGTTTTGCAAAAAAAGAATAAAAAACAATAGTAGTGGCGCACTGTGTGGCCGGTGCGCCATTACTAGTTAGCACTAGTAATGGCGCACTGTGCCATAATGCGCCATTAGTATGTTTGGAAAAATAAAATAAAATAATTGTTACTAGTGGCGCACCATGTGCCTTCCACACTAATGGCGCACCAGCACATGGTGCGCCACTGCTATATAGTAGTGGTGTACCACGTGACAGGTGCGCCATTAGTGTCCATTCCATCTATAGCCCTTTTCCTAGTAGTGGCGATGAAGACGAGGATGATGAGAGCTACAACAACAACAATGAGGAGGAGGAGGAGGAGGAGGAGGATGAGGATAGTGATAACCATGAGGATAATGAGACTAGCGACGAGGATGATGAAAGTTGGGAGGAGGTGAGCCACAACGATTACTATTGATGCATAGGCATCGACGGCACTGTATCAATATCCATGGTGAATCCGCTAGATGTTAGATCTTTGGAAATTTGGTTGTTACGGTGCTTTACGGTGTTGAGTTGCACAATGTGTTCCTCTTAAAATGGAGTTGCACAATGTGTTCCTCTTAAAATGGAGTTGCACAGTGTGTTAGACTGACTGATTATACCGTCACTTGCTGTTCTGGCTCATGCTCAACTTTTGTCATGGAAATGTTGTAACCCTCGAGTGAGTGAAGTATCTATGTTCATTTGATCTTGACACACCTATGTTTCTTTTGGGGAATATGGAACTGTGATGCTTTTGGTATTAATATGTTATTCAAAATTTTGTGAATATTGTTGTACTGTTATTATATTTTTAACAAGTAGATTTAAATGGCATCGCTGTTCATCTACCTAATCTGTTTTCTATTCTAATCATCAAGGGTGCAACATTTACTACTGTAAGTTTTGCATCAGCCTTGAGTAGTCGTCAAGGGTGCAACATTTAATACTGTATGGTTTGCATCCGTCATCAGTAGTCGTCGAGAGTGCAACATTTACTACTGTATATGAGACACACTTAAACAACCATTAGCAGGTAGAGAAGGAAGATGGATGAGTACCTGGGTGACGGCACGGAGGTAGAGGGGGGCGTGGCCTTCTTGCCGCCGATGGCCGGATTTACCCCTGGTGGCGCTTCTCCATGGACTCACCACCTCCCTCTCCCTCCTCTCTTCATCTCTCCCTCCTCTCCCCTTCTCTGGCTGAGGACGACGCCGCGGACGGGCCACCGCCGATATGTCCGCGACTTCCGCTCAAGTGAGAGGGGACGAGAAGGAGAGAGGGCCGTCGCGCACTGACCTTCGATTTCTAGACGCCACCTCGGACGACCTTGAGCATGGTTGGCTGCTCCCCCTTCCTGCCTCTTAACGCGACCACTCCTCTTCTCGCCTGAGACAACAGCCACGCCGGCGACCTAGGTCTGGCAGATCGACGGAGCCGACGGGGCTCTGACAGGTGTCGCGCGCCGATGGGCGAGGAGGACGACGCCGCCGCCGTCTGCCCTTCTCCTCCCATCCCTGCTCCGCTCTGCCCTGCCTGACATGCTACTCGATCTGGTGCGAGAGGGTGGAGAGGTCGCCGATGGTGAAGAGAAGCTAAGGGGAGGAGACAAGGGGTGGGAGAGTCAGCCGCCGGGGAGGACGTGGCTGATGGCGGTGGCTGCAAGGAGCTCGCCGGTGGTGGCGGCGGCAACAAGGAAAGGGAAAGGGAGAGGAATCGGGGGATGGGGACTGGGGGCCAATGCCTTTCTCTCATCGCTGGCCAATCCCTTTCTCTCTCTCTCTCTCTCTCTCTCTCTCTCTCTCTCTTTCTTCTAGAAGTAAACCTTTTTGTCGTCTAGCTAATCTGACGTGGACGTCGCCAGGATGTGTCCTTGGGGTGACTGTTAATGGGTTCAATGGGTGGCTAGTGCAAAGCATTTTACCTTTCTTTTTCAAACTTGACCCTGCAAAGTAATGAGTGCAGTGCTAGCTGTGAATTGTTGTTGCTTGTCTCGTTCCCATGACGGCATCACGCCCTCTGTCAAAATCGATTCGGCGAGGCCGTTCGTGGAGAAGAATCATCAAGCCAAATGACGTCCAAATGCCATGGGTTTTTACACAGCCCCAGAACGCCGCCACGCGAAAAATGCTCTGTCGCTGCTTCCCCCTCCGGCTGTCCAAGTGTGGTGGTCTTTGTCCGGGGAGAAGCAGCACCGCGTGGTGGTCTTTGTCCGGGGACAGTTGCCGACAATAGCGCGGTAGTCAGTGGTGCTGTGGCATAACTGCTACATGGTGGCGACTCATATGGCCAACTGCTACATGGTGGCGACTCATATGGCCAATTTGTTGATGAAGGATTTTGCAATCTCCTCGCCGGGCGCAAAATTGGGAGGGCAACTAAAAATTGGCTCGGATCCAATTTTTTGAGGACTTATCCAAATGCATGCCCTGCCCATTGGGAAAACCAATAATTTGGTAAGGTTACTTCCAGCTGCCATTAGTTTCATTTCCTTGTTTCTATTTTAATAAATTTATGATTATGTGCATTTGAGAAAAGCAAAGGCCAAGGGTTTCTTCCCCGGACACGGCCCTTCGCGTGCCCCATCATCCTCCCAACACGGCTACAAGGGACTGTCGAAGTGTGGCATGCTCTCCTTCTCAAAGGAGCGGCACCAGGAAGAGCCGTCGTCGGGCAGTGGGCAATAGCGACGGTGTCACGTAACTACGGCATGGTGGTGATCCGTATGGTCCGATGGTGTGTCATACGTGATTTGGGCATCCCGGGGCCCTTGTGGATTGTGCGTGCACCCTCCCTTCCGTAACGTGTGCAAATTCACAGAAGAAGGATGTTGCAGCCACGTGAATACCAATATTTGGTAGGATAAGTCTCGTCTGCCATCCACTTTGTAAGTAGATTGGTTTGGTGTTGATGACTTGTTTCTATTTTAATATATAAAAATTATTTTGTTAGAAAATGGATTTTTTCATCTCATAAAGGTCAGCCATAAAAAAATAATTATGGCCACGTGTAGTAGAAGTTACTAGTTGTACACAGCATTTTATTATGCAGGGAATTTTTTTTTCCATAGATAGCAATGGAGTACACAAAATGCATGCATTTCTTACATGAGATTGAGCTCTACTCTTGACTTGAGATAGAACCCGTCCGAACAAGCCGCTGTACATCTCCGCGGACATTTAGTGAGGTTCGTTTTCATCGACTTGCCTTAACAGAGTGCAATTTTTACTTGAGCAATAAAACAAAATCTTATTTGAAAGGACAATGCATTTGGACTATACTGGAATGTAAGAATATGGTTTATACCGAGGCTCCTCCCTTATCAAATAAAAGAGATTCAATCAGCTTCCCCTGTCCTACACATCTGTCACACAGCACTACACAGGCCAACGCTGCATGCCTCGTGAGAAAAAGTAATTTGAGGCAGCTACATTGATTTTTCTCCCCAACACAAGCTATCACTAGTGTGCCTCATCAAGGAATAGAAAGTAGAGACTAGTACACATGAATCTATACTCTCCACTTCAATTTTGCCAGTTTTTACACTGGACCACACTTTTTCTCTTCAAGCACCCGCCTTCCACAGAGGATCCCGCTTTCCCGTCGGAACCTATTTCTCCTAACATCCAATTCTACATGGCATGTGGGGCATCACCCTAGGGCTATGCATTGGCCATGTCCCGAGGCGATGGATCACATGCCATAGTAGTAGAGGACAACGTCAGTACAGGAGTGCACAGACATAAGCAAGAACCCGACAAAGTAAGTAAGTAGTACTCCTACCCGAACTACCAAACAAAGCAAAACATACGGTAGTGCTAGTGCACTGGACTATAGACATGACCTGCAAAGTATTTTCTACTCAACTCTCCTTTTGAAACTTGACCCTGCAAAGAAATCAATGCAATTTTGTGAACTGCTCGTGCTTGTCTCATTGCCATGACGGAATCATGGTATGTCCGACGATACATGCCACTCTACTTGCTGGTGTCGTTCCCGCCCCTAGAGAAAAATCCCCAAGCCAAATGATATTCAATGGATTCACTCTTTAAGTAACTTTAGATGATACCAATAGAATATTGAGTAACACACAAGAATATGCATATAGCCATTTGATACATACATCATGGATTGGTGAGGATCCAAAATGAATCCCATTCATAACAAGATTCAAAGACAGGGGAAATGACACTAGGCATCCAAATAAAAAAACGTGGTTCAAATACTTTTAAACTGTGGCCCACTCTTACAATTTGTCTTGATCCCTAACACTCCCAGTAGTAGAAAAACGACCTAATGTGAAGCTCGTTAGTCCCGGTTTGTAATTGAACCGGCACTAATGTGACCATTAGTTCCGGTTCCAACGGCTAGGCAGGCGGCGCTCATTAGTACCGGTTTGTGGCGAACCTTTAATACCGGTTCGTGCCACGAACTGGTACTAAAGAGGCGGTGGCCTTTAGTACGGGTTGGTGGCTCCAACCGGTACTAAAGCCCCCCCACCTTTTAGTACGGGTTCGTGCCACCAACCGGTACTAAAGGGTGCGCTGCCACCCGCAGTTCACAATGTTTAGTCTCACCTCGCTAGTTGAGAGGAGCTCGCACCGGTTTATAAGCCCCGCTGCGGCTACCGTGTTGAGCTCCTCTCTAAGAAGGCCTTTGTGGGCCTATTGCAAGTCTTCTTTCCTGTGGGGCCTACTGGGTCGTATGGGCCTGCATCCTAGCCCAACTAAAGGTTGGGTTTCTAGTCGTATGCAGGTCGTGCCGGCCCAGTAGGATGGGCTGTTTTGCTTTATTTAAAAAAATAAAAAAAAACCTTTAGTCCCGGTTGGTGTTACCAACCGGTACTAAAGGTCTACCCGCCCCCGGCCCTGGCCCGTGCCACGTGAGGACCCTTTAGTGGCGGTTCGTGTTGAACCGGTACTAAAGGAGGGGACCTTTAATCTCCACCCTTTAGTGCCGGTTACAGAACCAGCACTAAAGGGCCATACGAACCGGTGATACAGCCCGGTTCTGCACTAGTGTCCATATGAAGAATCATCCTCATCAATATAGAAGTTTTCTTTTACCTATACAAGAATGAGAAGAGAAACTTAGAATCAATAAAACAAACAACCAGAGCTAATTTGGAACAACATTAACTGAAAAGCAGGTATATTTAAGTTTGTGATTACGTATTTGAAAATAATAATGTGGCATGGATTGAAGTAGTATATCACAAATATTAAGTGATGCAATGTTTTACAGTAAAACTAATTGAAGCGTATTTCAGGTGTAAAGCACGATGTATCCTAAAGCATCAAGCCGCTCCATTGAACACTAAATCCACAGACATCATCTCCAACAGATAAAGTGGAAAAATGACTCACCTCCTATTATTGAGTCTCACAAACAAATAATGAATGTATCACCTTTCCCACATTAGACATGATCGCTATATCTGGCCATCAGTGTTAACTGGATGTGAACTGCTGTCGAGATATTTCTCCTACTGCATGGATGCAAACTAATACATAATTTAGTTCTGCAACCAATGGAGCATCAAAATATTGTATTAATATGAAACAATTATTTACGATTCAAAGCAGCGACCTCAGCTTCTTGTGCCGGTTCTTCTTGGAAAAGCAAGAAAACAAATATATCTATTTATATATGTTGCTACATTCTGGTAGGAATAAATAAGCGATACAAAAGCACATAACAAAGAAACAAGGTCTAGCAATAATTTACAATGCCTTCCTTAAATGGGCAAGATCCAGCATGCACGAAACGTGCTCCGACAAATGAAAAAATTAAGACCAATTATTACAATTAACATCAATGTCTCCAGTTGTTAACACTGAAAATTGAAGCACATATATGCATTGTACATACGTAATGTATTTGGCCACCTCAGGGAATCATTTCATGAATCAGTTAATAGGAAAAGAAAAATAGTAGGGAATATAT
>NC_041385.1:18637544-18649584 GCF_002162155.2 Triticum dicoccoides
TAAACTAAGCTTGAGTGTAGAATAGCTTATTCTACACCCCTAGTAACGCTCTATACAAAATATAGTAACATAACATGTAAAATATAGTAAATTTTTTGATCATGTAAGAAATCAAAAACTTGGATAGTACAAAATATATCTCATAATTACTACATTTTACATAGCGTTTTACTAGATTTTGCACATACCGTTACTGGGGTGTAGAATAAGCTATTCTACACTCACGCTTAGAATAGCGTTACCCTATATATATATTTCATAGACTCTTGAAATACATATCAGTCGACGGCTTCAAATTTCAACTAATATATAATGACCTTTGGGGAAGGGCACCTTTACATAGCCTGTTGGATGGAGCAAACCGCAAACTTTTATATAATGTTGTCAGAAACGTCACAGCTCCAAAGTCAGAGGAAAGGAATTGCACATCACTGAGTATAATGTATCATAACCTACAACAAAGATAGTAAGTGAAAGGCTTAATTGGGGATTTAAAAAGTCGATTTGCTGCCAAAATAAATCCTACCGAGGTTAAAGAAAAAGATAAATCACTAATACATAGAACATGCCATGCTGTATGCATCATACCATTACCCATCAATAATATTGCTAAAAAGGCACGAGAAAAACAGACACATATATTAGCAATCAAACGCTTGCGTGAGACAAATAGAAAAATTTAGTATCACACTCTGTAATATAAAAAGATATATGTTGCCTGATGTCCCCATAAAAGAGCAACTCCACGAAGTCCATGGGGAGCATGTGGCGTTGATAGCCTTGACCGAGAGAGTGGGCGGTGTGGGAAAGTCGTACTTGATGATCGAGGTGGACTTCTCGACACTTGTCACCCCTGACAGCGGTAGGCTATGCACCATAGCCTGCACTTACATTAAATGCCTGGCCGGAACATGACCTCACACGGCCTCTGTGAAAGCTGTCTGCATGCGAGGCATGTGTGCTGAGGAGGCCCCTGTTTGGGACACCTAGCACCGTCCCAAAACGGCATTGCTGACGTTTTTTGTATATCTGGTTTAACCTGGGTAGATTTACTTGGCAGTAAAACTACACAAAGGGGGCATGTCGTCACGCCATTGGCTCCTTCTGGATGTTATAGTACTAATTATGAAGAGGATTTTAGTGTAGTTTCTTATTGTACCGAGGGTTCAAAATTTTAGCAAAATTTTGCATATTTCGGTGGGGTTCGAAATACTTGTAACCCTGAAATTTTGAGCCAAATTCAAACTAAAATTTAAATTATATTAAAAATCATTAAAAAATATTGATTTTTCAAACTCAAAATCCAAAATAATTTCCGAAATTTTGCATATTCCGGCGACGTCCAAAAAATTTCCATGACCGAAATTAAAAACCTTACCAACGTGGCTTTTTGGGCAGGTCCATCTGTTGTAGTTACGCTCGGGGTACCCCGGTTTTAAATACACCGACATGCTCGTGCACAAAATCAAGATGGGCAACTAAAAAAGAAAGTTTTTTCATGCTCCATTAGCTAGCGTAGTCTTCTACTATCAATAAAACCAAAAAATAAATCAAATGTCAGTGAGTCAGATCTAAAAGTTGGGAGTTGTCCAAATGCATGTCATGGCCGTCAGTCAACACCAATGGGTTGCTAGGGTAACTCTCGGCCGCCATTCCATTTGTAAACAGAGGTTTACACTTATAGTGTTGGATGACTTGTTTTCATTTTAATATCAAAAGATTATTTTGTTACAAAAAAGATTTTTAATTTTTTTGCTCAGAAATCTCATTCATCTAGAAAAGAATTATGGCTAGTGTAGTAGAAGTTACTACCTTTTTTTTGGCAGACTGCAACCCTCAAAAATGGCTTAACACTTTGTTATTAGCAGTTTAAGCAATGTACAGAGATAAGTTTACCCCTTTGGAAGGAGATGGATTTGATTCATTCCTTAGGAAGACTTTGAGAGCAGCTTCATCAAGAATTGCTGCATGGTTATACTCTCTATGCTGCATCAACATTGGCTCTAGGTATCCTGCTTGGCAGATTTGTTTAACAGAACGCCTCCTTTCGTCCTCACTATTCTCCAGTAAACCCGCATTAAGCATCGCTTTGGTAGCATGGATAACATTTCTTGACATGAGACTGAGCTCTACTCCTGACTTGAGATATATAGATCGCAACAGATGCAAATGAAATGCTTGCAAGTTGGAATGACATAACAACGGAAGAAGATGCATTTCACAACATGATTAACACGAAGCATAATATCCTTCGATTTGAATACAGTGCCCAACAATGACATTAAAGATGAACTGCATCTACTAATTAACATCACCCAAATAGTTATAGCTGCAACTCCAAAATAAGCACGAACTACCTTGAATGCATCGTTTGTTTCCCATCAGCAGCAGCGGACCTAATCACACCAATACGTCAGACCAAGGGGAGAGCATATCGATGCAGATGTGCAGGGGAACTTCCATGGATGCCCGGTCTCCTGCTCCTGGCATCAGCTACATTGGCGGCACCGTCAGGAACGTGGGCTCGCCCTCAGCGACCACGGCGTCGGGCGATGAGCTGCTCCTCATGTGCATGTCCACGAGCACCATGTCCTCCTTGCCGCAGTTCGCCACTGCTGCCAGGGGTGTCTCCAGGTTGACCCACATCTTGCACGTGAACCGAGGCCGCATCGCCGCTCTCGCCCTGGCGCACACCATAGACACGGCGGTCACGCCGGCGCCGAGCACGCCCACTGTCATGAGGAACACGCAGTTGTCGTCGCCGAGGAGCACCAGCCTCGTGGTCGACACCGGTAGCTGAAGCTTGCTGACCTTGCCGTACTGCACGACGCGCACCGGCACCAAATGGACAGTGTGGAGGTGACCGGCGAGCGCTTGCGGCGCTCCGATGTAGCTGCAGCCGGGCTCAGTGCACTGGCAAGGCGTGTGCAGGCACGCTTTCTGTTGCTCGGCGACCTTGTGGTAGGTCACGTACCACTTGCAGCCAGCGTTGGGGCACCCGATCCTGGTGGAGGACACCACGGCGTCCAGCGCATGGCAGGGGTCGAACAAGCCACCGCCGTCCACGCATGCCTTGCACTGCCCGAAGGGCAGCAGGGCCACGCAGCCGCCGCAGGCCGGGTGCCACGCTTTGCACTGTAGGCAAGCACACAAAATCGGAGATGGCCCGTAAATTAGCATGAAAGAATAGATCTATCACCGGCGCCAATCGAGGAAGAAAGAAGGAAACAGAGAGAGGAACCTGTAAGACCGGGGCTTGAAGGGGAGGGTGCAGAGGGGGCAGTGGAGCACTTGCTTGTCGATCCTCACGGCAAGGTCCACTTGCTGGATGTACGCCGCCCCAACGATGGCGCCTCCATCTCCTCCACCGGCCGCCTCTTGCTTCATGTGGCCGTCGGGCAGGTCCAGCCGCGCCTTCTTAGAGCTCTCGACGGCCTTGTCGGGCGAAGCCCTGCTCCTCCTCTCGGCGGCCGCGGCGGCGCCCTGCATCTTACCTGGCCTTTGGGGAAAGAAAACTCCTGTGTGTGTGTCTCACGCCAAACTTTTTCAGGAGGTGGGTGAGGAGTAGAGCAGAGATCTGAGAACAAAAGTTGCCTAGGCAGCCACACTACACTATAAATGCTTCCTCATTGTGGTTTCCATTCCCAAACTTATATGGTATAGATATAAGCCGTGCTCTTAATCAATTTCATTATTGCTAGTTTATCCATACATTAATGTTGTCTTTCTTTTAAGTACCTACAAGTGTGCGATAAAAAGGTTGACCTTGCAGATCCATGTTATTTTTAGAGAAAAGCGAGGAACATAAATGGAAGCACATTGTATTTTTTTTATCCGTAGCTTCCTGCTTAATTGATACACGGTGGAGTACTTTTGACTCCATCGCCAGATTATAACACCATCGAACACGTGGGAGCCCATAAAAAGAAAAGGATACATGTGTAAGCACAAGGGATATGTGTGACCAAATAGTACAAAGGAGAACACAAACTCATCACAACTTTTCACCTAGATCACGACACATTCCGCCTTTCTCACTGTTATCGATAGACACATACGTCATCGCTGATGTGCTGGCTGCCACCAACAAATAACAACAACGTAGACCACAAGCCTCCAAAAGATCCATGGAATAGGTACTAGATTTTGGAGACCCCCGACGCCAAACATCTTGATTAGTTGCTTGCATGAAGTAGTAAGGTTACTTCCGACTGCCATTAGTTTCATTTCCTTCTTTCTATTTTAATAAATTTATGATTGCGTGCATTTCAGAAAAGCAAAGGCCAAGGGTTTCTTCCCCGGCCCGGCCCTTCGCGTGGACTGTCGAAGTGTGGCATGCTCTCCTTCTCAGAGGAGCAGCACCAGGAAGAGGCCGGGCAGTGGGCGATGGTGACGGTGTCATGTAACTACGACATGGTGGTGATCCCTATGGTCCTATGGTGCGTCATAAGTGATTTGGGCATTTAGGGGCCCTTCTGGATTGTGCGTGCACCCTCCCTTCTGTAACGTGTGCAAATTCACAGACGAAGGATGTTGCAGCCACGTGAATACCAATATTTTGGTAGGATAAGTCTGTCTGCCATCCAGTTTGTAAGTAGATTGGTTTGGTGTCGATGACTTGTTTCTATTTTAATATAGAAAGATTATTTTGTTAGAAAATTGATTTTTCATCTCATAAAGGTCAGCCATAACAAAAAGAATTATGGCCACGTGTAGTAGAAGTTACTAGTTGAACACAACATTTTATTATGCAGGGAAAAAAAGGTTCAATCAGATAGCAATGGAGTACACAAAATGCATGCATTTCTTACATGAGATTGAGCTCTACTCTTGACTTGAGATAGAACCCGTCAGAACAAGCCGCTGTACATGTCCACGGACATTTAGTGAGGTCCGTTTTCATCGACTTGCCTTAATAGAGTGCAATTTTCACATGAGCAATAAAACACAATCTTATTTGAAAGGATGATGCATTTGGACTATACTAGAAAGTAAGAATCTGGTTTATACCGAGGCTCCTCCCTTATCAAATAGAAGAGATTTAATCAGTTTCCCCTGTCTCACACATCCGTCACACAGCACTACACAGGCCAAAGCTGCAT
This sequence comes from Triticum dicoccoides, assembly GCF_002162155.2. Taxonomy (NCBI): domain Eukaryota; kingdom Viridiplantae; phylum Streptophyta; class Magnoliopsida; order Poales; family Poaceae; genus Triticum; species Triticum dicoccoides. Next base: position 18,642,647 of record NC_041385.1, read on the forward strand.
GCCTACTGAGGGCATGAACAGTGGTGGCATGTGGATACATATGTCTCATGAGAAAAAGTAATTCGAGGCAGCTACATTGATTTTTCTCCCCAACGCAGGTTATCACTAGTGTGCCTCATCAACGAATAGAAAGTAGAGACTAGTACACATGCATCTCTACTCAGCACTTCAATTTTGTCAGCTTTTTACACTGGACCAGACTTTTTCTCTGCAAGCACCCGCCTCCCGCAGAGGATCCCGCTTCCCCATCGTAACCTACTGCTCATGACATCGAATTCTACATGGCATATGGGGCATCACCCTAGGGCTATGCATTGGCCATGTCCCGAGGCAATGGATCACATGCCACAGTAGTAGAGGATAATTTCAGTACAGGAGTGCAGAGGCATCAGCAAGAACCCAGCAAAGTAAGTAAGTATACTCCTTCCCGAACTAGCAAACAAAGCAAAACATATGGTACTGCTAGTGCAGTAGACTACAGACATGACATGCAAAGTATTTTCTACTCAACTCTCCTTTTGAAACTTGACCCTGCAAAGAAATGAATGCAATGTTGTGAACTGCTCATGCTTGTCTCGTTGCCATGACGAAATCAGGGTCTGTCCGGCGATACATGCTACTCTACCTGTTGGTGTCGTTCCCGCCCCTAGAAAAAAATCACCAAGCCAATGGATGTTCATTGGATTCACTCTTTAAGTAACTTTAGATGATACCGAGAGAATATTGAGTAACACACAAGAATATGCATACAACCATTTGATACATACATCATGGATTGGTGAGGATCCAAAATGAATCCCATTCATAACAAGATTCAAAGATAGGGGAAATGACACCAGGCATCCAAACAAAAAACATGGTTCAAATACTTGTAAATTGTGGCCCACTCTTACAATTTGTCATGATCCGTAACACTCCATATGAAGAATCATCCTCATCAATATGGAACTTTTCTTTTACCTATATAAGAATGAGAAGTTCAGAAACTTAGAATTAATAAAACAAACAACCAGAGCTAGTTTGGAACAACATTGACTGAAAAGCAAGTATATTTAAGTTTTACGTATTTCTAAATAATAATGTCCCATGGATTGAAGTAATATATCATAAATACTAAGTGATGCAATATTTTACAGTAAAACTAATTGAAGCGTATTTCAGGTGTAAAGCACGACGTATCCTAAAGCATCCAGCCGCTCCATTGAACACTAAATCCGCAGAAATCATCTCCAACAGATAAAGTGGAAAAAGGACTCACCTTCAATTATTGAGTCTCACAAACAAATAATGAATGTATCACCTTTCCCACATTAGACATGATCGCTATCTCTGGCCATCAATGTTAACTAGATGTGAAGTGCATTCAAGATATTTCCCCTACTGCATGGATGCAAACTAATACATAATTTAGTTCTGCAACCAATGGATCATCAAAATATTGTGCTAATAGCAAACAATTATTTAAGATTCAAAGCAGCGACCTCAGCTTCTTCTGCCGGTTCTTCTTGGAAAAGCAAGAAAACAAATATATCTATTGATATATGTTGCTACATTCTGGTTGGAATAAATAAGCGATACAAAAGCACCTAACAAAGAAACAAGCTCTAACAATAATTTACCATGCCTTCTTTAAATGGGCAAGATCCAATAGGCAAGAAACGTGCGCCGACAAATGAAACAATTAAGACCAATTATTATAATTAACATCAATATCTCCAGTTGTTAACAGAGAAAATTGAAGCACACATATGCATTGTACATACGTAATGTATTTGGCCACCTCAGGGAATCATTTCATGAATTAGTTAATAGGAAAAGAAAAATAGTAGGGAACATATTTAAAGATGGGTATATATATCATAGACTCTGCAAATACATATCAGTCCATGGCTTCAAATTCAGCAGATATATAATGACCTATTGGGAAGGGCACCTTTCCATAGCCTGTTGGATGGAGCAAATTGCAAACTTTTATATAATGTTGTCAGAAACATCCCAACTCCAAAGTCAGAGGAAAGTAATTGCACCTCACTGAGTATAATGCATCATAACCTACAACATATATAGTAAGTGAAAGGCTTAATTGGGGATTAAAAAAATCGGTTTGCTGCCGAATTAAATCCTACCGAGGTTCAAGAAAAAGATAAATCACTAATACATAGAACATGGCATGCTTGATGCATCATACCATTACCCATCAATACTAATGCTGAAAAGGCATGAGAAAAACAGATGCATATATTAGCAATCAAACGCTTGCGTGAGACAAATAGAAAAAATTAATATCGCACTCTGTAATATAAAAAGATATATGTTGCATGATGTCCCCATGAAAGAGCAACTCCACGAAGTCCATGCGGGAGTATGTGGTGTTGATAGCCTTGACCCAGAGAGTGGGCGGTGTGGGGAAGTCGTACTTGATGATCGAGATGGACTTCTCAACACTTGTCACCCCTAACAGTGGTAGGCTATGCACCATAGCCTGCACTCACATTAATGCTTGGTCGGGACCGTGGCCTCACACGGCCTCTGTGAAAGCTGTTTGCACACGAGGCATGTGTGCTGGGGAGGCCCGTGTTCGGGACACCTAGCATCGTCCCAAAACGTCACTACACAAAGGTATGCATGCCGTCACGCCATTGGCTCCTTCTGGATGTTGTAGTACTAATTGTGAAGAGGATTTATTGTAGTTTCTTATTGTAATGAGGGTTCAAAATTTTAGCGAAATTTTGCATATTTCGGTGGGGATCGAAATACTTGCAACCCTGAAATTCTGAGCCAAATTCAAACTAAAATTTAAATTAGCTTAAAAATCATTTAAAAATATTGATTTTTGAAACTCAAAATCCAAAATAAGTTCTCAATTTCCGAAATTTTGCATACTCCGGTAACGTCCAAACAATTTCCATGACCTAAATTAAAAACCTTACCAACGTGGCTTTTTGGGCAGGTCCATCTGTTGTAGTTACGCTCGGGGTACCCCAGTTTTAAATACGCCGACCTGCGTCGTGCACAAAATCAAGAGGGGCAACTAAAAAAGAAAGATTTTTCATGCTCCATTAGCTAGCGTAATCTTCTACTGTCAATAAAACCAAAAAATAAATAAAATGTCACTGAATCAGATCTAAAAGTTGGGAGTTGTCCAAATGCGTGTCATGCCCATCAGTCAACACCAATGGGTTGCTAGGGTAACTCTCGGCCGCCATTCCATTTGTAAATAGATGTTTACACTTATAGTGTCCGATGACTTGTTTTCATTTTAATATCAAAATATTATTTTGTTGGAAAATAGATTTTTATTTTTTGGCTCAGAAAGCTCATTCATCTAGAAAAGAATTATGGCCAGTGTAGTAGAAGTTACTAGCTTTTTTTGGAAGACTGCAGCCCTCAAAGAGGGCTTAACACTTTATTATTAGGAGTTTAAGCAATGTACAGAGATAAGTTTACCCCTTTGGAAGGAGATGGGTTTGATTCATTCCTTAGGAAGACTTTGAGAGAAGCTTCATCACGAATTGCTGCATGGTTATACTCTCTATGCTGCATCAACATTGGCTAGGTATCCTGCTTGGCAGATTTCTTTGACAGAAGGCCTCCTTTGTTCCTCACTATTCTCCAGTAAACCTGCATTAAGCATTGCTTTGGTAGCATGGATAACATTTCTTGACATGAGACTGAACTCTACTCCTGACTTGAGATATATAGATTGCAACAGATGCAAATGAAATGCTTACAAGTTGGAATGACATAACAACGAAAGAAGATGCATTTCACAACATGATTAACACGAAGCATAATATCCTCCGATTTGAATACAGTACCCAACAATGACATTAAAGATGAACTGCATCTACTAATTAACATCGCCCAAATAGTTTCAGCTGCAACTCCAAATTAAGCACGAACAGCTCTGAATGCATCGTTTGTTTCCAATCAACAGCAGCGGACCTAATCAAACCAATGTGTCGGACCAAGGGGAGAGCTTATCAATGCGGATGTGCAGGGGAACTTCCATGGACGCCCCGTCTCCTGCTGCTGGCACCAGGTACATTGGCGGCACCGTCAGGAACGTGGGCTCGCCCGCGGCAACCACGGGGCCGGGTGACGAGCTACTCCTCATGTCCATGTCCACAAGCACCATGTCCTGCTTGCCGCAGTTCGCCGCTGCTGCCGGGGGTGGCTCCAGGTTGACCCACATCTTGCACGTGAACCGCGGCCGCGTCGCCGCTCTTGCCGTGGCGCACACCACAGACACGGCGGTCACGCCGGCGCCGAGCGCGCCCATGGTCATGAGGAACACACAGTTATCATCGCCGAGGAGCACCAGCCGCGTGGTCGACACCGGTAGCTGAAGCTTGCTAACCTTGCCGTACTGCACGACGCGCACCGGCACCAAGTGGACGGTGTGGAGGTGACCGGCGAGCGCCTGTGCCGCGCCGACGTAGCTACAGCCGGGCTCAGTGCACTGACAGGGCGCGTGCGGGCATGCTTTCTGGTGCTCGGCGACCTCGTGGTAGGTCACGTACCACTGGCAGCCGGCGTTGGAGCACCCGATCCTGGTGGAGGACACCACGACATCAAACGCAGGGCAGGGGTCGAGGAATCCGACGCCGTCCACGCACGCCTTGCACTGCCCGAAGGGCAGCAGGGCCACGCAGCCGCCGCAGGCCGGGTGCCCCGCTTTGCACTGCAGGCAGACACACAAATCGGAGAGGGCCCGTAAATTAGCACGAAAGAATCGATCTTTCACCGATGCTAATCGAGGAATAAAGAAGGAAACAGAGAGAGGAACCTGGAAGACCGGGGGCTTGAAGGGGAGGGTGCAGAGGGGGCAGTGGAGCACTTGCTTGTCGATCCTCACAGCAAGTTCCACTCGCGGGATGTACGCCGCCCCGACGATGGGGCCTCCATCTCCTGCACCGGCCGCCTCTTGCTTCATGTGTCCGTCGGCCAGGTCCAACCGCGCCTTCTTAGAGCTCTCGACGGCCTTGTCAGGAGACGCCCTGCTCCTCCCCTCGGCGGCCGCGGCGGTGCCCTGCATCCTGGCTGGCCTTTGGGGAAAGAAAACTCCTGTGTGTGTGTCTCACGCCAAATTTTTTCTGGAGGTGGGTGAGGAGTAGAGCAGAGATCTGAGAACAAAAGTTACCTAGGCAGCCACACTACACTATAAATGCTTCCTCATTGTGGTTTCCATTCCCAAACTTATATGGTATAGATGTAAGACGTGCTCTTAATCAATTTCATTATTGCTAGTTTATCCATACATTAATGTTGTCTTTCTTTTAAGTACCTACAAGTGTGCGATAAAAAGGTTGACCATTGTAGATCCATGTTATTTTTAGAAAAATCGAGGAACATAAATGTAAGCACATTGTTTTTTTCCCGTAGTTTCCTGCTTAATTGATACACGACGGAGTAATTTTGACTCCATCGCCAGATTATAACACCATCAAACACGTGGGAGCCCATAGAAAGAAAAGGATACATGTGTAAGCACAAGGGAGACGTGTGACCAAGTAGTATAAAGGACATCACAACTTTTCACCTAGATCACGACACATTCTGCCTTTCTCACTGTTATCGATAGACACATACGCCATCGCTGATGTGCTGGCTGCCACCAGCAAATAACAACAACATGACCACAAGCCTCCAAAAATTCCCTGGAGTAGGTACTAGATTTTGCAGAACCCCGACGCCAAAAATCTTGATTAGCTGCTTGCATGAAGTAGGAGAAATAACCCCTTGATTAAGTAGATGCCATCAAGAAGCAATGAGCAATCCATTTGTCACCACACCACACAACCACCTAATCCAGAGACTTCTAAGCAGGCATCTGTAGATGGAGGTTATAGAGACATGGGGGGTAACTAGAGATGACACCAACCAACATCATCCTAATATCCTAGAAATAACATAGTGGAGAATAGGTAGCAGGAAAGCTTACTTGAACCTAAGGAGAGACAAGAATATAAGGGGCGACCAAGTCACTCAACCACTTCTTCGAGAGGTGTCTGATCAACTGGTGTGAAAGCCTTGCTTCATCCGGAGCCGACGACGGCGGCGCTCGTGGGCGTCGCTAACCTTCTTGGAGGCATCGTTGTCATGTTGTTTAATCCTCCTCGTTGGCACCCCGGGGGGAACCCCTAGTCCATGTCTTCTTTGTATGGATGATGTCGGCATAATCGGCGTCGTGGGCCTTCTTGAAGGCTTCATCTTTAGGGCTGCATGGTCGATGAGGTGTTTGTTGCTCACTGTGGTGGTGATGGTGCTGGTGGTGGTGCAGCTGCTTGGGATTGACGATGGTTGTTCGGTGGTGTTCTTTGGGGTTCGGCGGCGGTGCTTCATGTGCCGCAGGCCAGCCATCTGTATCCCCTCGTGAATGAGTATCGCCCTGGTGCTGTGCTCAAGACCCTTCCCACGGTTGCCGAGGTGTTACGACAAGCTTTGTGCTCTTGGTGATGTCTCGGTTCATCTTTGCCCACTAATGGCGCAAAATGTCTCCCCAGCTTGCTAATCGTTCTGATTTTCCATGGTGGAGGTCCCAGTCAAGGTTCGTTCTACTGCTCTTGTTGGTTGTGGATGCTCCTGAGTTGTGTCGTGGGGCTCGGCACGCAGTCCAGTGTGGTGCGTTAGGCTTTTGCAAAGTCCCGGTATTGTGATCCCTCGACGACACCCCACATATACTTGTGTCTTTCGTGGTGATAGTCTTTCTGTCTGTTAGCTAGGTGTGCCTAGTCTTCGGCATCTTTTTTCTTTCTTCTTCCTTTACACTTGTTATACGTGTATGGTTTTTGGTCCGGTTTTCCTCATAAACGGGACCAGCTTGTTCAGTTTTTCAATCCCGTTTCCCTTACAAATTGGTCAGGCAAAGCTTAAGGAGTGTCTCTTGGCTTTGGCAGCTTTTTGAGCAATATATTCAGGTGCGGAGGGATTCCCCC
>NC_041385.1:18650036-18670508 GCF_002162155.2 Triticum dicoccoides
CCGTTCAAAAAAAGAATAGAAGGACCCCCGGATTAGAAGACGAACCACTAGCAGAATCCCCAAATCAGAGTATGTGAGAAAATATCTACACCGGACAAAACTCAGGCGATGATTATTTAACGGGGAAATGAAAGTTAAACCAGGAGGAGCAGGAATTCGCAGAGGATGACACCTATTCCTAGTTTGGCATCCAATTGACATAGGCACCCCCAAGTCGTCTTGATAGCCCCAAAATACGCCATAAGGGGTGCACAAAAGACTACCCTTTGTTGATAAGTTACTACTAATAGAAATCACCTAGCCTCTAATGAGGGTTTTGGTTTTAATGGCATTACGATTAGATGACTAACTATGTTTCAAGTGTGCTTCCAGTATACACATCATATAACACATATTCCTAGCTTGGCATTTATTTAGGATTTCCGGCGATATGCTTTTAATGGGATCTGCAATAGGTTTCCGAGCTTGCAGATGTGCGTCGACCATGCTACGGGCCTCATCGCCATGGCTGACGGTGTCCTGCACTAGGGGGTACTCACCACGTCGTCTCCCGATCAGTTGGATTGGGCCGAGGACCCCCATGGCCATATACTCATGGGTCAGTTCGGACAACCCCTCCCGCATACTAGGAAGACTCCACAAGACTTGGCGCCCAAAACAAGGACTCTCCTAAACCCTAGGCCTCCGGTGTCTTATATAAACCGAGGCCAGGCTAGTCAATAGACGATCTGATATTCATTACTATCATCTCGTGGTAGATACATGTACTCTGTACTACACCCATATGAATACAAGCAAAAGCAGCATGTAGGGTATTATCTCATCAAGAGAGCCCGAAGCTGGGTAAAAAACCATGTCCATGTTACCATCGCTCCAAGATGCCTAGCTTAAGACCCCTACTACGAGATACATCGGATATTGAACCGGCATTGGTGCTTTCATTGAGAGCCTGCTAGGCGGTCGTTGCGGTTCGATGAGTCTTCTACCGACGCCAAATCAGGTGTTATACTTTCAGTTTATTTTATTTTACATAGATCAGTTTGTTTACAAATTATCTACGTCGCCGTGTGTAATTCTTTTACAGATCGGTTTTTGCCCTCACCTGAAAGTTGGGATCAAAGGATAGTCACGCAAACGCCGCACACCCCGATCTCCGCTATACAATTTGTGCGATGCACATCGAGCTGAGAGATCAAGATAAACAGTAGCGTATGTGGCTGTTTTCGGAGACGCCAGGTTCTGTTCGGCAACCGACAAGAGAATCAAATCCAGTGTATGGCTGCAGCCTCACGTGGACAGATTATTCAAAGCTGTCCTTTCTCCCCCAAAATTGCCATGTGCACTAGGATATCATCAGGAGATCCAATTCCTCTCTCTCTTCCTTATTTAATTAAGCCTTGAGGAAATAGACTACTCCAATAACTAGTTTGTATTCCATATACGTAAGCATGCACGGTACTAATTGTTTTTGCAATTATTGAGGTGTGATCATGGTTCAAATTTGCTTTCAAGTGCCGCCGATTATTAAGGAAGCGCTTCTCCCGGGGATTGATGGGTCAACTCAGCTCTCTCATATGGAGAGCCACTGGCGGACGACTTTGTCGCTTCCCACTTGTGATCCGACCAACTTTACGTCTGCGGCCGGACAACTTTTCATCAGACTTCGCTTCGTCCATCTTTGATTTGGCCAGCCACTCATATTACTGCCAGGTGCTACCTCTCCAAATTATTTTTAATGCATAAATATTTTTTCTGGGGAATTATTGCTTGGGCCAGTGTTGTTTTCTCTGCACAGCCGAGGAGGACGAACACGTCTACGTACAGTCCGCGCGAAGCGGCGCCCGTAGCTAAACATAAATTCAGCTATGCGGCAACCCACAGATTCTATTACGGACTATGTTAACATCCACTGTTTGGCGATACATCGGATCCGGCCTCAGTCCGGCCCACGTGTTATCCGGCCAAAGGGATGGTGCGGAACAGTGCACTCATGAGAGCTCGGCTCAATGGCAGCACACCACAGGGAGATTCATTTCTTTCCTTTTTAATTCGATACCTATGTAGTCGACCGCTGCTTGTCTTCTACTTTTTCTGACAAATACACAGAATAAAAGTGCTACTACGCATATCGAGGATTGGCTTTGCAGCATGTTCGGCACGGATCAGTTCGCCCGTTTCCTTCAGACTGCTACAGTCGTCGCTGCTGGCGTTCTGGTTGTATTTTTCCAAATTATTTGTTTAGCATATTATACACAGAATATTTTTTGTTTGCATGTACTGCATCATTTTGGCAGAGATATCCTACCGATGTTTGTACCTGGCATCAGTCCGGCCAGCCTCTCTCTGTTACCTGGGCAGGCCGACCTTCGCCGACATCGCCGTGCCACGACGCCAACGCGCCATCGAGCTAGCCTTAGCGCTCAGGCCATATTTACCAAACTTTTTTCGCATAAATTAAATATGCATCTTTTTTTCATTATTATTTTTCGTTTTGTACTATTTTACAAGTGCAGGTAATTGACTTAGATCGGGCCGCACTATCCCCTCGGCGTGGTGTCCTGGTCGCCCATGTCCATCGACCGAATTGTGTCGTCGCCTTGGAGTGTCGCCCTGTGATAGGTAACCCTGCATCGTCGCTTCATCAACCTATTCGGCCGAAGACTCCAGTGTCATCCGGCGACCTGCTCCATCACCTCAGCTAGACTGGGGGCTTCACCTCTTCGGAGTGCCGAGCTCTTTGCTCAGCCACATCGGGCTTGGGGGCTGAGACCTTGTCCCGCACCAAGCTCAGACTACGTCATCAATGCCGAACACATTAACCAGCTAAGTCGCTTTCATGCTTAAAAACTCCCAGTTTTAAATTTTGTTCGGTTCGACCAAGCTTTATACCTTTTCGGCAAAAACTTGCTTGTGAAAAACTTCCCTGTCCAAAATTTGTTTGTGACACACAAATTCAAATACCCCGTTTACTTGGGGCTCCCTTGCTGGAGCTTTTCCTCTTGCATATGATTATACTTGTACGGCTTCGTTCCTTGTTTGTGTATTACGCCACAATATGCACCATATTGACCTAAGTGATTTGCAAGCTGGGTTGCCTTGCTCCTGTGTTTACCTCTACGTTCCCGATTGTTCGGCTAGGGAGTAAAGGGAGCACCCCTGCGATTGTCATGATCGGGTCACCCGAGCCGGACCTCAGACTGGGTGAAGCCGAAAGCTAGCGCTCTTACTGTTTTCAATAATGGTCGGCACACAACGAAACTCATGAGTACAAAAAATCTATTGCACAAGTCTCATAGTGAGCAACCGAAGAGAGGTATCGGTGGGGGTACTATTTTCTTCGAAGATGCTTCTTACACTTCGTCGGCAATATAGCATAAGTTCCCTGAGCGCGCTTTCTCTGTTACAGCCTTATGGCCTGATGGCCTGGTTATCGGAAACACCGTCGATATTCTCGACGGGGGGAGTACATAACACTTTTTGGCCCTTGGCCGAAGAGGGAGAAGCCGACGGTCGGTTAAGACGCATTTAAAGTTCAGGTGAACACATATATGATATAAGTGCTTCGGAACATACAATCATTATACATAAAATTCTTTTACCCAAGTCACTCGGGGGCTCTTAAATATATGTGAGTTGTTTTTTAGTAAGTGTTCTTCTTCCTAGTCGTTGCAAAGTCTTTTTAATATCACTCCTTTTTTTGACGCGAGTATGTGGTCAATAGCCGGAAGCCGTAGGCTGACCCGCTTGAAAGTCTTGAGATAGGATGTGTCATGTTAAAAGCACGACAGAAGCACCTTTTTTTAGACCAATTTTCTGATTGGCACTGTACATTTAATCTAGTTCGGACGTCGAGTTTTCCCTGACGTTTGTTGGTTTTCCAATCCTATGGCACTTTTCAACTATTTTTTTGTTTTCCGCACAAGTCTCGCAGTGCAACGCCGGACATCTTTAGGGATTCGGCAAAAATTCTCGGATATTGCCATATATGCATCAGTTTCGAATTGTGTCTTCGGTCGATAGTTGGGTTGCCCGGCTCCTGTGCTTGCCTCCTATGTTCCGCTTTGTTCGGGTACGTGCACAAAGGGAGAACCACAGCGATTGTGCTTCCAGCTCGCATGGTTAAGCACCGCAGTAGAGAAATCCGAAAACTGACTCTCACAATAAGCGTAAACTGGTCAGCGGTCCGATGACTGTATTAAAAGACGGGACATTCATAACATTGGCCGAAGTGTTTACGGCTTGATCTCGGCTGTCGCCGAACACTAACCGGGGTGCTACTTGTTGGACTCCCAACTTTAAGCTCCTATGACTAAGTGAAAGTTATAAAGCCCGCATATCTGATTGCCTCGTTTCCGCCAACACGGCAGCCTTCTGGCACCGAGACGTTGGCTAAGGGTTGTTTTGTTATTTAGGAAACACCTTGCGTAGCATCTACAAGGGGGTAGAAGCCGACGATGGGCCACTTTCAGATTATAAACGGTCGCAACAGAACTGAAAATTTTGGTTCATTTAGACCACAGAGTTTGGAAGCATTCCCCAAACTAAATCCTCAGTAATTTTCCTCCCACATTGATCGGAGCTGAGGTTTCATGATCATGCTTAGCATGACAACCCAGAGAAAGGAACCGATAGCGGGACTATTTTCTTTGGATGATGTTTCTTATGTTAAACAATAATATAACATGTCTCTCTGTGTAACTTTGTTTATAAAACCGTATGGCCGGATTCATGGTCGGTCAACAAAGTTTTGTACAATACGGATCCGAGCATTAATGATGTAAAGTACTTGGAAACATAGAGTCATTACACATAATTTGTGAGTTTACTATGGATGTCGATCCTTAATTCGGCCTCCCGTGCCCGCATTAAGGCTCGGGGCTATTAGGCTTCGGGCTTATTATTTACAAATACTAAAATGGCACATCGATCCCCTGATCTGGTGTTGCCACCCGACCAGTGTCTAGGGGGCTACTGCATTGACAATCCAATGCAGAAAATTTAAAGTGCAATATAGTTTTCGAGGAGATTATTATCCTCAGGTTCGTCGGCCGCACCCAACCTGAGTCTCGAGGACTTTGCACACCGCGTTTCTATTCCTAAGTATGCTGCCGAGCTGGGAATTGATCCTCAGGCTGATTTTATGAATTGAACTGAGTCTCAGGGGCTACTAGGGTCAGCGGTTTTGATTTTTTCCTTCAGGTGCATTCCGGACATTAGGCCAACACGCACCTTGAGGGATACTGGCTATACATCTCGTCAGAGATTACATTGCATAATTCAGAATTAAATTCATAAAAATCAGCCCATGGCCAAGGTGGTGCACCACCGGATACAGTCCGGTGTTGGTGCTCGACTACAATAGACACCCCGGAAGCAGTCCGGCATATAACTGGGACGCTAGTGGCTGGCTCCGTAGAGGGCATTTCCGACAATAAGCTCGGCTAAACTCCTTCAACTTTTTTGGTGATCTATGACACCACGAATATGGTCCGACGTTGGAGTTCGGATGAAGTCCGGCGTTGGAGCTTGGAGATAGTCCGGCGTTGGAGCTCGGATACATTCCGGCATTGGAGCTCGGAAGCGGTCCGGCATTGGTGCTCGGCTGCTAAAGATACCTCGAATGCAGTCCGGCATTGGAGCTCGGACGCAAGATGACGCTGCCGCCCGGGAACAACTTCAAACCCGAGGTGTGCCTTGAAAACAACAAGGCAATGATAAAGGCCGGAAACTTAAAGGGGCTCCTCGGATACCCAACGTGTAAACTCTTCGGATACACTTCGGCGATTCTCAAGATCGGAGATGAGAAGATTTGTTGAACCCGTTTTCAAGACTGACGACCGAAGATGAAGAACAGTTCGGAAGAATCGAGGAGTGTCCCTAACTTGAAGACCGGTTCAGGGGGCTACTGACGGTGTCCTGGACTAGGGGGTACTCACCACGTCGTCTCCCAATCAGTTGGATTGGGCCGAGGACCCCCATGGCCGTATACTCGTGGGTCAGTTCGGACAACCCCTGTGTCGCGACCGGTTTTTCCGGGTGTTAATTTCCAGAAAATGGCCGTTGTGCTCACCAGCCCTAGGATTACTGTTAGCTGATGAGGCACCAACTTGATACAGAAATTCCAAGCAAAATACAATATATGTAGTACGAGACCATTCTGGCCTGTGAATACAACAATTGGTTTTTAGTGGTTGGTTGCGGAAGCGGTTTGTGGCTCATTGGTGTCTATGGGACTCCATTTCCTATAGGAACAGCTGACCAGGTTAACTCCTATCTTCGCGAGGCTGCTATCACCGTTGCTTAGTTTCCGGGGCTGTCGTCGCAACGCTCCTCTCCAGGCAAGAAATCTGGCCAAGACAATAGCCAGGGACAAGCCAGTGAGTACTTTGAATGTACTCGCAAACGTCATGAATACTGGGATAATTTAAATACTAATCATGCACTGCAATATTCTATGATCACATCGTCAGCCATAAATAAAGTCTGTTATGTATGCAAGCAGGTTATTTATATGCAACATGAATATGCGGTAATGGAGTGGGAGTAAAATGCCACAGTCGGGCGTCTCAGCGACACCACATAAAGGGCTTATAGAGTAAATAAATAACAAGCAATGCCACAGTCGGGCGTCTCAGCGACACCACATAAAGGGCTTATAAAGGAAATAAATAACAAGCAATGTCACAGTCGGGCGTCTCAGCGACACCACATAAAGGGCTTATAAAGGAAATAAATAACCAGCAATGCCACAGTCGGGCGTCTCAGCGACACCACATAAAGGGCTTATAAAGGAAATAAATAACAAGCAATGGCACAGTCGGGCATCTCAGCGACACCACATGAAGGGCTTATAGGGTAAATAAATAACAAGCAATGCCATAGTCGGGCGTCTCAGCGACACCACATAAAGAGCTTATAAAGTAAATAATCGCAATGAATATCCAGTAGGTAGAACCGTCCCAGGGATACTTAATAATTCAAATAATATAATGGGTTAGTCCATAATAAAAATAAACATGATTATCACAAGTCATCAGTCATGATCCACGTTCTGGTTTAGTAGTTTCTCCTCCGAAGACCGACACTAAGACCGACACTCGACCCATCCCAGACTGTAGTCCTTAACCATGGACATGGCTATTCTAATAGATTTAATCTCTGCAGAGGGTGTACTCTTTACCCACGAGTAACGGATTCCTTTAGTCCATCGGGACTAATTCCGTCTATGATCTTTTAGTTGAAAACACACCTGACTTGCACACACCAACTTAACTTACCCGTGTCTGGAATCACCCATGACACCTGTCAAGCAAAACTCTAAGTGGGAAGGCTTCAACCTCGCGTAGCATGGGATCAAATTTATATCGCGCGCTCTAAGGGGTGGCCTCCCCTCTCGGTCTCAACCCGAAACACCCATGCCCCCAGACCAGGTGGGATGCCTACCGGCTACAACCGGTATCTTCCACCACGGCCTCTCTGTACGGTGTGTGCCAAGAAAGGGGTTGACAACTTACTGAAGCAAACCCTACCTGCGGCAAGGACAATTTGTAGTACGAGACAAGTATGGGGGTTACTGGAACAAGACTCGATCTACGGTCGACTCAGGAGGTTTATAAATTTCCCTGCATGATATGCGTAACCAATATATATTTATCAACCAACAAAATCACCACTCATCATACCTTACTATGCCATACCGGACATGACCGTCTCGACGGAGACCGGCGACAAACTTACGCCTACCCAAGGCAGAGGCTTTCCCGGGTTCCTTTCCGGCATGCATGCAAGGCACATGAGGACGATTACCATCACAAGTATGTTTATTTCCAACAGCAATGCAATCACTAAAATGCATTCATGCAAATGATCGTGTCACCATATAAAATGACGAGTTCTCCAAAATAAGGTGGTGTTATAACCGCGTCAACCAACATACCAAAATATTATGCCAGGGTTCAGGATGCTTGCCTTCAAGTTGGGAAGGGGTGAGGTGCACTCCAAAACTTTTGAAAGTTATAATCTCCTCTCCAAAAACCCTATTTTCAAAAATATTCAAACAACACATACCTTAAAAACAGCACAAAAAGGTTGTCTGAATTTTTTTCAAATAAATCTTAAAATAAACTAGACAATATTTGAGAGAGGTAGGAAAAAGAATCAAGTCATTTTGAGTTATATTTTAAAAGTTATGGTCGGTCAAAGTTTTAGTCAAACTCTGTTATTTAAATTAAAACAGAAAAAGAAAATGGTTCGATTATACGTACACGTCGAAGGCGTATTTCGACTTTACGCTTCCACTTATCCAGCGTGGACCGCGCGGGGAGTCACTGACAGTGGGTCCAGGTGGCCCACTAGTCAGGTTTGACTAGTCCACCTTCCCTCCTCTTCCTCTGCCCGAGAGGGGGCGGGACTCCGGCGACGCTCGCCGGCGAACGGCGGCACCGTTCGAGAAATGGAGGTCACCCGCGGGCTCAAGGGGCCGAGGCGGTCACTCCGGTGGTCGCTTTGGTCTCTTGGGTGGACGGAGTTGCCGGCGGCGAGCTCCGCAGCGGACGGTGGTCGTCGGGCAGAGTGGGTTTTCGCCCGCGGCGAGTCCTGATCGAAATTGAGTAGGGGAATGGACTCATGAGAGGGAGGGGGAGCTCCTGGTGAAGAGAGTGGAGAGGGGGAGGCCCTGGTGGCGCCGGAATGGCCGGGACAGTGGCGGCGGCTGCGGTTGCCGGAGATGGGGAAGAAGACCTCCCCGGGTCGGTTGGCTGCCACGGGGGAACTAGGGGAACGGGACATGCTCGGGGGCCTCTTAAATAGGCGGGCAATGGCGGTTCCGACGACGGCCGTGGATAAGAATGCCGGCGACCGCCATTCTGTAGTTGGGCCGACGTGGCAGCGATGAGCGCTAGGGGACACGCTTGTGGATGAGCCCGCGCTGCTCCAGGGGGCAGGTGGCGAACGGGAGAGGCTCGGGCGGCGCCGACCTGAGCAGGGGCTATCGGGCGGCCGTGGCGGCTAGCTCCTGGCTTGCCGGAGACGTGGCGAGGGTCTGCTTGGCGTGTTCTGGTGAGAGGGAGAGTGTGTGGCGCGGCTCTGCAGTGAGGGTAAAACCAGGGGCGCGACACGGCGGCTCGGGCACGGCACGTGCAAAACGCGTGCTCTGCTCGCGCCTAGAGCACGCACGGAACGTGCTCGACAAAATGCCAGGGCATGCAAGAGGTCTCGGGTGATGTTGGGCTTTAACAGACCTAGGTTAAAGTCATCTAGAGGCTTAGTGGACAAGTTAGTTTTCCTAGAGGTGCAAGGTCACAGTGCAATGACAAAAGTCTTGTCAAAGTTGTTCATGCACTCAAGGTGTTTGACAAAATGCCAAAGGCACCTAGGCATTTCTTGGAGTGGCCAAATCTTCCAGAGTGGGGTCTCTTTAGATGAAAGAGAGGGTGGTGAAGTTAGTTTGCCAAATGTAGAAACTTGTTAGTGCAAGTTTTGCAAAACTTCAATTCTGGACAGGAGGTAAATGGCATTATTTCAGGAACCAATAATATCCCAATGGGTGCATGCTCCTGGACTTAGGGGTTTATCAGGGAGGACTACAAGTAGGAAAAGGAATCATGAATAAAGGAGCAAATAAAATTGTAGTTGTTGTACAAATCCTCAAGTTGGACCAGAATGGAAAAGAGGTTGATTCACTCAATTTTTTTTTCAAAGAACATCACTGGGTTTTAGCATAAAGTTGAATTGCGTGCTACCACTGACATCCCATAATTTTGGTGAAGGCTTTTAAGAGATATTTAAATAGGTTGTAGTGCAAATTTGCCCACTGGACCAGATTTGAAAATATGGTGTAGAGCTCAAAATTCCCAATAGACAGAAGATATTTTTGCATAAAAGTGGTTTAAAAACATCACATGACATCTCCAAATTTTGGTTGGAATTTTAAATAATTTTATCAAAGGGTTGTAGTTCAAATGGTACCCTAAAACCATGGGAGACCATAAAGATCAGGAAAATTATTATATAATAAATTCCTCTGATGGAAGAAAAGTTTTCTAGGGAGAGTAGATGAGTCAATAATATATTTGAAAGGTTTTCACTTGGGGCAAAAACTCCATAATAACCAAGAGAAAAATGGTTCTGAAATCAAAAGAAATTCCAGAAATAAAAGTTTAAGTTTCACAGCAAAATTTTAATTAACAAAACAAGGTTAAAATGTTGGGGTGTCACAACAGTACCCCCCTTAAAAAAATCTCGTCCTCGAGATTTGCTAAGGGTTGCCTTTAAAAAAATTTATTTTTACCAAATTGAAACAATTAGTTTACTTAAGCGGTAAAAAGGGGCTACAGTGAGAGGGCAATAACTGGTGCAAAAATACAGTGTGGGACACTAGCGCTGCATGGAAAAATCTACGGTTAGGGGCAAAAACGAGAGATTTCTATGCTGGATATAAATTTAGAATAAATTCTAAATCTTAAAATACGCTGGTCGTACCCGAGAGCACAGTGCTCCCTCTGGTTGACAGGTGGACCCGGGGCCCACTGTCAGTCTCTTCTTCTTCCTCTGGCTCTCTCTTTTTCCTCTCTCCCGTGCGCTTTCCCGCGCTTTCTCCACCGGCGACGTCTAGCGCGTAGGGCATCTAGGTCGTACTGCGGTAGTGCGCGGCGTGCTAGCTGCCGGTGCAGCGTGCACTCACCTCGCGGGCCAGTGCGCTGTCGGGACTGCTCGTGGATTCGCCTCCGAACACCGGCGATCGAGCGACGAGCGGCGCTGGTGGACCTTGCCCACCGTACACCGAGCTCGAGCTATAAAACGACCGGGGTGCTCCTTTCTTCTTCCTCACACCTGGCCTCGCTCCCCTTCTCTTTCCTTCTCCTCTGTCTCCGTTTGCCGAAGCTCGAGGCGAGGCTCTAATGGCGGAGGTGGTGCCGGGCTGGTACGTGATCCTGGTGTGCGGAGGGCTGGCAGCCGTGCTGGGGCTCTCCGTGCTCCTGTGCACGATGATCCTCGATGATCATCGCGATGCTGCTGCTCGGGTGTTGGCTCTCCGCGGTGGCGGTGATCACGAGGAGTAGGTGGGGGTGTGTCGGGTGCTAACTGTTGTCGGGAGGTGTTCAGCTAGATGCAACACGGTTGTGAGTTTTTTGATAGCAGTGTGTGTGTTCGAGTGATTGTGGTTGTGAGTCTGATGCTGTGGTGTTGCGTGAATAAGAAAAATCCCATGTTGTGAGAAGGCATATGATGCAGTAGCTCCGGGAAAAGAAATCTTGAAATCGGTTAATTTAAAGGAAAAAAATAAACTACAACAAAAACTGCTCGCATTAGTAGAAACCAAATAATTGGCTTGTCGCACAAACTCAGGGTACCACGCATAAGTTACAACACACAAATAAAAGTTGCAATAATAAACGTAGCAGAGACGTCTAAAATGGAAACGGTAACTGGATGGGGTCCCGAGAAAACGTCTCTGGTACTGGGACACACTCCTCTTCTATCGAGGAAAGTGGATTGACCAGTCGATGAATGCGTCTCTCCTGCTCGGGCCTCAGTGGCCTGCCGATGGCGATCTGAGGATTTAAATCCGCGAGGCTCTGGAGATAACCCATCACACGTTGGGTTAAACGTTCTTGAGCAATGACGTACTGGACAAGATTGGCCAGTACTGGGTCTCTCTCAATTCGTCCACCGGGAAAAGATGTTACTTCTCCGGGTGCTGCACGGCTCGAAAAGTAATAATACCCTTGTTCGCTGGCATAGGGTACCGCGAATCGAAGGCGAGCAAGCGCTTCATACGCAGCAGCTTCTATGGCCATATGTGGGGTCGGCATAGATTTCCCCACGAAGGAGACCTCCGTTGGGTCTTGGTTTGAGTTTACGGGAGGGATGTGTACTGCTGCCCAATATCTCGAGGTGGACTGGGTGATTCTCGATTTGAACAGCTCGTACTGGGGTGGCTGGGTAGAACCCATGGTACTGCAGGTAAAATCCCACAATATTTTGACAAAACTACCTGGGGTTGCATCTGGGGTTCTCAGATAAATACTAGGGCTCGGCATGGCAAGAAAGGGTTGTGAGGATGGTGCACAAGGTGAGGGGTGCTTGGTAAGGTCACGAGGGGGCCTTTTTATAGCACTGGAGCTGGGTCATTTTACCGTGGTGAAAGGTAATGAATTTGCCAGCTCAGCTCCAAGGGTCGGGGTCAAAGCCACAGATACACACATCTCACTAAAGTGACGTATCACTGTGGGGGTCGTCGGGGTGGTTTTTGGTAGCTGAGCCAAGGATTAGAAAAATTACACTGCATGCTGACATATCCATGCAAGGCTACTATTTAAAACAGAGGCACGACGACAGGCTGCGTTTATTTACAAGGTCACACGATTACAAAGCGAGGATACATTGAGACTTGACACTACTCGAGTGACTTAGTCTACCTCGTTTATATCCAAGCGGGCGTGCCTTGTGGATGTCGAGGCTTCTCCTCGGGTCTCACTGTCGGGATTAGCTGGAGGGGGTTGAGGGGCTGCAGGGTCGGGGTAGCGATGATGACCATCTCGGGGATTGTTGGCCACAACCCCGTTGGAGTGTGCTCCCAAAAGGCGACGAAGCACTTCTGGGGTCATCAAAGCGCCTTGGCCAATGGCTGGGGGAGACCTCAGGGTCTCGATCGGGTGTTCGAACAGCACGACTGTGTTGTCGGCGTCGGGCTCGTCCTCTCCTCTCGCCGGGGCTCGGCGAACCAGATCTCCACAAGCTGCGATCAGATCAATGGTGATTTGATCGAACAGTTCCTCTAGTGCACCTACATAGCGCACTTGGTGCAACAATGCAGGATCTGTCTCGTGATCTCCATTGGCAACTTGGGGTGGTCTGCCATACCCTTCACGTCTGGGGTAGTAGTGGAACGAGCGACAGTTAACTCGGGGCGACAAGTGCCGGAGTTGAACTATAGCCTCTCGCGCCGCTAGCTGGACGACTTGTGGCTCAAAGGAAGTTGTCCTTCCGGGTGAACCTGTAGGGGCGTTCTGGCGACAAACCCCTACCGTAGATGTGTACAATGGCCCAGAATTGACGGCTCTCACCGCTCATGGGTCCTTGGTACACAACATATTCCGGGGGCTCTTCTAACGCATAGGCTCGACGGGTAAGGTTTGCGAGTATGGTCACAAAGCCTCCAAGGTTGGTTGCGGTGGTCTCATTGTGCACGACGGGGCCAGGCATTATGGCTTGGTTTGGGGTAGTGGTTGTGCTGTGCTGGGTTGGGGCTAGCGTGCCCTTTTTATAGGAAAAAGGGGACGGAGTCTTCCTTCGCACGCTTGCGAACGAGACATCTTAGGTGTTGGTTACTGGCGCGAGATCGACGGGCTAGGTTGATAGGTTGGGCACCGACTGCCAAAAGGTGTCAGGCTCACTGTGTGGCTATCTTGCATGGGAAGTTTGGACGAGGTTAGGTTAAGGTCTGGTGGTTTGGTTAACCAAGGTTTTTCGACCTGGCTAAGATAGGATTAGCCAATGGTCAGCCTGGCTCTGATAATAAGTTTGTCGCGACCGGTTTTTCCGGGTGTTAATTTCCAGAAAATGGCCGTTGTGCTCACCAACCCCAGGATTACTGTTATCTGATGAGGCACCAACTTGATACAGAAATTCCAAGCAAAATACAATATATGTAGTACGAGACCATTCTGGCCTGTGAATACAACAATTGGTTTTTAGTGGTTGGTGGCTGAAGCGGTTTGTGGCTCATTGGTGTCTATGGGACTCCATTTCCTACAGGAACAGTTGACCGGGTTAACTCCTATCTTCACGAGGCTGCTATCACCGTTGCTTAGTTTCCGGGGCTGTCGTCGCAACGCTCCTCTCCAGGCAAGAAATCTGGCCAAGACAATAGCCAGGGACAAGCCAGTGAGTACTTTGAATGTACTCGCAAACATCATGAATACTGGGATAATATAAATACTAATCATGCACTGCAATATTCTATGATCACATCGTCAGCCATAAATAAAGTCTGTTATGCATGCAAGCAGGTTATTTATATGCAACATGAATATGCGGTAATGGAGTGGGAGTAAAATGCCACAGTCGGGCGTCTCAGCGACACCACATAAAGGGCTTATAGAGTAAATAAATAACAAGCAATGCCACAGTGGGGCGTCTCAGCGACACCACATAAAGGACTTATAAAGGAAATAAATAACAAGCAATGCCACAATCGGGCGTCTCAGCGACATCACATAAAGGGCTTATAAAGGAAATAAATAACCAGCAATGGCACAGTCGGGCGTCTCAGCGACACCACATAAAGGGCTTATAAAGATAATAAATAACAAGCAATGCCACAGTCGGGCGTCTCAGCGACACCACATAAAGGGCTTATAGGGTAAATAAATAACAAGCAATGCCATAGTCGGGCGTCTCAGCGACACCACATAAAGGGCTTATAAAGTAAATAATCGCAATGAATATCCAGTAGGTAGAACCGTCCCAGGGATACTTAATAATTCAAATAATATAATGGGTTAGTCCATAATAAAAATAAACATGATTATCACAAGTCATCAGTCATGATCCACGTTCTGGTTTAGTAGTTTCTCCTCCGAAGACCGACACTAAGACCGACATTCGACCCATCCCAGACTGTAGTCCTTAACCATGGACACAACTATTCGAATAGATTTAATCTCTGCAGAGGGTGTACTCTTTACCCACGAGTAACGAATTCCTTTAGTCCATCGGGACTAATTCCGTCTACGGTCTTTTAGTTGAAAACACACCTGACTTGCACACACCAGCTTAACTTACCCATGTCTAGAATCACCCATGACACTTGTCAAGCAAAACTTTAAGTGGGGAGGCTACAACCTCGCGTAGCATGGGATCAAATTTATATCGCGCGCTCTAAGGGGTGGCCTCCCCTCTCGGTCTCAACCGGAAACACCCATGCCCCCGCACCAGGTGGCATGCCTACCGGCTACAACCGGTATCTTCCACCACGGCCTCTTTGTATGGTGTGTGCCAAGAAAGGGGTTGACAACTTACTGAACCAAACCCTACTTGCGGCAGGGACAAGTGGTAGTACGAGACAAGTAGGGGGTTACTGGAACAAGGCTCGATCTACGGTCGACTCAGGAGGTTTATAAATTTCCCTGCATGATATGTGTAACCAATATATATTTATCAACCAACAAAATCACCACTCATCATACCTTACTATGCCATACCGGACATGACCGTCTTGACAGAGACCGGCGACAAGCTCACGCCTACCCAAGGCAGAGGCTTTCCCGGGTTCCTTTCCGGCATGCATGCAAGGCACATGAGGACGATTACCATCACAAGTATGTTTATTTCCAACAGCAATGTAATCACTAAAATGCATTCATGCAAATGATCGCGTCACCATATAAAATGACGAGTTCTCCGAAATAAGGTGGTGTTATAACCGCGTCAACCAACACACCAAAATATTATGCCAGGGTTCAGGATGCTTGCCTTCAAGTTGGGAAGGGGTGAGGTGCACTCCAAAACTCTTGAAAGTTATAATCTCCTCTCCAAAAACCCTATTTTAAAAAATATTCAAACAACACATACTTTAAAAACAGCACAAAAAGGTTGTCTGAAATTTTTTCAAATAAATCTTAAAGTAAACTAGACAATATTTGAGAGAGGTAGGAAAAAGAATCAAGTCATTTGGAGTTATATTTTAAAAGTTATGGTCGGTCAAAGTTTTAGTCAAACTCTGTTATTTAAATTAAAACAGAAAAAGAAAACGGTTCGAATATACGTACACGTCGAAGGCGTATTTCGACTTTACGCTTCCACTTATCCAGCGTGGACCACGCGGGGAGTCACTGACAGTGGGTCCAGGTGGCCCACTAGTCAGGTTTGACTAGTCCACCTTCCCTCCTCTTCCTCTGCCCGAGAGGGGGCGGGACTCCGGCGACGCTCGCCGGCGAACGGCGGCACCGTTCGAGAAACAGAGGTCACCCGCGGGCTCAGGGGGCCGAGGCGGTCACTCCGGTGGTCGCTTTGGTCTCTGGGGTGGACAGAGTTGCCGGCGGCGAGCTCTGCAGCGGACGGTGGCCGTCGGGCAGAGTGGGTTTTCGCCCGCGGCGAGTCCTGATCGAAATTGAGTAGGGGAATGGACTCACGAGAGGGAGGGGGAGCTTCTGGTGAAGAGAGTGGAGAGGGGGAGGCCCTGGTGGCGCCGGAATGGCCGGGACAGTGGCAGCGGCTGCGGTTGCCGGAGATGTGGAAGAAGACCTCCCCGGGTCGGTTGGCTGCCACGGGGGAACTAGGGGGGGGATTTGAGGCTGCCTGGGGAACGGGACGTGCTCGGGGGCCTCTTAAATAGGCGGGCAATGGCGGTTCCGGCGACGGCCGTGGATAAGAATGCCGGCGACCGCCATTCTGTAGTTGGGCCGACGTGGCGGCGACGAGCGCTAGGGGACACGCTTGTGGATGAGCCCGTGCTGCTCCAGGGGGCAGGTGGCGAACGGGAGAGGCTCGGGCGGCGCCGACCTGAGCAGGGGCTGTCGGGCGGCCGTGGCGGCTAGCTCCTGGCTTGCCGGAGACGTGGCGAGGGGCTGCTTGGCGTGTTCTGGTGAGAGGGAGAGTGTGTGGCGCGGCTTTGCAGTGAGGGCAAAACCAGGGGCGCGACGCGGCGGCTCGGGCGCGGCACGTGCAAAACGCATGCTCTGCTCGCGCCCAGAGCACGCACGGAACGTGCTCGACAAAATGCCAGGGCATGCTCGAGGTCTCGGGTGAGGTTGGGGTTTAACAGACCTAGGTTAAAGTCATCTGGAGGCTTAGTGGACAAGTTAGTTTTCCCAGAGGTGCAAGGTCACAGTGCAATGACAAAACTCATGTCAAAGTTGTTCATGCACTCAAGGTGTTTGACAAAATGCCAAAGGCACCTAGGCATTTCTTGGAGTGGCCAAATCTTCCAGAGTGGGGTCTCTTTAGATGAAAGAGAGGGTGGTGAAGTTAGTTTGCCAAATGTAGAAACTTGTTAGTGCAAGTTTTGCAAAACTTCAATTCTGGACAGGAGGTAAATGGCATTATTTCAGGAACCAAAAATATCCCAATGGGTGCATGCTCCTGGACTTAGGGGTTTAGCAGGGAGGACTACAAGTAGGAAAAGGAATCATGGACAAAGGAGCAAATAAAATTGTAGTTGCTGTACAAATCCTCAAGTTGGACCAGAATGGAAAAGAGGTTGATTCACTCAATTTCTTTTCAAAGAACATCACTGGGTTTTAGCATAAAGTTGAATTGCATGCTACCACTGAAGTCCCATAATTTTGGTGAAGGCTTTTAAGATATATTTAAATAGGTTGTAGTGCAAATTTGCCCAGTGGACCAGATTTGAAAATATGGTGTAGAGCTCAAAATTCTCAATGGACAGAAGATATTTTTGCATAAAAGTGGTTTAAAAACATCACATGACATCTCCAAATTTTGGTTGGAATTTTAAATAGTTTTATCAAAGGGTTGTAGTTCAAATGGTACCCTAAAACCATGGGAGACCATAAAGATCAGGAAAATTATTATATAATAAATTCCTCTGATGGAAGAAAAGTTTTCTAGGGAGGGTAGATAAGTCAATAATATATTTGAAAGGTTTTCACTTGGGGCAAAAACTCCATAATAACCAAGAGAAAAATGGTTCTAAAATCAAAAGAAATTCCAGAAATAAAAGTTTAAGTTTCACGGCAAAATTTTAATTAACAAAACAAGGTTAAAAATTTGGGGTGTCACACCCTGACGCATACTAGGAAGACTCCACAAGACTTGGCGCCCAAGACAAGGACTCTCCTAAACCCTAGGCCTCCGGTGTCTTATATAAACCGAGGCCAGGCTAGTCAATAGACGATCTGATTTTCATTACTATCATCTTGTGGTAGATACATGTACTCTGTACTACACCCATATGAATACAGTCAAAAGCAGCATGTAGGGTATTATCTCATCAAGAGAGCCCGAAGCTGGGTAAAATCCCGTGTCCATGTTACCGTCGCTCCAAGACGCCTAGCTTAGGACACCTACTACGAGATACGCCGGATATTGAATCGACAATGGCTACGGATGATGAGAAGAAGACGATATTCGCCGGCGGCCATGGAGCAGGGCAGGGGTCGAGGAAGCCGCCGCCGTCCACGCACGCCTTGCACTGCCCGAAGGGCGGCAGGGCTACGCAGCCGCCGCAGGCCGGGTGCCCCGCTTTGCACTTTAGGCAGGCACACAAATCGGAGATGGCCCGTTAATAAGCACGAAAGAATCGATCTTTCACCGACGCCAATCGAGGAATAAAGAAGGAAACAGAGAGAGGAACCTGGAAGACCGGGGGCTTGAAGGGGAGGGTGCAGAGGGGGCATTGGAGCACTTGCTTGTCGATCCTCACAGCGAGTTCCACTCGCGGGATGTACGCCGCCCCGATGATGGGGCCTCCATCTCCTCCACCGGCCGCCTCTTGCTTCATGTGTCCGTCGGCCAGGTCTAGCCAGTCCTTCTTAGAGCTCTCGACGACCTTGTCAGGAGACGCCCTGCTCCTCCCCTCGGCGGCCGCGGCGGCGCCCTGCATCTTGGCTGGCCTTTGGGGAAAGAAAACTCTTGTGTGTGTGTCTCACGCCAAATTTTTTCTGGAGGTGGGTGAGGAGTAGAGTAGAGATCTGAGAACAAAAGTTGCCTAGGTAGCCACACTACACTATAAATGCTTCCTCATTGTGGTTTCCATTCCCAAACTTATATGGTATAGATATAAGCCGTGCTCTTAATCAATTTCATTAGTGCTAGTTTATCCATACATTAATGTTGTCTTTCTTTTAAGTACCTACAAGTGTGCGATAAAAAGGTTGACCATTGCAGATCCATGTTATTTTTAGAAAAATCGAGGAACATAAATGTAAGCACATTGTTTTTTCCCCGTAGTTTCCTGCTTAATTGATACACGGCGGAGTAATTTTGACTCCATCGCCAGATTATAACACCATCAAACACGTGGGAGCCCATAGAAAGAAAAGGATACATGTGTAACCACAAGGGACACGTGTGACCAAGTAGTATAAAGGAGCACACAAACACATCACAACTTTTCACCTAGATCACGACACATTCTGCCTTTCTCACTGTTATCGATAGACACATACTCCATCGTTGATGTGCTGGCTGCCACCAGCAAATAACAACAACATGACCACAAGCCTCCAAAAGATCCCTGGAGTAGGTACTAGATTTTGCAGACCCCCGACGCCAAAATTCTTGATTAGCTGCTTGCATGAAGTAGGAGAAATAACCCCTTGATTAAGAAGATGCCATCAAGAAGCAATGAGCAATCCATTTGTCACCACACCACGCAACCACCTAATCCAGAGACTTCTAAGCAGGCATCCGTAGATGGAGGTTATAGAGACATAGGGGGGTAACTAGAGATGACACCAACCAACATCATCCTAATATCCTAGAAATAACATAGTGGAGAATAGGTAGCAGGAAAGCTTACTTGAACCTAAGGAGAGACAAGAATATAAGGGGCGACCAAGTCACTCAACCGCTTCTTCGAGAGGTGTCTTATCAACTGGTGTGAAAGCCTTGCTTCATCCGGAGCCGGCAAAGGCTGCGCTCGTGGGCGTCGCTAACCTTCTTGGAGGCATCGTTGTCATGTTGTTTAATCCTCCTCGTTGGCACCCCGGGGGGAACCCCTTGTCCATGTCTTCTTGGTATGGATGATATCTGCATAACCGGCGTCGTGGGCCTTCTTGAAGGCTTCATCTTTAGGGCTGCATGGTCGATGAGGTGTTTGTTGCTCACTGTGGTGGTGATGGTGCTGGTGGTGGTGTGGCTGCTTGGGATTGACGGTGGTTGTTCGGTGGTGTTCTTTGGGGTTCGGCAGCGGTGCTTCTTACGCCGCAGGGCAGCCATCTGTATCCCCTCGTGAAGGAGTATCACCCTGGTGCTGTGCTCAAGACCCTTCCCACGGCTGCCGAGGTGTTATGGAAAGCTTTGTGCTCTTGGTGATGTCTCGGTTCATCTTTGCCCACTGATGGCGCAAAATGTCTCCCCAGCTTGCTAATCGTTCTGATTTTCCATGGTGGAGGTCCCAGTCAAGGTTCGTTCTACTGCTCTCGTTGGTTGTGGATGCTCCTGAGTTGTGTCGTGGGGCTCGGCACGCAGTCCAGTGTGGTGCGTTAGGCTTTTGCAAAGCCCTGGTATTGTGATCCCTCGACGACACCCCACATATACTTGTGTCTTTCGTGGTGATAGTCTTTCTGTCTGTTAGCTAGGTGTGCCTTGTCTTCGGCATCTTTTTTCTTTCTTCTTCCTTTACACTTGTTATACGTGTATGGTTTTTGGTCCGGTTTTCCTCATAAACGGGACCAGCTTGTTCAGTTTTTCAATCCCGTTTCCCTTATAAATTGGTCAGGCAAAGCTTAAGGACTGTCTCTTGGCTTTGGCAGCTTTTTGAGCAATATATTCAGGTGCGGAGGG
>NC_041385.1:18670670-18691888 GCF_002162155.2 Triticum dicoccoides
AATAGAAGGACCCCCGGATTAGAAGACGAACCACTAGCAGAATCCCCAAATCAGAGTATGTGAGAAAATATCTATGCCGGACAAAACTCAGGCGATGATTATTTAACGGGGAAATGAAAGTTAAACCAGGAGGAGCAGGAATTCGCAGAGGATGACACCTATTCCTAGTTTGGCATCCAATTGACATAGGCACCCCCAAGTCGGCTTGTTAGCCCCAAAATACGCCATAAGGGGTGCACAAAAGACTACCCTTTGTTGATAAGTTACTATTAATAGAAATCACCTAGCCTCTAATGAGGGTTTTGGTTTTAATGGCATTACGATTAGAGGACTAACTATGTTTCAAGTGTGCTTCTAGTATACACATCATATAACACATATTCCTAGCTTGGCATTTATTTAGGATTTCCGGCGATACGCTTTTAATGGGATCTGCAATATGTTTCCGATCTTGCAGATGTGCGTCGACCATGCTAGGGGCCTCATCGCCATGGCTGACGGTGTCCTGGACTAGGGGTTACTCACCACGTTGTCTCCCGATCAGTTGGATTGGGCCGAGAACCCCCATGGCCGTATACTCGTGGGTCAGTTCGGACAACCCCTGCCGCATACTAGGAAGACTCCACAAGACTTGGCGCCCAAGACAAGGACTCTCCTAAACCCTAGGCCTCCGGTGTCTTATCTAAACCGAGGCCAGGCTAGTCAATAAACGATCTGATATTCATTACTATCATGTCGTGGTAGATACATGTACTCTGTACTACACCCATATGAATACAAGCAAAAGCTGCATTTAGGGTATTATCTCATCAAGAGAGCCCGAAGCTGGGTAAAATCCCGTGCCCATGTTACCATCGCTCCAAGATGCCTAGCTTAGGACCCCTACTACGAGATACGCCAGATATTGAGTCGACATTGGTGCTTTCATTAAGAGCCTGCTAGGCGGTCGTTGCGGTTCGATGAGTCTTCTACCGAAGCCAAATCATGAGTTTATTTTATTTTACATAGATCAGTTTGTTTACAAATTATCTACGTCGCCGTGTGTAATTCTTTTACAGATCGGTTTTTGCCCTCACCTGAAAGTTGGGATCAAAGGATAGTCGCGCAAACGCCGCACACCCCGATCTCCACTGCACAATTTGTGCGATGCACATCGAGCTGAGAGATCAAGATAAACAGTAGCGTATGTGGCTGTTTTCGGAGACGCCAGGTTCTGTTCGGCAACCGACAAGAGAATCAAATCCGGTGTATGGCTGCAGCCTCACGTGGACAAATTATTCAAAGCTGTCCTTTCTCCCCCAAAATTGCCATGTGCACTAGGAGATCATCAGGGAGATCCAATTCCTCTCTCTCTTCCTTATTTAATTAAGCCTTGAGGAAATAGACTACTCTAATAACTAGTTTGTATTCCATATATGTAAGCATGCACGGTACTAATTGTTTTTGCAATTATCGAGGTGTGATCATGGTTCAAATTTGCTTTCAAGTGCCGCCGATTATTAAGGAAGCGCTTCTCCCGGGAATTGATGGATCAACTCAGTTCTCTCATATGGAGAGCCACTGGCGGACGACTTTGTCGCTTCCCACTTGTGATCCCACCAACTTTGCGTCTGCGGCCGGACAACTTTTCATCAGACTTCGCTTCGTCCATCTTTGATCTGGCCAGCCACTCATAGTACTGCCAGGTGCTACCTCTCCAAATTATTTATAATGCATAAATATTTTTTCTGGGGAATTATTGCTTGGGCCAGTGTTGTTTTCTCTGCATAACCGAGGAGGACGAACACGTCTGCGTACAGTCCGCGCGAAGCGGCGCCCGTAGCTAAACATAAATTCAGCTATGCGGCAACCCACAGATTGTAGTACGGACTATGTTAACATTCACTGTTTGGCGATACATCGGATCCGGCCTCAGTCCGGCCCACGTGTTATCCGACCAAAGGGATGGTGCGGAACAGTGCACTCATCAGTGCTCGGCTCAATGGCAACACACCACAAGGAGATTCATTTCTTTCCTTTTTAATTCGATACCTATGTAGTCGACCGCTGGTTGTCTTCTATTTTTTCTGACAAATACACAGAATAAAAGTGCTACTACGCATATCGAGGATTGGCTTTGCAGCATGTTCGGCACGGATCAGTTCGCCCGTTTGCTTCGGACTGCTACAGTCGTCGCTGCTGGCGTTCAGGTTGTATATTTCCAAATTATTTGTTTAGCATATTATACACAGAATATTTTTTGTTTGCATGTACTGCATCATTTTGGCAGAGATATCCTACCGACGTTTGTACCTGGCATCAGTCCGGGCAGCCTCGCTCTGTCACCTGGGCAGGCCGACCTTCGCCGACGTCGTCGTGCCACGACGCCAACGCGCCATCGAGCTAGCCTTAGCGCTCAGGCCATATTTACCTAACTTTTTTCGCATAAATTAAATATGCATCTTTTTTTCATTATTATTTTTTGTTTTGTACTATTTTAGAAGTGCAGGCAATTGACTTAATTAGATCGGGCCGCACTATCCCCTCGGCGTTGTGTCCTGGTCGCCCATCTCCATCAACCGAATTGTGTCGTCGCCTTGGAGTGCTGCCCTGTGATAGGTAACCCTGCATCGTCGCTTCATCAACCTATTCGGCCGAAGACTCCAGTGTCATCCGGCGACCTGCTCCATCACCTCAGCTAGACTAGAGGCTCCACCTCTTCGGAGTGTCGAGCTCTTTGCTCAGCCACATCGGGCTTGGGGGCTGAGACCTTGTCCCGCACCAAGCTCAGACTACGTCATCAATGCCGAACACATTAACCAGCTAAGTCGCTTTCATGCTCAAAAACTCCCAGTTTTAAATTTTGTTCGGTTCGACCAAGCTTTATACCTTTTCGGCAAAAACTTGCTTGTGAAAAACTTCCCTGTCCAAAATTTGTTTGTGACACACAAATTCAAATACCCCGTTTACTTGGGGGCTCCCTTGCTGGAGCTTTTCCTCTTGCATATGATTATACTTGTACGGCTTCGTTCCTTGTTTGTGTATTACGCCACAATATGCACCATATTGACCTAAGTGATTTGCAAGCTGGGTTGCCTTGCTCCTGTGTTTACCTCTACGTTCCCGATTGTTCGGCTAGGGAGTAAAGGGAGTACCTCTGCGATTGTCATGATCGGGTCACCCGAGCCGGACCTCAGACTGGGTGAGCCGAAAGCTAGCGCTCTTACTGTTTTCAATAATAGTCGGCACACAACGAAACTCATGAGTACAAAAAATCTATTGCACAAGTCTCATAGTGAGCAATCGAAGAGAGGTATCGGTGGGGGTACTATTTTCTTTGAAGATGCTTCTTACACTTCGTCGGCAATATAGCATAAGTTCCCTGAGCGCGCTTTCTCTGTTACAGCCTTATGGCCTGATGGCCTGGTTATCGGAAACACCGTCGATATTCTCGACGGGGGGAGTACATAACACTTTTTGGCCCTTGGCCGAAGAGGGAGAAGCCGACGGTCGGTTAAGACGCATTTAAAGTTCGGGTGAACACATATATGATATAAGTGCTTCGGTACATACAATCATTATACATAAAATTCTTTTACCCAAGTCACTCGGGGGATCTTAAATTTATGTGAGTTGTTTTTTAGTAAGTGTTCTTCTTCCTAGTCGTTGCAAAGTCTTTTTAATATCACTCCTTTTTTTTGACGCGAGTATGTGGTCAATAGCCGGAAGCCGTAGGCTGACCCGCTTGAAAGTCTTGAGATAGGATGTGTCATGTTAAAAGCACAACAGAAGCACCTTTTTTAGACCAATTTTCTGATTGGCACCGAACATTTAATCTAGTTCGGACGTCGAGTTTTCCCTGACGTTTTGTTGGTTTTCCAATCCTATGGCACTTTTCAACTATTTGTTTGTTTTCCGCACAAGTCTCGCAGTGCAACGCCGGACATCTTTAGGGATTCGGCAAAAATTCTCGGATATTGCCATATATGCATCAGTTTCGAATTGTGTCTTCGGTCGATAGTTGGGTTGCCCGGCTCCTGTGCTTGCCTCCTATGTTCCGCTTTGTTCAGGTACGTGTGCAAAGGGAGAACCACAGCGATTGTGCTTCCAGCTCGCATGGTTAAGCACCGCAGTAGAGAAAGCCGAAAACTGACTCTCACAATAAGCGTAAACTGGTCAGCGGTCTGATGACTGTATTAAAAGACGGGACATTCATAACATTGGCCGAAGTGTTTACGGCTTGACCTTGGCTGTCGCCGAACACTAACCGGGGTGCTACTTGTTGGACTCCCAACTTTAAGCTCCTATGACTAAGTGAAAGTTATAAAGCCCGCATATCTGATTGCCTCGTTTCCGCCAACACAGCAGCCTTCTGGCACCGAGACGTCGGCTAAGGGTTGTTTTGTTATTTAGGAAACACCTTGCGTAGCATCTACAAGGGGGTAGAAGCCGACGATGGGCCACTTTCAGATTATAAACGGTCGCAACAGAACTGAAAATTTTGGTTCATTTAGACCACAGAGTTTGGAAGCATTCCCCAAACTAGATCCTCAGTAATTTTCCTCCCACATTGATCGGAGCTGAGGTTTCATGATCATGCTTAGCATGACAACCCAGAGAAAGGAACCGATAGCGGGACTATTTTCTTTGGATGATGTTTCTTATGTTAAACAATAATATAACATGTCTCTCTGCGTAACTTTGTTTATAAAACCGTATGGCCGGATTCATGGTCGGTCAACAAAGTTTTGTACAATGCGGATCCGAGCATTAATGATGTAAAGTACTTGGAAACGTAGAGTCATTACACATAATTTGTGAGTTTACTATGGATGTTGATCCTTAATTCGGCCTCCCGTGCCCGCATTAAGGCTCGGGGCTACTAGGCTTCGGGCTTATTATTTACAAATATTAAAAGGGCACATCGATCCCCTGATCTGGTGTTGCCACCCGACCAGTGTCTCGGGGGCTACTGCATTGACAATACAATGCAGAAAATTTAAAGTGCAATATAGTTTTCGAGGAGATTATTATCCTCAGGTTGGTCGGCCGCACCCAACCTGAGTCTCGAGGACTTTGCACACCGCGTTTCTATTCCTAAGTATGCTGCAGAGCTGGGAATTGATCCTCAGGATGATTTTATGAATTGACCTGAGTCTCAGGGGCTACTAGGGTCAGCGGTTTTGATTTTTTCCTTCAGGTGCATTCCGGACATTAGGCCAACACGCACCTTGAGTGATACTGGCTATACATCTCGTCAGAGATTACATTGCATAATTCAGAATTAAATTCATAAAAATCAGCCCATGGCCAAGGTGGTGCACCACCGGATACAGTCCGGCGTTGGTGCTCGACTACAATAGACACCCCGGAAGCAGTCCGGCATAAAACTCGGACGCTAGTGGCTGGCTCCGTAGAGGGCATTTCCGGCATTAAGCTCGGCTAAACTCCTTCAACTTTTTTGGTGAT
Organism: Triticum dicoccoides; assembly: GCF_002162155.2. Classification (NCBI taxonomy): domain Eukaryota; kingdom Viridiplantae; phylum Streptophyta; class Magnoliopsida; order Poales; family Poaceae; genus Triticum; species Triticum dicoccoides. The sequence continues at coordinate 18,676,119 of NC_041385.1, forward strand.
CTATGACACCACGAATATGGTCCGGCGTTGGAGTTCGGATGAAGTCCGGCGTTGGAGCTTGGAGATAGTCCGGCGTTGGAGCTCGGATACATTCCGGCGTTGAAGCTCGGAAGCGGTCCGGCATTGGTGCTCGGCTGCTAAAGATTCCTCGAATGCAGTCCGGCGTTGGAGCTCGGACGCAAGATGACGCTGCCGCCCGGGAACAACTTCAAACCCGAGGTGTGCCTTAAAAACAACAAGGCAATGATAAAGGCCGGAAACTTAAAGGGGCTCCTCGGATACCCAACGTGTAAACTCTTCGGATACACTTCGGCGATCCTCAAGATCGGAGATGAGAAGATTTGTTGAACCAGTTTTCAAGACCGACGACCGAAGATGAAGAACAGTTCGGAAGAATCGAGGAGTGTCCCTAACTTGAAGACCGGTTCAGGGGGTTACTGACGGTGTCCTGGACTAGGGGGTACTCACCACGTCGTCTCCCAATCAGTTGGATTGGGCCGAGGGCCCCCATGGCCGTATACTCGTGGGTCAGTTCGGACAACCCCTGCCGCATACTAGGAAGACTCCACAAGACTTGGCGCCCAAGACAAGGACTCTCCTAAACCCTAGGCCTCCAGTGTCTTATATAAACCGAGGCCAGGCTAGTCAATAGACGATCTGATATTCATTACTATCATATCGTGGTAGATACATGTACTCTGTACTAGACCCATATGAATACAATCAAAAGCAGCATCTAGGGTATTATCTCATCAAGAGAGCCCGAAGCTAGGTAAAATCCCGTGTCCATGTTACCATCGCTCCAAGACGCCTAGCTTAGGACCCCTACTACGAGATACGCCGGATATTGAACCGACCATGGCTACGGATGATGAGAAGAAGACGATATTCGCCAGCGGCCATGGAATTCCTCCTGACGATGTTTTCCTTTGGTCTATGAATGAAGCGGAAAACTCACCAGATCCACGTAAGTGTGCTAGGTGGTTCGAGTATCGCTCCTGCCATCACGCCCCTCCGGCTCTAGTGGAAGGTCTCGTCGATGTCGTGGTCGCTGTACCAGCTGTAGTGAAGCAGGTGATTGTCCACTCTGATAGCGAGGAGGAGGATGAGGAGGAGGAGGAGCCAGGTGCGGATGTTGTGGTGGAGGTGGAGGACTACAGCAAGCAGGAGCAGCTGGTGGTGGAGGTGGAGGACGACACCGAGGGGGAGGTGGCGCGACAGCTGCAGCTACCTGTCGGCGATGACCTGTACATGGTGGCGCCAGGGATCCCACAGCTCGGCGACATGAGCATGCCAATCGAGGCGGAGACCTACATCCGCGTCGGCATTCGCCACTCCGACCACACCAAGAAGATGAAGGAGATGCAGAAATGAAGAAATGCGGTGAGTGTCAGTTATACAAGTGTCCGTGTTTATGTTCAGTATGCTGAACCTGTTATATACTGCAACTGTTTAAGCATTGTCAAGTTGTTATGTACTGGAAGTGAAGTTATTATGCAATGAGATGTTTAATGAAGTAGAAAGATTTTTCTCTGTGTTGCATTCCACAAAATTATAGTAGCATAAGAGAGGACACTTCTCTCTATACGTGTAGTAGCTAGCGTCGACCAAGCACGGAGATAAGAGAGTACACTTCTCTCTATTAGCTAGCTAAAACGATATGAAACCCCTAAATTAACCCTCCAAAACCCCTAAACCCCCCTTTTAAAAAAAACCCAGCTCATGCCAGCTGCTGACGCGTGGAAGCCTAATTGTCCCGGTTGCTAAAGGGCCTCTGGAACTAGGCCAAATGGGTCGTTTCTACTAGTGCTAGTTTGTTGTTTCTCCAATGATACACAAACTTCATTTATGACAGCCTAGTTCGTATATGGTACACAAACCTTTCCTAACATATTATACTTTTCACAAAGATAATAGGAGCCTTGTGCATATCGAAGAAAGCACATCCCATGTAATCTTTAGAGTTACTAAGCTCCCACGAATTACTGGCCTGTGGTGCATCGGAGGATTTGTACAGCGTGTGGGCCGCGTTGGTCAGTGTGAGAAAGCGATGGTCACATCTCCTTGTTCACGCTTCGCTAAAAAAATCCCCTCATGCGAGCTCGCTTGTTCTCCTTCACCCTACAGAACGCACATCGCGAGAGGCGGCTAGGGTTCCCGGTGGCCAGCCGGTGGTGATACGTCTCCAACGTATCTATAATTTTTGATTGTTCCATGCTATTATATTATCTGTTTTGGATGTTTAATGGGCTTTATTATACACTTTTATATTATTTTTGGGACGAACCTATTAACCGGAGGCCCAGTCCAAATTGCTATTTTTTTTTGCCTATTTCAGTGTTCCGCAGAAAAGGAATATCAAACGGAGTCCAAACGGAATGAAAACTTCGGGAGAATCCTTTTTGGAACAAACGCAATCCAGGAGACTTGCAGTGGACGTCAAGGAAGCAACGAGGCGGCCACGAGGTAGGAGGGCGCGCCTAGGGGGTTGGGCGCGCCCCCCACCCTCATGGGCCCCTTGTGGCTCCATTGACCTACTTCTTTTGCCTATATATACTCATATACCCCGAAAACATCCGGGAGCACCACGAAACCCTATTTCCACCGCCGCAACCTTGTGTACGCGTGAGATCCCATCTTGGGGCCTTTTCCGATGCTCCGCCGGAGGGGAATCGATCATGGAGGGCTTCTACATCAACACCATAGCCTCTTCGATGAAGTGTGAGTTGTTTATCTCAGACCTTAGGGTCCATAGTTATTAGCTAGATGGCTTCTTCTCTCTCTTTGGATCTCAATACAACGTTCTCCGCGATCTTCTTGGAGATCTATTCGATGTAATGATTTTTGTGGTGTGTTTGTCGAGATCCGATGAATTGTGGGTTTATGATCAAGATTATCTATGAACAATATTTGAATCTCCTCTGAATTCTTTTATGTATGATTTGTTATCTTTGCACGTCTCTTTGAATTATCAGTTTTGTTTGGCCTACTAGATTGATCTTTCTTGCAATGGGAGAAGTGCTTAGCTTTGGGTTCAATCTTGCGATGTCCTTTCCCAGTGACAGCAGGGGCAGCAAGGCATGTACTGTATTGTTGCCATCGAGGATAAAAAGATGGGGTTTATATCATATTGCTTGAGTTTATCCCTCTACATCATGTCATCTTGCCTAATGCGTTACTCTGTTTTTATGAACTTAATGCTCTAGATGCATGTTGGATAGCGGTCGATGTGTGGAGTAATATTAGTAGATGCAGAATCGTTTCGATCTACTTGTCGCGGACGTGATGCCTATATACATGATCATGCCTAGATATTCTCATAACTATGCACTTTTCTATCAATTGCTCAACAGTAATTTGTTCACCCACCGTAATACTTATGCTATCTTGAGAGAAGCCACTAGTGAAACCTATGGCCCCCGGGTCTATTTTCCATCATATACGTTTCCGATCTATTTTATTTTACAATCTTTACTTTCCAATCTATATCATAAAAATACTAAAAATATTTATCTTATTATCTATATCAGATCTCACTTTTGCAAGTGGCCGTGAAGGGATTGACAACCCCTTTATCGCGTTGGTTTCAAGGTTCTTATTTGTTTGTGCAGGTACGAGCGATGTGTGTGTAGCCTCCTACTGGATTGATACCTTGGTTCTCAAAAACTGAGGGAAATACTTACACTACTTTGCTGCATCACCCTTTCCTCTTCAAGGGAAAACCAACGCACGCTCAAGAGGTAGCAAGAAGGATTTCTGGCGCCATTGCCAGGGAGTCTACGCACAAGTCAAGACAAACCAATTACCCATCACAAACTCTTATCCCTCGCATTACATTATTTGCCATTTGCCTCTAGTTTTCCTCTCGCCCACTTCACCCTTGCCGTTTTATTCGCCCTCTTTTTCCCGTTCGCCTCTTTTTCGCTTGCCTCTTGTGTGCTTGTGTGTTGGATTTCTTGTCACGATGGCTCAAAATAATACTAAATTGTGTGATTTTTCCAATACCAACAACAATGATTTTCTTAGCACTCCGATTGCTCCTCCGATGCTGAATCTTGTGAAATTAATACTGCTTTGTTGAATCTTGTCATGAAAGATCAATTCTCTGGCCTTCCTAGTGAAGATGCGGCTGCTCATCTAAACAACTTTGTTGATTTGTGTGATATGCAGAAGAAGAATGACGTGGATAATGATATTGTTAAATTGAAGCTATTTTCGTTTTCACTTAGAGATCGTGCTAAAACTTGGTTTTTGTCTTTGCCTAAAAATAGTATTGATTCATGGAATAAGTGCAAAGATGCTTTTATCTCTAAGTATTTTTCTCCCGCTAAGATCATCTCTCTTAGAAATGATATTATGAATTTTAAGCAACTTGATCATGAACATGTTGCACAATCTTGGGAGAGGATAAAATTAATGATTCGCGATTGCCCTACACATGGATTAAATTTATGGATGATCATAAATTTTTTTTATGCCGGATTGAATTTTGCTTCTAGAAATCTTTTAGATTCGGCCGCGGGAGGCACTTTTATGGAAATCACTTTAGGAGAAGCAACTAAACTCATAGAAAATATTATGGTTAATTATTCTCAATGGCACACCGAAAGATCTACTAGTAAAAAGGTTCATGCGATAGAAGAGATTAATGTTTTGAGTGGAAAGATGGATGAACTTATGAAATTGTTTGCTAATAAGAGTGCTTCTATTGATCCTAGTGATATGCCTTTGTCTACTTTGATTGAGAATAATAATCAATCTATGGATGTCAATTTTGTTGGTAGGAATAATTTTGGTAACAACGCGTATAGAGGAAACTTTAATCCTAGGCCGTTTCCTAGTAAGTCCTCTAATAATTATGGTAATTCCTACAACAACTCTTATTGAAATTTTAATAAGATGCCCTCTGATTTTGAGATTAGTGTTAAAGAGTTTATAATTTCTCAAAAGAATTTCAATGCTTTGCTTGAAGAAAAATTACCTAAGATTTATGAATTGGCTAGGAACATGGATAGAATTTCTCTTGATGTTGATTCTTTGAAACTTATATCTATTCCACCTAAGCATGATATCAATGAGTCTCTCAAATCTATGAGAATTTCCATTGATGAGTGCAAGAAAAGAACCGCTAAAATGCGTGCTAAGAAAGATTGCTTTGTAAAAGTGTGTTCTTCTAGTTTTCATGATAATAGGGATGAAAATCTAAAAGTGATTTATGTGTCTCCTATTAAATCTTTGTTTTGAAATATGAATCTTGATAATGATAGGACTAGAGATGAGTCAACTCTAGTTAAGAGGCATCCCAATCTTTCAGAGTTTTTAGATCTTGATGTAAAAATTGGTAAAAGTGGGATTGAAGAGGTCAAAACTTTACATAGCAATGAAGCCACTATCTTGGATTTTAAGGAATTTAATTATGATAATTGTTCTTTAATAGATTGTATTTCCTTGTTGCAATCTGTGTTAAATTCTCCTCATGCTTATAGTCAAAATAAAGCTTTTACTAAACATATCGTTGATGCTTTAATGCAATCTTATGAAGAAAAACTTGAATTAGAAGTTTCTTTCCCTAGAAGACTTTATGATGAGTGGGAACCCACTATTAAAATTAAAATTAAAGATCATGAATGCTATGCTTTGTGTGATTTGGGTGCTAGTGTTTCCACGATACCAAAAACTTTATGTGATGTGTTAGGTTTCCGTGAATTTGATGATTGCTCTTTAAACTTGCACCTTGCGGATTCCACCATTAAGAAACCTATGAGAAGGATTAATGATGTTCTTATTGTTGCAAATAGGAATTATGTGCCCGTAGATTTTATTGTTCTTGATATAGATTGCAATCCTTCATGTCCTATTATTCTTGGTAGACCATTCCTTAGAACGATTGGTGCAATTATTGATATGAAAGAAGGAAATATTAGATTCCAATTTCCATTAAGGAAAGGCATGGAACACTTTCCTAGGAAGAAAATCAAATTACCTTATGAATCTATTATGAGAGCCACCTATGAATTGAATACCAAAGATGGCAATACTTAGATCTATTCTCGCTTTTATGCCTAGCTAGGGGCCTTAAACGATAGCGCTTGTTGGGAGGCAACCCAATTTTATTTTTGTTCTTTGCTTTTTGTTCATGTTTAGTAATAAATAATTCATCTAGCCTCTGGTTATATGTGGTTTTGTGTTTTAGTTAGTGTTTGTGCCAAGTAGAACCTTTGGGAAGACTTGGGTGAAGTATATGCGATCTTGCTGTAAAAAGCAGAAACTTTTGCGCGCACGAGAATAATTTTCATAAATCACAGAAACTTGATTTTCAGTTGATTCTTTTTTCAGAAGATTAATAAACAATTACCTAGGACTTCCTAATTTGGTAAGAATTTTGGGGTTCCAGAAGTATTCGAGAGTTACAGATTGCCACAAACTGTTCTGTTTTTGATAGATTCTGTTTTTCGTGTGTTGTTTGGTTAATTTGATGAATCTATGGCTAGTATCGGGGGGTATGAACCATAGAGAAGTTGGAATAAAGTAGGTTTAACACCAATATAAATAAAGAATGAGTTCATTACAGTACCTTAAAGTGGTGGTTTGTTTTCTTACACTAACGGAGCTCATGAGATTTTCTGTTGAGTTTTGTGTTGTGAAGTTTTCAAGTTTTTGGGTAAGATTTGATGGATTATGGAATAAGGAGTGTCAAGGGCCTAAGCTTGGGGATTCCCAAGGCACTCCAAGGTAAAATTCAAGGACAGCCAAAATCATAAGCTTGGGGATGCCCCGGAAGGCATCCCCTCTTTCGTCTTCGTCCATCGGTAACTTTACTTGATGCTATATCTTTATTCACCACATGATATGTGTTTTGCTTGGAGCGTCTTGTATGATTTGAGTCTTTGCTTTTTAGTTTATCACAATCATCCTTGCTGTACACACCTTTTGGATAGACACACATGAATCGGAATTTATTAGAATACTCTATGTGCTTCACTTATATCTTTTGAGCTAGACAATTTTGCTCTAGTGCTTCACTTATAACTTTTTAGAGCACCATGGTGGTTTTATTTTGTATAAATTATTGATCTCTCATGCTTCACTTATATTATTTTGAGAGTCCTTTAGAACAGCATGGTAATTTGCTTTGGTTATAAAATTAGTCCTAATATGATGGGCATCCAAGTTGGGTAAAATAAAAACTTTCATATGGAGTGCATTAAACACTATGATAAATTTGATACTTGATAATTGTTTTGAGATATAAAGGTGGTAATGTTAGAGTCATGCTAGTTGGGAAATTATGAATTTGAGAAATACTTGTGTTAAAGTTGTTAAGTCCCGTAGCATGCACGTATGGTGAACGTTGTGTGACAAATTTGAAGCATGGGGTGTTCTTTGATTGCCTTCCTTATGAGTGGAGGTCGGGATCGCACAATGGTTAACTCCTACCAACCCTTCTCCTAGGAGCATGCGTAGTAGTACTTTGCTTCGAGGGCTAATAAATTTTGCAATAAGTATATGAGTTCTTTATGACTAGTGTGAGTCCATGGATTATACACACTCTTACCCTTCCTCAATTTGCTAGCCTCTACGGTACCGTGCATTGCCCTTTCTCACCTTGAGAGTTGGTGCAAACTTCGCCGGTGCATCCAAACACCGTGATACGATACGCTCTATCACACATAAACCTCCTTATATCTTCCTCAAAACAGCCACCATACCTACCTATTATGGCATTCCCATAGCCATTCCGAGATATATTGCCATGCAAATTTCCACCGTTCCGTTTATTATGACATGCTCCATCATTGTCATATTGCTTAGCATGATCATGTAGTTGACATCGTATTTGTGGCAAAGCCACCTTTATAATTCTTTCATACATGTGGCTCTTGATTCATTGCATATCCCGATACGCCGCCGGAGGCATTCACATAGAGTCATATTTTATCCTAAGTATTGAGTTGTAATTCTTGAGTTGTAAATAAATAGAAGTGTGATGATTTCCATTATTAGAGCATTGTCCCATGTGAGGAAAGGATGATGGACACTATGGTTCCCCCACAAGTCGGGATGAGACTCCGGACTTTATGAAAAATAAAAGAGGCCAAAGAAGCCCACCAAAAAAAGAAAAAGAAAGAAAAAAGAGGCCAAAGAAGCCCAAATTAAAAAAATGATAGAAAAAGAGAGAAGGGACAATGTTAATATCCTTTTACCACACTTGTGCTTCAAAGTAGCACCATGATCTTCATGATAGGGAGTCTCCTATGTTGTCACTTTCATATGCTAGTGGGAATTTTTCATTATAGAACTTGGCTTGTATATTCCAATGATGGGCTTGCTCAAAATGCCCTAGGTCTTCGTGAGCAGGCAAGTTGGATACACACCCACTTAGTTTCTTTTTGATGAGCTTTCATACATTTATAGCTCTAGTGCATCCGTTGCATGGCAATCCCTACTCCTCGTATTGACATCAATTGATGGGCATCTCCATAGCCCATTGATTAGCCACGTCAATGTGAGACTTTCTCCTTTTTTGTTTTCTCACATAATCCCTATCATCATACTCTACTCCACCCATAGTGCTATGTCCATGGCTTACGCTCATGTATTGCGTGAGGGTTGAAAAGGCTGAAGCGCATTAAAAAGTATGAACCAATTGCTTGGCTGAAACCGGGGTTGTGCATGATGGGAGCATTTTGTGTGATGAAAATGAAGCATGGCCAAACTATATGATTTTATAGGGATAAGCTTTCTTTGGCTATCTTATTTTGATAAGACATAAACTGCTTGGTTAGCATGCTTGAAGTATTACTATTGTTATGTCAATATTAAACTTTTATCTTGAATCTTTTGGATCTGAACATTCATGCCACAATAAAGAGAATTACATTGAAAATTATGTTAGGTAGCATTCCACATCAAAAATTATGTTTTTGTCATTTACCTACTCGAGGACGAGTAGGAATTAAGCTTGGGGATGATTGATACGTCTCCAACGTATCTATAATTTTTTGATTGTTCCATGCTATTATATTATCTGTTTTGGATGTTTAATGGCCTTTATTATACACTTTTATATTATTTTTGGGACTAACCTATTAACCGGAGGCCCAGTCCAAATTGTAGTTTTTTTTGCCTATTTCAGTGTTTCGTAGAAAAGGAATATCAAACGGAGTCCAAACGGAATGAAACCTTCGGGAGAATCCTTTTTGGAACAAACGCAATCCAGGAGACTTGGAGTGGCCGTCAAGGGGCAACGAGGCGGCCACGAGGTAGGAGGGCGCGCCCAGGGGGGTACGCACGCCCCCCACCCTCGTGGGCCCCTCGTGGCTCCACCGGCCTACTTCTTTCGCCTATATATACTCATATACCTCGAAAACATCCGGGAGCACCACGAAACCTTATTTCCACCGCCGCAACCTTCTGTACCCGTGAGATCCCATCTTGGGGCCTTTTCCGGCGCTCCGCCCGAGGGAGAATCGATCACAGAGGGCTTCTACATCAACACCATAGCCTCTCTGATGAAGTGTGAGTAGTTTATCTCAGACCTTCGGGTCCATAGTTATTAGCTAGATGGCTTCTTCTCTCTCTCTTTGGATCTCAATACAAAGTTCTCCGCGATCTTCTTTGAGATCTATTCGATGTAATACTTTTCGCGGTGTGTTTGTCGAGATCCGATGAATTGTGGGTTTATGATCAAGATTATCTATGAACAATATTTGAATCTCCTCTGAATTCTTTTATGTATGATTTGTTATCATTGCAAGTCTCTTTGAATTATCAGTTTGGTTTGGCCTACTAGATTGATCTTTCTTGCAATGGGAGAAGTGCTTAGCTTTGGGTTCAATCTTGCGGTGTCCTTTCCCAGTGACAGCAGGGGCAGCAAGGCACGTATTGTATTGTTGCCATCGAGGATAAAAAGATGGGGTTTATATCATATTGCTTGAGTTTATCCCTCTACATCATGTCATATTGCCTAATGCGTTACTCTGTTCTTATGAACTTAATACTCTAGATGCATGCTGGATAGCGGTCGATGTGTGAAGTAATAGTAGTAGATGCAGAATCATTTCGATCTACTTGTCGCGGACGTGATGCCTATATACATGATCATGCCTAGATATTCTTATAACTATGCACTTTTCTATCAACTGCTCGACAGTAATTTGTTCACCCACCGTAATACTTATGCTATCTTGAGAGAAGCCACTAGTGAAACCTATGGCCCCCAGGTCTATTTTCCATCATATAAGTTTCTGATCTATTTTATTTTGCAATCTTTACTTTCCAATCTATATCATAAAAATAAAATATTTATCTTATTATCTCTATCAGATCTCACTTTTGCAAGTGGCCGTGAAGGGATTGACAACCCCTTTATCGCGTTGGTTGCAAGGTTCTTATTTGTTTGTGCAGGTACGAGGGATTTGCGGGTAGCCTCCTACTGGATTTATACCTTGATTCTCAAAAATTGAGGGAAATACTTACGCTACTTTGCTGCATCACCCTTTCCTCTTCAAGGGAAAACCAACGCACGCTCAAGAGGTAGCAAGTGGCCACGACCAGGAGCTTCCTCAGGCCACCGCTCGCGAGCTCCTCACACCCCGAGCCCGTACACGAACATGCGCCCTGCACCTCCCAGAAAAGTGGCGGCACACCGCATCGCTGCCACCTAACACAGCGGCGGCGCCGGCGACCAACAACCGGTGCGCGGGGGTGGTTCCCCTAGGCGCGGTATATGGGGGCTCATAGCCCTAATGCTTCATGGCGACAGCGGCGCGCCCTCGTGGTGTAGTCCTCAGCCTCGGGCCGGTTCCCCGCAGCACGGCGGCGGTATTCCTCGGTCAGAACATAGAAGTGCTCTGAGAGGCAGCCTCGACCCTCGGTGTCCAGCGGCCCGGCACTCCAAGGCCAACCATGACCTCCTCTCCGTGGTGTGTGGCCGGATCAAGGTCATATTGCATAATTTCTATTTTCTCTCACTTGCCTTCTCTCTTTTGGCAATGTTTGATATGTGCTTTATTCATTTTTTAATCTGTATGTGGTAATGTGAGTATGTGACCATGAGCATAACCTCAAGCTTTTTATTTTAGAAAACCTGAAACTAATCAGGATTATGGTCTATTTTAGTTCTATACATGGCTTTACATCATTTATTGGAACTACATGCCTTCTGTAGGTTCATGTAGGTGGATCTTGATTAGAAAAAGGTTACATGGCTGAAGGAAAACTTGCTTGAAAGTTTGCTCTCCTTTCGAGTGTTCCTGCGGGCGGATCTTGATAAAAAAAGATTACATGGCTGAAGGAAAGTTTCATGTGGTGGCTGCTAGCAACGTGATAGTTTGGACAAGGGTCGGTGATAGAAGGTTTCAGTTGAAACAGAGATTGGTGAGGTTTGGATGGAACATGCAAGTACAATCCTTATTTGCTTGTATGATGGTAATCAATCAGGTTTGTTGTCCTAGGGTAGTGGGTGTTATTGGATATTATCTGGTCCTCCCATTAACTGGAACCCCTGCTTGGAAATCATAAACTCACGCTGGTCTTTTCAAGTCTGTGATAGCACCCCACAGGGAGAGTGTGGTTTCTCACTATTCTAGATGTTCAAAATGTAAGTTTCAGAAAGGATTAATATTGTTTGGAAAAATAATATTATTGCTTTTTTAGTTTTATTTACATGCCTTATTGACTGATTTCTCATTATTTGTTATCTTCATAACCTCAATTTCAAGAAAGACTGAAATCTTTTTTTAGGAGAAAGTGTTAAGAATGCCTCATTTTTTTACTTTCAATTAACTGTTTTGTTCTGTTTTTCTCACTTATTTTTATTCCAAAATTAACCTTAGATCCTCAAAGACATGAAACAAAAAAATGAGACTCGCAAAATGCAAAATATATGGAAACGCGTATAAAAAGTTCTTACCATGGGATGTTCTTTATGAAGATAAGGCATACTACCTCATCCATGTACCAATTTGTCTATTTATATTGTCATTAACGCTATTTCAGAGAGGATTGATGGCCCTACAATCTGTATGCATTTATTTCGTCGTTCATAACGAGAGCTCTTCAAAATATAATCTTAGGTCTGAACTACAGAGCGACGGCACACGGCGCGATGCTAGAACCAACTGTCACATGCATGTGACATCACCAGTTGAAATCATCAGCACACAGGAAGGAAGTTGAGAGGTTGATCTTGTGCTGTGGAGTGTAGTCGTGTCGTAAGGCTATGCTTGAGAAGTTTGTGCATTACGAGTCCCGTAATCTTATTATTCTCATTTGATGGATAGGTTGCCCCCTACATCCTTTGTCCCGAGACCATCATGGTATGGAATTTTGCAAACTATAAGGATTATCTCATAATATATTCCAGGATACATGTCCTGTTATTTTTTCCCTACCTATGTGCTTATTCCTGTAGTATCAGAAAAATTTGAATTACTGTAGTATTGGTTACTAGAATCGCCATACAGATTCAAGTTTTTGGTCATCACACAGGCTATATGTGAAGAGATTAGTGGAGATTTATATTGTCATTTGGACAACTATGTCACTTTGACTTCTTCATTTCTTCCCAAAACAATGCTAGGTGAACTGAGATATGCCAGTATTGAACTATTGATGCAGTTAGACATTCATAAAGAGCTGCACCTATATTTATCTTGAAGATCACAGTAAACTATTATGTAAATATCATGACTACACAAGGACAATGTATCTAAATCTAAAGTAAATTATTACTTATATGATTGTTCTTCCTATTACAAATGTATTTTACTACCTAGATCCTTTTAGACTGTTATTCAAATTTTCCAATTCTGATGTGAACCGACTGGAATATTAAACCTAAGTTTAAGGTTGTGGAGGATTAGCCCCCCTTCTTTGTTTAAAGCTCTAACTGCCTGATATTGCTGGCGGCGCATGTTTCTTGGAAATTTGTTTTCCTTGCTTCAAAATAGTATATTGTGCTCTTTGTCACCTGTCAACAAAATTATTCTGTATTGTTTATTGATTTCCCTTTTCTTTCATTCTTCTTTATTTCATCACGGAGTTTTTCTCCCAGTTTTCAGCGTGATTGAAGGAAGAACATACAAAGCAACAGAGCTTGGTTGACATGTACTTCCCCAGCAAAAAATAATTTTTATCCTCTTCCATGTCTGGCTGAATGTATGGAGGTTTAAATAGCTACAACTAGAGACGCTGGTATGTTATCATGTATTTATTTGTATTTATGGTCATAAGAACATATATTTGTATGATCTGCTATGCGCGAACTTATTTGTGTTGAGGATCATCATTAACGTAAAGCAAAGCAACATTTTTGTTGTCTGATATGTATGATCTACTTACTATATGGGACTTTGTCCCTGTTGCTTGCATTTACATGAAGTGTAATTCTGCTTCTTGCATGTATATATGATGTCGAGGACATGATCCGCTAGATGTGAACTATAGGATAGTAATGACCCTTACATTGTAGATATCAAAAACCATTTATAGCATGATGATGCGCTGGTTAGATGGGAATTATTAGAATGGACCGATGGAGAGTAGATATAAGGCACAATTTCTCTGTTTTCACTGTTAGTTGACTTCGAAACTATTTTTGTTGTTTTTGGTTTCATTGCTACAGATCTAAGGTGGCAATGACAAGTGAGAAGGAGGAAGGTAGGGAGGTGGTTGGCGATTGGCATGGCCAGCATCAACGCGGCGTACAGCATGGGCAATGTATTGATGGTGCTTTTTTGCTGAACCTGGTCTGGGTGTATATGGCCAGCCTACAGGTCGCCGGCCCTCTTCAGCCAGATGAACATGCCCAAGACTTTTCCTGATGGACCTATTTAGTTCACTTTTCTCTGTTGGAGTTTGAAATTAGCTTTGATTGCACTATAGAATGAGAGCACTTAACTGTTGGTCTTGAATGTGGATGGTAGTTTAACTGATGCATTGTTTTTTACATGCATTACTGGTATTCAACAAAAAGTGAAAACTTAAGTATGACGCCATTTGTTGCAGAAAGGGGTTATGACCCCCTTTTAGTTAAACAATAATATATGTTTTTCGGTGAAAAATTTATGAAAAATTGCACATGAAGGGATTAATAAGATTCCATAACTCTGTAGTTAAATTGATTGTGTAGTTTGGGAGGCAATGTATACCTCGCGGAGGAGGGGACACTGGATTTACCTCAAAGTTTGATAGTTCAGAAATCTCTACATGCTTGTTTCACATTTTTAAGAATGCCATTGTGGAGCAAGTGTTTCTTTACTCTGGTCAGCAACCTCAGTAGACACTTTTGGCAAAGGCAAAAACCAATCGTGTAATCATTCACCTGGTATATATTTAGTTGTACTCCATAGCATGCTGCGTATATGATTGGTTCTGTTCGATAACCATTGCAGTTTAACTCAATGTGAACTAATTTTCAAATTTGTATATAAAGATACCTAGAAGGTTCAAATAAAATTATAGTAGGCTGATTATGTTTGATTAAGCAGGTTGAATATTATTCACATAGTATAATCTTGGCATAGATATGGGTATGAGGTTCACATGGACACCCCCGGTGGACACCAATGTTGTGACGTGTAACAGCATCACAACAAGCTCAGTCGAGGTGAAACGCACCGTAAGCCAGCCATGACTGCGTACAAAATAAAAAGAGGAGAGTTAACTTGTGAATGAAGAACGGCGCGGCAAGGCACGCGTCACACTCTAGTAATTTGCCAATCCTGGAGAAAATAGCATAGTTGTCCTTGTTTGGGGTTTCCATACAGTGAGGAAGTGAAACATTACACCGATCCAGTGGGCATGTTATACTTTTTCATTGGGCATAATTACAGAAATGCCAGCCTCGAGCTACAATTTGTAGAAAATTAATTCCCGTGTAGCTAGGCTACATAGAACCTCTTATCCTCAACTCTTGGCCTATCTTTGAGATCCATACTCACCAACTAACTTACAACAAAAAGATTTCTCTTTTTCCTTTCTCTCAAATGAAACAACATATGAACTTCAAACTCTGCAAATCGAACAAACATTAGAACATTAATGTGTGAAAAAACTTTCAGATTTTTTGGTCTGATATAAATATAGAAAATGAGATTTTGTTTCACTAAAAATATTATTTTAAGTATTTAAAATGCATGAAAAAATCTGAAAGTCTTTCCCCACGTTGTAGTTAGAATGTATTGTTGTTCTGCAAAATTTGAAGTTTATATGTTGTGTCTTTTGAGAGAAACAAAAAAGACAATTGCGTGTGCACGATCGCGATGCAGAAATGGATGGCAAAGATAAGGGGTACCATATAGCTCGAGCTACAGAAAACCACACGTGTGCGTCCACAAAACCAAAACCGTGGCATCCGAGCTCCACTTCTTGAGGATCAATTACTGAATTCCGACTAGATAATCTGGGGTACATTTTTATAGTTGACGGACAAAATTGAACAAGATACCAGATGAAAAGCATCACATTTTCGAGCTCCACAAACGAAAATTCAAAGATTCACTGACGCTGACGCTATTCGTTTCCAGCACACCATAAATAACTAAATAATTGACAAGCTCGTAGGGATTGAGAGATGAGCCAACACTTAAGGAGTACCTGAAAGATGGGAGGGCGCAGGTCGGAGGAAGCAGAGGGGACAGTCGAGGATGTCGAAGTCCAAGGTGACGTCGGCAGCCGCCGCCATCCCTTCCTTCTGGCTGGCGGAACCATTGGAGCTTACCGATGGGGGATGGCGGCGCAACCCCTCTCTCTCTCTCTCTCTCTCT
>NC_041385.1:18692332-18782772 GCF_002162155.2 Triticum dicoccoides
CTCTCCCTCGGGCCGCCCTTCCCTCTCGTTTTCTCTGGGACAAACGGCTTCGAAATTTGAAGGCTCCTCCTATTTCGCGCTTTAAGGGGCGAAATGCCGCTGAATCGCATGGATGGGCCAGGCGCAAATAGCCATCACCCGGCTCGTCGATTACGCTTGCTCGCTCACCTTTACAAAAATTACTACCTTTGAAAAAAAATGCTGCTATTAAAAAAACCAGCTCTTGTTTTTTTTAAGATTTTAAATTTTTCATGATTTCAATATTTATCGTAGAATATTATAAAATTCTGGTCATTATTTAAAATATGTACACAAATTTAAAATATGTTCATGAATTTGAAAATATTTGTCAATTTAAAAAATATTCACGAAGAGATAAGTTTTCATGAATTTTATAAAAATAGCTAATATAAAAATGTTCTTGAATTTTGAACAAAAACCACACATTGGAAAATTATTCATGAATTTAAAAAATGATAAAACAAGAAGCAAAATATAAAAAGAAAAAAATGGTAGAAAAAACACAATAAAAAGGATAAAACCAGCACGGAACATTCTCGAGCCTTCCCAATCAGGTAGGAAGTTAGCAGGAGGGAGTGTGTTTTGAACGAAAAGGCTAGTATTTAACAATAAAAACTAGCGTGGGAGAGGGGGTGCGTTTTGTGCAAGAAGGCTAGCATTTTACGCTACTGGTGTGAAATAGGAATTTCCAAAAAAATGATAGAAGGAATTTCCAAATTTGAAGTAGAAGGAACCGGAAGACAAAGTTGAAGTTGGGCCGAGCAATGACCGGCCTAACCGCGCGCCGGTCGTGTGTTCCTGTTGCACCAACGACCCCACATGCTGGTGGGCCTGGGCCACTTTTTTTATTGAGCTGCCCGGCCGCTTTTCTTCCCACGCTTATCTCTATTCTCAGCCGTGTGCACTCGTTTTTTTTTTCTTCTTTTCCTTTTTCGTTGCAATTGCCAAGGAGAACCCGGCGGAGCCCCAACCGGTTGATAACTTTTTTTTTGAGGGAAAAACTTCCAATCTATTCATCTTCAATCATGGAACTGGTGAGCCGTTTTGAAGGACCGGCGTGATTTTTTGTTGTGTCCGGCGCCGATGAGGCATTTTTTTGCTACAACCGACCAGTCGTTCTGATGGAACTGGTGTGACCTTTTGCGATGACCAGCGACGACAAACTTTTTCTTGCTACAAACGACGAGTAGTTTTGCTGGGGCGGTGTGTTTTTTCGCGCTGACCAACGACAGAAAACTTTCTTCTGCTACAAATGACGAGTTGTTTTGCTTGGACAGGCGAGAATTTTTGCTGCGTCATAGCGATGGCAAAGCCTTTTTTTCTGCAACCGACTATCATTTTTGCTGGAACCGGCGAGAATTTTGGGTTGTTGCCCACCAATGGCAAGTTACTTTTTTGCTGGAACTGGCGATCATTTTTGCTAGGAACGGCAAGAATTTCTGTTGTGACCGATGACGGGCGAGAATATTTGGTACGACCCGACGATTGAGAGTAAAATATTTTTTTGCCGGCGATCAATTGTGCTGGGACCGGTGAGAATTTTTGTTGCGATCGGCGAATTTTTTCGCTACGACCTAGCGATGGCAAGCCGTTTTTTTGCTAGAATCGTCGATCATTTTTCCTGGGACAGGTGAGAATTTTTGTTGCGACAGGCGAGATTTTTTGTTGCCAAGCATTTATGGATTTTTTTTCTGGAATAGGAGATTATTTGTTGGGGCTGGCGAGACGGAAAGCTTCTACTGGCAAGATGATTTGCTGGGACCAGCACAGGCCATGCTACAAACAAGCTTTTTGGGTGATGCAACGGCGACGAGTTACGACGGTGACGCGGACCGGTGGCAACGAGTTGCGGCGGTGGACAAGGCTTTCATGGCCGCCTCTGAGCTTCCACGTCTTCGCTTGAAGCTTTTTCAGAGGCCGGCTGTAGCTTTCTCGGCCGACGGTCATAGCATTTTTCAGTGCTTGTTGCAGCTACTCCGCGCTCCGGTCGCATTGTATGCTTTCTCTCGTCGCAACAAAAAACGACACACATAGTACTCCCTCTGTTCCAAAATAGATGACCCAACTTTGCGCTAAAGTTGGTATAAAGTTGGGTTATCTATATTAAAATAGAGGGAGTAGCTTTCTTGACCACCGGTTGTAGCATTTTTCGGTGCTGGTTGTAGCTCTTCCGCGCGCCGGTCGCAATCTATGCTTTCACTCGTTGCAGCAAAAAATGACACAAGCAGTAGCTTTCTTAACCGCCGGTCGTACCATTTTTGGGTGCTGGTTGCAGCTCCTCCGCGCGCCGGTTACAGCCCCAACTATCACTGGTTGGAACAAAAAATGATGTCGGACATAGCAATTCGGCACACTGGTTGCAGCTCTGCTGTAGCCGGTTGTAGCTAGGAGCATCCGGCCGGGATGCTACGACCGATGGTGTGCGTGGCCCGGATGCTGCAACCTGCATGGCGCGCGACCGGGAGTAGTCGATCAATATGCTGCAACTGGCATGGTGCACGGCATCTGACATGATGGCTTCCGCTGCAACCGGGCGCCTGCTTTTGCTTGAACCGGCAACAACGAATGCTACACCAGCAATGGTGTGTGCTGAAATACTACCACCGGCGAGCGACGCTACGGCCGGCGACAGCGAGTGCTGCTGCTACGACCACATGATGGTGGCGCTGCGAGTCGCGGCCGACGGCGAGGAAGACGAGTCGCGATGGGCGGAGACAGCGGCGGCCGTCGTCTACGACTGGCATGGGACGGCAGCGTGTTGTACGAGTACGCGTACGCGTACACGAGGCGAGTGTTGCGGGTGCGATGGGCTGGAACGTGGGCGATGGCCTGGAAAGACGCAAACCACGTACATGTACAAGTACAACACATGCAAAGGACTGGGAAAGAAAGATACGATACGAATGCATTGAGTGGTTGCGCACGCCCGATCGTGCGGCTGGCGAGCGACCGGCCTGGCGCCTATCAGCCTCCAAAGATTAATGGGGTGTTTGGTTGAAGCCCGTGCCAACCCCACCATATCTGGCAGTCCAACTATTTGGCACTCCAACTATTCTATAACTTAGGCGGCTATTGCACCGATGAAGTATATTTATTGCTCCTCTTGTGATTCCCTACGCCGCAGTCTGCCCGCCTTGAACAAGGGGCTGATCACATTCAAAAGACATGTGTTGTATTTGAGAGACGTGTGTTGCACATACACGCTTGCTAGTTTGAGGTGAAAAGTAAACTTCTCTTCATTTCACTAATCTGGGGATATTATAACCATGCAAGCGTTTGTCTCACAATTGTGCATGTCTTAACCTAGGGCTTATACAGAAACGCGGATTTTTTTTCCACTGATATTGCTATATTATGATAGGCATAAATTAAGAAGGAAAGAGGCTATCGCCTTCATCACTAGGATTAATAATAAAAAAAATCCTAAACTTTTTCTCCAAGAATTTGTTGCTTCTAATGTTTCATCAGATAACACTTATAATAGTTATCATATGAATGTAATGTACCAGAGGACACAAGAAATCATCAAATTGATCATGTTACATGACTTTCTTTTTTGGAAGATCCAGCATGTTGCTGGCTTTTCATTGATTTAGCAGGAGAGAGCGGGAAAACAATGTTTGATCAAGTGATCAAATGAGCGAAAGACATAACCTCGGGAAAAAAGAAAAAACAAGCCCGTGGGAACAAACAAAAGTCTAAATTCTCTCAACTATGTCTCCAAAGGGGTGCTCAAGAAACATTGACCGGGCCAGTTTCCACAGCTCCATGTTTTGCTTTGATTTCCTAGATCACTTCATCAGTCGATGCAATCTTCCCACGGGATGCGCATCAATTCATTTCCTGCCAGATTTTCCATGAGATTAGGATGAACATCGATTTCACGGCTTTTCTTTCAGTTCCTGGGGCAGCGTGCTGGATTATCATGCGGGTGGCTTCGTTGGAGTAGCTTGATCCAGCCTATCTGTTAGGGTTTAGAGCCCTACAACCTCGCTTTGCTGCAGCCTTCTTCCAAATCTGAATTGATACTGGGCAGAACCAGAAGAGATGCACTGAAGATTCAGCTGCCTGACAGAAATAGGCATTTTCCCAGCCGCGGCGTTGGAGCCGGTCATAGCACCAAAGGCGACCTTTGTGTAACACCCAGAAGAAGATATTCGTCCTCCCTGGCATCCAAGGTTTCCAGATGATTGACTTGAAAGAATTTTTGGTTGCCATCGGGAATTGGAGCAGGTATACTGACCAGATGCACTTACAGTCCAGTTAATCGTGTCATGAACTCCGCCGCAAGGGTGATGGCCCCATTAGTTATCATGCGCAGAGACAGACGAAATCCTGCGCAATGGCGCCCGTTTCTCCGCCATATTGCAATGTAAAATAATTAACACATGAGTTCCCATATGATTTTTCGGGCTAACGGTTACATACAAAAATTGCAATCTCTCGATTACCTGGAAAATTGAAGGGTTGAGGGTGGAACAGCAGACGGGGCTGCCCAAGACGTTCATCCCATGATGACAATGGCATGCTGCTTCTTGATGATGTCCTCATGCACCAGGTACACCACAAGGCCCGGTGCACCAGATACGTGCACAGGGTGACCTCCCATTCCTTTGTAGAGATCACACGGTGCAGCAGCAAGGTATGGAGTGGCAGCGGTCAGTTCCATGCCGAGCCATGGACGTCCATATGAAAACCGTGGCAATGGTCACGTCCCAACAATCTGCTAGTGCCCGACGTGGAGTACTGGCAGAGGCGACTATCGACTGATCCATCTTTAAGATGGTGACTGGAACACCACGTCATATCCGGGGTGAAAACTCTTGTTCTGATGTTTATTGGTCAGGCTCAGCAGCGACGAACTTGCGTCGTTACCTTGTTGAAGGCGTTATTTATTTGCTATTCTGCTGGCCTTCATTGGCTAGTCTCGACAACCATGATGAAAGTTCTTGTCTAGACCATCACCAGTTGAGCACGACGACGATGGCACAAGGACGTTTATATCTTCTGAAGGCGCCGCTGTAGAAGACGACTTTGTCGTAGGTACCAATTTCATATCTTGTAAAGGTTTAACTGTGGTTATATTTGTTCTGTACTCTACATTGTAATTAATAAAGACTGATTGGCCTTCTTTTCAACAATTTGAACCAGCTACATCATGACATATTGACGTCAAAGTCTTCAAACAAAGATTTTGGACCGGCTACAACATCACATCGGAGTCATCAAACAAACAAGTTGCCGACCACGTATTGCAATTTAGCTTAATCAGGATGCAACAACGGAGCAGGGCTGAGCAAACGATCAGGTAATGCAGTGGGTTACAACATGTTAGAAATTCAACTTTACCGTATATATATGAAATATTTTGAGAATAACCCGTAAAAACTGATTGACACATTATAATGCAGAATTGAGACAGAAACTGCATAGTTCAGAGCTGGAATGGAGAAAGAAACTGATTGGCACACTAGAATACAGAATAGGCTCCACTGACCAACGCACTCTACCACAGTGTACTTCACGAGACGCACCCTCGATCATCACCGAGGGAGGGAGTATTACATAGTTCACACTGCCACTGCATGATTAACGCAGAACCTAACACATTGATATGATACAGCATTGTAGTACTAAGAATCTGAGATTGTAGTCCCTCAGGCTCTTAGCACATCCTGCACCTAAATGCCATCAACCACCATAGTAACCAAAGTCTTGCTGAAAAGCACGTGCACCGTGGACATTGTCATCGAGACGTGGCGCCAAGCATCAGTTAGCATTCTGATTGTCCTCCCGATCATCCTTGCCGTCGTCCTTCACCTTCTCACTTGCGATTGTCACGCCACGCCTCGACGTACCAATTATCGCCATATCATCATCCTCCTCCTCATCGTTATCATCCCCATCCTCCTCGTCGCTGTCATTGTCATCCTCCCTCACCCCCAGGTTTGTGATGGCCATCCTCCACTTCGTTGTCATATCCTCATCCTCCCCCTCCACGTAGCTATTGTCTTCATCGTCCTCCTCCACCTCAGGAACATCGTCGTCACCATAGAGCAAATCGATCATGATCCGGAGCATGACATCAGTTTGTCCGCCTGAAACCTTGGGCACAACATAGAAGTCTTGCGTTGTCAACCCATTAGACAATGATGACCTCTCAATTTCCAACAATGAAACCTGGTAGTGACCTTCAAAGCATGAGAAACCGACCGAGCACCTGATCGTGCCAAGCCAATCCTTATGCCCAGCACAAACTAGTGAGACTGAATGGCCCAGGGACTCCAGCGATGCCACTTCGAGAAGGAAAACACGACCATATCCACCGCGGAGAACAAGAGAGCATGGTTGGGCAGGGAGTTCAAATGGCACGAAGTATTTGAATGCCATCTTTGGCAGCTTGTGCAGGGTGGTGAGATGGTCTAACAGTGGCACGGTTGTCCCGACGAAGCCGCAACCAGAGACCGGACAGAAACATGGCCCGAGAGGGCACCTACTCTCGTGTTCTTCTATGTCGTAATAGGTGATCTTCGTCAAACATCCATGCTTGCAGGGGACAAAAGTGTTCTCAATGATGCGCTCCACACCATAGCTGCGCTGAGGAGCACCGCGCTTGCTTTCCGGGAGCTTGTCACGGCAGGGCGAGCAGATGAGATTCCCTTTAGGACACTGAAATAAGCATGGAAACTCTCATGCGAATCATACACTGATATACCCAGAGTGGAACTTAAAGTGTGATTTTCATAGTGGTAGTGATATGTAGAACCGCGAAACACATTTACCTGGAAAACCGGGGGCCTGAGGGGCTGGGAGCAGACAGGGCAGTCGAGGGTATCCAACCCCATGGTGACTTTCTGCATCTTGGTGCTGCTGCTCTGTCCCTCTCGCCGAACTTGTGCTTGTTGCGCATTGGATTCACCACCGTCCACCGCCACATTGACACTCTGCGTCTTTGCGCTGCTCTGTCCCTCTCGCCGGACTTCTGCTTGTCGCCCGTTTGATTTACCACCGTCCACTGCCACGTTGACATTCCGCCTCTTGGCGCTGCTCTGCCCCTCTCGACGAGCTTCTGCTGCTCTCTTGTTGGATTTAGCACCCTCCATGGCCGTGAAAACTCAAAGCTACAGTGAGTTATTCCAATCCCAACAAGCTAGAAACTGTTGTCACCGTTGTATTGTGCGAGACTCACTGCTAGTAATAATCTGAAAAAAAGGAAGTGATAAAATCTGGAAAGGGGGAACGTATTCCGGCTTTGATTTGAGCCAGCCGGTGGCGGGCTTGGGATTGAATGACAGAGGGAAAAAAGAAAGAAGAATAGTGCCTCACCTGGCGGTGTATTCACTGAGAGGACTGGTCACCGTCGCCAGCCTCGATGCAGTCTGCTAACGGCGGCGCCATCGGCGGTGGGGTCCACGACTGCTAGATCCTCCGTGTTGACCGATCGATCCCCAGCCTGCGAGCTCTCAGCTGGGACCTTGCGCGCGGTGATCTGAGGCCGGAGGAGAGGAGGGGAGGGGAGGGATGGTGCGGCGAGAGTGACGGCGGCAGGAGCCAGCGGAAGTGGAGAGTGGAGAGTGTGGGGATTGTGTGTGCGTGCGTGGGTTGGGTCGGAGAGGTTTGAGTGGGCTGGATATGGGCCTGCTGCGTTTGCTAAAACTTCTGTCCAATCCAATAAGAAAATATACCCCTAAAAAAAGTAAATTATGGGCGCCATTTGGGGCTTATAAACCCACCAGACCTTCATTGTATTCCTATGAACCTTTCTGATTAAGAGCCGGTTCTTTTGAACGGCTTAACAAATAGGCTGCCTCTCCTCAGTTTAGAAAATAAGCTGATCTCAAAATATTTTAAGGCTTCTAAATTAGTTATCCCGTAACTAGTTCAAAAGCTTCAATGAATGACGTTTATGGCTTATAGAAAAAGCGGGGAAGGAGGCGGCTTATTTTTTAAGACGCCAAAAGAACTGGCCCTAAATAAAGTGTGTTCAGACTAAAAAAATGTAAACTTTGGTTGATCCGCTAAAAAAAGTAAACTTTGGTTTACCCCTAAAAAACTAGACTTTAATTAGTTCTAAAACAAGTAAAATTTGGTGTTTTCAGAAGAAAAAAATTGGTTTTATTTACATGTTCAAATATAAAATTACTTGGAAGCCTCCGGGTACACAAGAGAAGCGAGACGAGCCCAGCCGACCTTGTGCAGCCGAGAGCGATGCCCTCGCGGACACCATGGTCTTTGTCGGGGGGATGAACCC
Source organism: Triticum dicoccoides (assembly GCF_002162155.2). Lineage (NCBI taxonomy): Eukaryota > Viridiplantae > Streptophyta > Magnoliopsida > Poales > Poaceae > Triticum > Triticum dicoccoides. The sequence continues at coordinate 18,700,605 of NC_041385.1, forward strand.
TGGGCAGGCAACGGAACCCAGATCCTTTTCAAAAACAACGGGGCCGGCATCACCCCTCAAGCCGGCGCGCACTTGGCCGGGTCGCCCGACCCGGCCAGGCCCCTGGATCTAGCCGAACTCTCCAACCCGGCCAGGCCTCTCGACTCGGCCTCGACAACCAGCACAAGATAGCCGAATCCGGCACGACCAAGACTTCCCCAACAAGCCAGCTCCACCCTTGGCGTGTTCCTCAACCCAGCCACGGGTCAGCTCCCATCCCATCCAGGCCGTACGATGGGACGAGTCTTCATCCACTGATGACCGAGGCAACAGTGCCCCGCCCATGCCTCTGGTTAGCCAGGGCGTGGCAACAGTGCCCCTCACCTACCCGCTGACCGGGGCCGGCGTGGCAATAGTGCCCCCATCATCACCACTGACGCCAGCAAGCAGCGACCTGACGGAGCGCCACTGTACCCGACTCGACTCGGCCACTCCTTGACGATCGACAAGACGACGCACAATCCCCCTAGGCACGCGGGGCCCGCACCTAGGGAAACCTGGCGAACCACAGGCACCCGGCGGGACCCAGCCCGGGTTCCCTGATGCTGACGACCCGGCCCTACGGCCTTGTAACATTATCATTGTACCCCTGGGGGGTTGGCCTATAAAACCCCCCAGGAGCCCTCACCCATGCGGGCAAGCAAGCATAGAGAAGCAGTAAGCACACAAGAACTAGCCTCTGATCAGTGGAACACACCTGGGGAGAAGGAGCAGCCCAAGCCCTGGCCAGTCTTCCTTCTTCCTCCATACAGCTCCAGGAGCAACCTTGTACCATTGCATATCAACCACACTCGGCAGGACTAGGGGTATTATCTCTCTGGAGAGCCCTGAACCTAGATATGTCTTACGTTCCGCGCTCGCTCATGCCAATCCCACCTTTGGAGCCCACCCGTGCCCTCGAGCCTACTCCTCTCTTTAGCCATCCCATGGCATCTGTCGTGCGCCCACCACGACATTGACGCCTCCAACGTCGCCGCCATGGGGCATCTCGAGGAGCTGGCCGGGAGCATGCTTCAGACGGGGCTCCTCTCCGACTTCGACAAGCCCGTCATGCTGGCGGACGACGTCATCGACGCGCTCGCCGCCTCCTTCGCCGCACTGCGCATCTCTGATGCGCCCGCGGCCGATGAGTACCCAGCGAGGTACTCAGCTACTCCGACTCTCCCCTCTCCCTCGGCGGCAACATTCCCGCCGGGGCAATAGACGTCCACGTGGAGGTCTTCGTCACCGACACCGATGCCTCCTCTTCGTCGAGCAAGACGAGGAAGGCTGCCGAAGCCAAGGCCGCAGCGGAGCGGGCTGCCTCATGCAACCCGTTGTGCGCCGCGATGCAGAGCCTCCGCATCCCCATCGGCATCGTCATCGACGCCTCCAACGTCGCCGAGGCCCGGGCCCAGCTCGAGGAAAGGCGCCAGCAGATGCTCGCCGCCATGCAGCATCGCCTGGACTCCGCTCAGCTGGAGCGCAACACCGCCTACGGCTTCACGCCAACCGCGGCCGAGCCAAGCCGGGTCACCGACGTGCGAGCCCGGGGCAGAGCGATCGGCCGCGCCCTCGGCGCCATCCCGACCGTCTACAAGACTCCAGTGAAGAACATGCACGCTGCCCAGGCGGCCGCGGTCGGCCTTGATCAGCTCATAGGCGAGGAGCTGAAGGAGCGCATCAGGCGGATGCACGACCTCCTCGACACGGCCAACGCGCAGCAAGACCGCCTCAACAAGCTCGCCAAGCCGGTGGGATTCGGCTCTGCCCGCGTTGCCGGACCCGACGATCATCATCACACGGCGTCCTCACCACCGGCGAGGTGCATTCCGGCCGAACCCGGACTCGGCGTGACCCAGCCCCGACGGCCGCCGACGGCCTAGGCGACGAGCCCACCCTGGAGAACCGACGCGGACCCGGCCAGCCTGGCCGGCATCCGGCTCCAACCGACCCGGCCCCCCATGGCCCGGTCACCAGCCGACTCGGGGCACACGCCATCGACGACACCGACGCTCGCCACCGCCTCGATCGGCTCGCTTTCTTCCTGGAGGTGGAAGAAAGCGGTGCCGTCAGGTCGACGTGCTTCGGCCCATGCATCCGGGAGGAGCCCTTTCCGAAAGGGTTCATGCTTCCCCGCGACACCCCCAAGTGTACAATGGAACCGTGAAGCCGGAGGACTGGCTCACCGACTACACCACCGCCATCGGCATCACCGGCAGCAACCACACTCGCCGTGCGCTACGCAACGCTCATGCTCCAAGGGTCGGCCCGCACCTGGTTGAACAGTCTGCCGGTGGGTAGCGTCAACACGTGGGTCAACTTTGAGCAGGCCTTCGTCCGCAACTTCATGGGAACCTACAAGCGACCCGGCCATCCCAGCCAGCTCGCCATGTGCGTGCAGGGGCCGACGGAGACCGGCTGCGAATACCTCGCACGCTGGACCGAGCTCCGGAACAGTTGCGAGGGCGTCCACGAGGTTCAAGCAATCCAGTACTTCGTCAACGGGTGCTGAGACGGCCCCTCCTCAAGCACAAGCTCCTGCGCTACGAGCCGGCCACCATGGTTGTGCTCATGGTGACAGCGGACAAGTACGCCAATGCCGACTCCGCCATGAAGATCCAGGTGGCGCTGGATGAAGCCAGCAAGTCCAAGACGGTTCCCCGCCAAAGCCGGCCGGCGAGAGTAGCCGGCAGTAGCACCAGCAAAACAACTAGCGCAAGGCCGACCAACTGGCCCAGCGCTACGACAACCGGCTCGTCGCGGCCACCGAGCCCGCGGCGGACCCGGCAGCCAAGCGCCGGCAGATCGGCAGACAGTGTGGCAACCCGCCATGAGCTTCGAAGAGATGCTCGACGCCCCCTGCAAGCACCAAAGCGGCGCAAGGCCGTCCATGCACACGCTTCGGCAATGCGGCATCACCAAGCACATCATGAGGGGCGACGTCCCGCCCCCTCCCGCTCCGGCTCCGGGCGCGGGTTAACCACCTCCGCCTCCACCGCCGCCCCCAGCCGGCGGCGCGATGCACGACGAGGCCTACCCGGACCAGAACGCGACCTACGTCGTCTTCACCAGCCTCAGCGATGACAAGCGCAGCGAGCGCCTCCTTCGGCAGGAGGTGAACACCGTCATCCCGGCCAAGCCGGAGTACATGCACTGGTCGGACCGCCAGGTCACCTGGACCCGGGAAGACCACCCGGATGTCATGCCGAATCCGGGTGGCTACGCCCTCGTCCTTAACCCCACCATTGTCGCGCGGCGCACGTGCAAGTTCTCCCGAGTTCTCATTGGCGGCGGCAACAGCATCATCCTCTACCGCGACACCATGACCAAGCTCGGCCTCGAGGCTAAGGACCTGGAGCCGACCCAGACGATCTTCCACGGCATCGTTCCCGGCCTCTCCTGGGTCCGGCTCGACGTCCTGTTCGGCGACAACAACCATTTCCGGCGCGAGCCGATCTGGTTCGAGGTGGTAGACCTGTCCAGCGCGTACCACACATTGCTGGGCCGACCCGTGCTCGCCAAGTTCATGGCGTTGCCCCACTACGCGTACCTGAAGATGAAGATGCCAGGTCCCAAGGACCTCATCACCGTCACCGGCGACTACCGCAAGTCCCTGGAGTGCGCCCGAGACAGCGACAAGCTGGCCGAGTCGCTGGTCATAGCCGAGGAGCGGCGCTAGCTCGACCGGAACGTCGCCATGGCGGGCGAGGCCTCAGCCGCGCCGATCCCGACTGAAGAGCCGGCTGACGAGGCTGCCTTCAAGCCCTCCAAGGAGACCAAGAGAGTGAAGCTGAACCCGGAAGACCCCAGCTCGTCGACTTCCTCCGTGAGAATCGGGATATCTTTGCATGGACCCCCAAGGACATACCGGGTATCCCGTGGAAGTACGCTGAGCACAAACTCCATATCCGCAAGGACGCCAAGCCTATCCGTCAACCCCTGCGACACTTCTCCGAAGAGAAGAGAAGAACCATCGGTGAAGAGGTCGCCAAGCTTTTGGCGGACGGCTTCATCATGGAAGTGTTCCACCCCGAGTTGCTGGCCAACCCAGTCCTCGTCCTGAAGAAAAACAAGACCTGGCGCATGTGCATCGACTACACCAGCCTGAACAAGGCCTGCCCTACGGATCCTTTCGCCCTCCCGCGGATCGACCAAGTCATCGACTCGACCACCGAGTGCGAGCTCCTGTCCTTCTTGGACGCTTACTCCGGCTACCACCAGATCAAGCTGGACCCGGCCGACGCCCTGAATACGTCCTTCATCACGCCCTTTGGGGCGTATTGCTACATCACCACGTCGTTCGGCCTAAAGAACGCCGGCGCCACTTTCCAGCGCTGCACGCAGAAATGCTTGCTGCCGCAACTCGGCAGCAACATCCACGTCTACATGGACGACATCGTGGTGAAGACCAAGCAGCACCTCACGCTCCTCGACGACCTGAAGGAAACATTCGCCAACCTCCGCGAATACAAGGTCAAGCTCAACCCGGACAAATGCGTTTTCGGCGTCTCGGCTGAAAAGCTACTCGGAGAAGATCAAGGCCATCGAGCGCTTGCGCAAGCCGACTCGGATGCGTGATGTCCAGAAGTTCACCGGCTGCTTGGCCTCGGCCAGCCGGTTCCTCAGCCGGCTGGGCGAGAGGGCCATGCCCCTGTACCAGCTGATGAAGAAGACGACGTCGTTCGAATGGAACGACCAGGCGGACGAGGCCTTCTGAGACCTCACGCGCATGCTCTCCACCGCACCAGTCCTGGACGCGCCGGCCGAGAAGGAGCCGTTGTTGCTCTACATAGCCGCAACCTCACGGTCGGTCAGCACGGTGCTTGTGGTCGAGCAACCAGAGAAGGGCAAGGTTCGAGCCGTCTAGCGCCCGGTCTTCTACCTGAGCGAGGTGCTCTCCACCTCCAAGCAGAACTACCCGCACTACTAGAAGATGTGTTATGGCATGTACTTCATCGCCAAGAAGCTGAAGCAGTACTTCCAAGAGCATATCATCACCGTGGTCAGCATGGCCCCCCTCGGCGAGATCATCGGGTGCCAGGATGCCTCTGGCCGTGTCGCCAAGTGGGCACTCGAGCTAGCCGGCCACACCATCTTCTACGAGCCCCGAACCAAGATCAAGTCCCAGGCCTTGGCCGACTTCCTCATCGACTGGACCGAGACCCAGTACCTGTCGCCGCCTCCGGACTCGACTCACTCGCGCATGCACTTCGACAGCTTGAAGATGCGACTCGGCCTAGGGGCCAGCATTGTGTTGTCGTCCCCAAAGGGCAACCGACTCCGCTATGCACTCCAGATCCACTTCGCCGCCTCCAACAACGTCGCCGAATACGAAGCCCTTGTGCACGGCCTCCGGCTAGCCAAGGAACTCGGCATCCGGCGCATCCTATGCTACGGCGACTCGGATCTGGTGGTGCAACAGTGCTCCGATGAGTGGGACGCCCGTGACTCCAACATGGCAAGCTACCGCTTCCTCGTCCAGAAGTTCCGGATCCTTCGAGGGCTGCGAGTTCCTCCACGTCTCGCACGCAGAGAACGAGGCGGCCGACACGCTCGCCAAGATCGCCTCATCCCGGCAGTCCATCCCGTCCGACGTCTCCCTCGAGCACATGCACAAGCCGTCCGTCAAGCCGTCTCCGGACTTCGAGTCCATCCACGTCCCAAACGACCCGGCCGCACCTCAAGCTGGCCCGGGGACTGCGGAACCTGGCCCGGGGATTGCCGAACCCGGCCCGGGGGCTGCCGAACTTGGCCCCGAGACCGAAGCCGCCGACCCGGCCACCATCGCCCTCGACCCGGCCGTCGCCATCCCCGACCCGGGGGCTGCTCAACCCGGCTCGGGAGCTGCCTACCCGGAACCCACCATGGTGGCCGTCTTCGCCGTGGTGACGGCCCCGTCTTGGGCCCTGCGGTGATGCGGATCTTCTCCACCTTGGAGACGAGCTACTCCTTGAGCTCCCGGTACTTGCCCAGGAGGCGGTTGAAGGCGATGAGCCGGTAGGCGGTTGAAGGCGCTGACCCGGTAGGCGTCCAGTTGCTGAAGAAGACAGCGATCAATACAAAGAAGCAAGATTTAAGATTCGACCCAACTGCTACACAGTTGGCCCGAACCTCGGGGGCTACACCCAATGGGTGCGCTAGCGCCCCCCCACAAAGAAGAAGCTGCAAAGGAAACGTACCAGCACGGCGCGTTCCAGATCCCGTATCTGCTCCATCTCGGACTGGGCGAAGGCCTCGATCTGGTTCGTCCGCCCGCGCAGACGGCGGCTGACGGCATCCATCGCTGCCTCTTCCTGTTGGGGCCCAAAGACCATGGTGCCCCCGCCCCGTGCCAGCTGCGACACGGCAGCCTGACGCCCCCCTTGCGGGGCACCAAGGCATGCTCCCCGCCTGCCAATCCCGCCACGGTCGGAACCTCCTCCGACGCCCTCTCCGGCACCACCGACGACCCGGTCCCGGGACGGCTCGCGACGCCGCCACCGGCTCGACAACTGGGGTGGTCCGCGGCGCCACCACTTGCGGCGCCTCCTCCGACGCCCGCGGCGCCCCCTCCGGCGCCATCCATGGCGCCTCCTCCAAGACGGTGTCGCCGCCGCCTCCGTCGACCCTCGCCCGCTCGACGATGTCGACCCACGGTGGGGTGTCGTCCTCCACCTCCACGACCTCCAAGTCGAGGTCCACCACCTCAACCCGGCCTCCTTGGCCGGGCTCCCTCACCGACGACGGCTCGAAGATCGTCGCCGCCACCACCATGCCGGCTCCTCGCTGGCTCGCGCCCATGCCGCCGCAGCATCGGTCCAGGCCCGGACCGATGTAGCCTCTAGCTCCGCCTCGGCCCTCCTTTGATCCCGCCAAGCCAAGCCTTCGGCGTCGATCGGATCCAGGCCGAGGTCCCGGTCTGCCGGCTCCTCCTCCTCGTCCCGGTCGACGGTGCCGGACCGGCTCCTCCGGAACACGGCGTCCTCAACGGCCCTGGCGTCGGCCGCCGCCCTCGCCAGCGTGATCGGCGACCTGAAGACCAGACAAAATGAACAACAAACAGGGCCGACTCGGCTACTCGAATGCAAGCAGTAGCAAAAACTTACCCCGACAGCACCGGGACGGCGGCCCTTGCTGGCCTCTCCTGCACGGCACCGCGCCTCCTCTTGGCAGCCGACCTCGTGCTCCCGGCCGGGTCTGCCGCGTACTTCGTGGCCCCAGGCCATGGCGCGACGCTGTCCTTCCCGTGTGGCTAGCTCGGCGCCAGCCCCCGCGACGACCCGGCTCCGCCCGCGTCACCGCCTCCTCGGCCCAACGCCACTACGTCGACGGTCTGCATCACTATAGTCCGCGCCGCCTCGCGCCCAACAACTCAAGAAGCATAAAAAAGAAAAGCAAAAAAGCGAGACTTAGCCGCGCAGCACCCTATGCCGACGTCGGCGTCCTCCTCCTCCCCTCCATCGTGTGCCGCGGGCTCCTCCAACGCCGCCCGCACCACCTGCGACGGAGCCCGGGCATAAGGGTGCCGGATGGCGTTCAGAAGCACCTCCCGCGTTGCATCGGGACGGATGAGAAGATGCGCGGCAACAAAATATGAAGATCAGAGACTAACCAGGGGCACCGGATTTGAGTGGCTGTACGGCGGCTTGCCGAACCGCCAGTCGTCCCTCAAGTTGGCCTTGGAGATGTCGTTGACCCGGAGCGCGATCTGGTCCGCCGCCAGGCGCGTGGCCCCTAGGCAGTTGGGGTCCTGAAGGCCGGTCATCTCCCCGATGAGGCAGCTGCGCCGCTACAGCGGAAGGACCCGGCGCATAATGAATGCGGCGAGGAGGTCGGTGCCGCTGAGCCCCTTCCGCGCCTTCATCACCGACACATGCTTGCAGAGATTGAGAGTCTCCTGCGACGGGTGCCTGGGGTAGTAACCCCAGTTCATCTTTGCCTGCGGCGGTGCGATAGCGAAGGCTGGCAGATTGATGCAGTCCGCGCCAAGGTTGCAGGCGTAGAAGAAGGAATTCTGCCATTTCTTGGCAGAATCCTCCAGCGGAATCTTGGGGCAGTCAGCCCCCCACCGCTTCGAGATGACGGTGGCCCCGCACTCGGAGAACTCGCTGGCCGTCGGCCCCTGCTGCTTCAAGGATAAGAAGCGTGCCCAGAGGTCGACCGTGGGCTCGACCCCTAGGTACCCCTCGCAGTGGGTGACGAAGCCCGACAGTTGGACGATGGCGCCGGCGCCAAGATGATGGGGCTAGAGCCTGAAGAACTCCAGTAAGGTGCGGAAGAAGGCGCTCGCCGGAAGCCCGAACCCGCGCTCGAAGCGCGGGAGGAAGAACATGTGCTCCGTGCCCTGGGGTTGCGGCCTCTGCTCGCCCCGCGGTAGGTGAGGGATGATAACCCACAAGTATAGGGGATCGCAACAGCTTTCGAGGGTAGAGTATTCAATCCAAATTTATTGATTCGACACAAGGGGAGCCAGAGAATATGCTTGAGTATTAGCAGTTGAGTTGTCAATTCAACCACAGCTGGATAACTTAGTATCTGCAGCAAAGTGTTTAGTAGCAAAAGTGGTATAATAATAAAGGTAACAGTAGCAAAAGTAAATATAAATGTTTTAGGGTTTTTGTAGTAGTTGTAACAGTAGCAACGGAAAAGTAAATAAGCGAAGAACAATATATGAAAAGCTCGTAGGCACCGGATCAGTGATGGATAATTATGCCGGATGCGATTCCTCATGCAATAGTTATAACATAGGGTGATATAGAACTAGCTCCAATTCATAAATGTAATGTAGGCATGTATTCCGTAAATAGTCATACGTGCTTATGGAAAAGAACTTGCATGACATCTTTTGTCCTACCCTCCCGTGGAAGGGGGGTCCTTACGGAAACTAAGGGATATTAAGGCCTCCTTTTAATAGAGAACCGGAATAAAGAATTATCACATAGTGAATACATGAACTCCTCAAACTATGGTCATCACCGAGAAGTATCCCGATTATTGTCACTTCGGGGTTGTCGGATCATAACTATAGACTTGCAAGATAGGATCAAGAACACACATATATTCATGAAAACATAATAGGTTCAGATCTGAAATCATGGCACTCGAGCCCTAGTGACAAGCATTAAGCATAGCAAAGTCATAGCAACATCAATCTCAGAACATAGTGGATACTAGGGATCAAACCCTAACAAAACTAACTTGATTACATGGTGAATCTCATCCAATCCATCACCGTCCAGCAAGCCTACGATGGAATTACTCACACACGGCGGTGAGCATCATGAAATTGGTGATGGAGGATGGTTGATGATGACGACGGCGACGAATCCCCCTCTCCGGAGCCCCGAACGGACTCCAGATCAGCCCTCCCGAGAGAGATTAGGGCTTGGCGGTGGCTCCGTGTCGTGAAATGCAACGAAACTTTCTCTCTGATTTTTTTCTCCCCGAGACGGAATATATGGAGTTGGAGTTGAGGTCGGAGGAGGTCCAGGGGGGCCACGAGATAGGGGGGTGCGCCCTACAGGGGGGCGCCCCCTGTCTCGTGGACAGGCCCTGGGCCCCCTGGTGTATTTCTTCCGCCCAGTATTTTTTATAAATTCCAAAAAGTGTCTCCGTTGATTTCCAGGTCATTCCGAGAACTTCTCTTTTCTACACATAAAACAACATCATGGTAGTTCTGCTGAAAACAACGTCAGTCCGGGTTAGTTTCATTCAAATCATGCAAGTTAGAGTCCAAAACAAGGGCAAAAGTGTTTGGAAAAGTAGATACGTTGGAGACGTATCAACTCCCCCAAGCTTAAACCTTTGCTTGTCCTCAAGAAATTCAGTTGATAAACTGAAAGTGATAAAGACAAACTTTTACAAACTCTGTTGCTCTTGTTGTTGTAAACATGAAAAGCCAGCATTCAAGTTTCAGCAAATATTATGAACTAACCATACTCACAATAACACATAGGTCTCACAATTACTCATATCAATGACATAATCAGCTAGCGAGCCATAATAATAAAACTCGGATGACATCACTTTCTCAAAATAATCATAACATGATATAACAAAATGGTATCTCGCTAGCCCTTTCTGAGACCGCAAAACATAAATGCAGAGCACCTTTAAAGATCAAGGACTGACTAAACATTGTATTTCATGGTAAAAGAGATCCAGTCAAGTCACACCCAATATAAACCAATAGTAATGAATGCAAACGACAGTGTGCTCTCCAGCGGGTGCTTTTTAATAAGAAGGGATGATGACTCAACATAAAAGTAAATAGATAGGCCCTTCGAAGAGGGAAGCAGGGATTTGTAGAGGTGCCAGAGCTCGATTTTAAAATAGAGATTGAATAACATTTTGAGCGGCATACTTTCGCTGTCAACGCAACAACTATGAGATGGATGTATCTTCCATACTACATGCATTATAGGCAGTTCCCAAACAGAACGGTAAAGGTTTATACTCCCCCTCCTCCACAAGCATCAATCCATGGCTTGCTCGAAACAACGAGTGCCTCCAACATTCAACGGGTCCCAGGGGGAGTTTTTTTTGCAACTAGTTAGATTTAGTTTTGATCTTTTTGGATCATGGGACTGGGCATCCCGGTTACCGGCCCTTTCTCGTGAATGAGGAGCGGAGTCCACTCCTCTTGAGAATAACCCACCTAGCATGGAAGATATAGGCAGCCCTAGTTGTACATGAGCTGCTCGAGTATACAAAACAGAATTTCATTTGAAGGTTTGGAGTTTGGCACATACAAATTTACTTGAAGCGGCAGGTAGATACCGCATATAGGAAGGTATAGTGGACTCATATGGAACAACTTTGGGGTTTAAGGAGTTTGGATGCACAAGCAGTATTCCCGCTTAGTACAAGTGAAGGCTAGCAAAAGACTGGGAAGCGACCAACTGAGAGGGCGACAACAGTCGTAAACATGCATTAAAATTAATTCACACCGAGTTCAAGCATGAGTAGGATATAATCTACCATGTACATAAATATCATGAAGGCTATGTTGATTTGGTTCAACTACATGCATGAACATGTGCCAAGTCTAGTCACTCAATTCATTCAAAGGAGGATACCATCCCATCATACCATATCATAATCATTCTAATAGCATGTTGGCACGCAAGGTGAATCATTATAACTCATAGCTAATCAAGCATGGCACAAGTAACTATAATCTCTAAATATCATTGCAAATATGTTTACTTCATAATAGTTGACTCATGAACGATGAACTCATCATATTTACAAAAACAAAAGAGGTCGAGTTCATACCAGCTTTTCTCATCCCAATAAGTTCATCATGTATCGTCATTATTTCCTTTCACTCGCACGACCGAACGATGTGTAATAATAATAAGAGTGTATGTGCATTGGACTAAGATGGAATCTGCAAGCATTCAACTCAAGAGAGAAGACAGGGTAATATAGGCTCTAAGTTAAATAAACATTCATGCATATAAGAGCCACTAAGCATTTTCAATATGGTCTTCTCGACCCCCAAAAGAAAGAAAAGAAAATAAAACTATTTACACGGGAAAGCTCCCAACAAGTAAGAACAAGAACTAGAAATATTTTTGGATTTTCATTTTAATTCTACTACAAGCATAGAATTTAAACTAACTAATTTTTTTGGTTTTTCTTAAGGTTTATCAAACACACAAGAAGAAAACTAGAAAAAGAAATTTAAACTAACATGGATAACACAATGAAAGAGTATGAGCACCGACGACTAGTGTGTGAACATGAATGTAAAGTCGGTGAGAAATACGTACTCCCCCAAGCTTAGGCTTTTGGCCTAAGTTGGTCTAGTACCAAGGACCGCCTGGCTGATACCCATAAGTGAAGCTGGGGTTGTACTGAGATGCGGAGGCGATCGCCTCCTGAGCGGCAGCGTGTTGGTGAGCTGCTTCCATTCCCCTCTCGTATTCAGCTGCTTCTTCCATGGTGATAACGTATCTTCCTCTTGCCTGATAATCAAAAAGGTAGGGGGCAGGAAGAGTAACAGGGACTACATTGCGCCTGTCATAGATTAGTCGATAATGGAGGAATTGTTCATTCCTCTCAAGAAAATGATGACTGAACATAGCTTCTTTCTCCAAATAAACAGGAGGTAAAATCATATCCCCCTCTCGTGGAGCTATATTAAGAAAGTTAGCTACACAGGTTGCATAAATTCCTCCAAATAAATCTCCCTTTCTACTATTAATTTGCAACCTACGTGCAACTATTGCCCCCAAGTTATAACCTTTATAACCTGACACAGCACTCTTGAGGACAGAAAGATCAGGAGCACACATGTGACATACCTCGTCCTTACCGTTAATGCATCTACCAATAAAGACAGCAAAATAATGTATAGCAGGAAAATGAATGCTCCCTATGGTAGCTTGTGCTACGTCCCTAGATTCTCCCACAGTAATACTAGCAAGAAAATCTCTAAATTCAGATTTAGGAGGATCATTAATATTACCCCACTGCGGGAGTTTGCAAGCAGTTGTGAAATCCTCTAAATCCATGGTATAAGATGTATCATAAATATCAAACATGACACTAGGAGAATTACGCGAGCAGTTGTATCTAAATCTCCGCACAAAAGAATCAGTCAACTGATAGTACTGCGGACACTTATCTTGTAAGTAGTCCTCCAGCTCGGCATTACGCACATGTGCGTCAAATTCCTCCTTGAAGCCTGCTTCGACCATAAAATCATCGGATGGCCACTCACAAGCCCGTACATTTGCGTCCCTCGGTCAAATTCAACATCTTGCTCACATATAGCAATCCTTGGACCTTTCTTTGCCGAGGAACCTCCTTGGTACATTCTTCTAAGCATATTTCTTTTTCTGAAAATTTCTGAAATTTTAGTAACTTCAAAATAAAAGTGCATAAACTAAACAAGATTGATAGCAACTACTCCTACAAGTGCCTAGAGCTTAAATCATGCATCGGAATTGCTTGGGACCTCAAAAATTTAACATGCAAGCTCAAGAACATGGTCACCTATGCAACAAAAATTTGCAATGAATAAAGCACTAGAACAAAAACTAATTGGACCAATGGAGGAGTCACATACCAAGCAACAATCTCCCAAAGCAGTTTTGTGAATGGAGCTTTGAGCAAGGAGATCGAAAATCACAGCAAGAAGAGCTAGAATTCGTGCTTGAGCTGGATGGGGATTTTTTTGGGTAGAAGATGAAGTGTGTGGGTGCTGGCATAAGTGGAGGGGAGCCACCAGGGGCCCACGAGACAGGGGGCGCGCCCTACGAGGGGGGGCGCCCTCCTCTCTTGTGGCCTGGTGCTTGGCCCTCCTGCAGTGTTTTCAGTGCCTAAAATCCTCAAATATTCCAGAAAAACTCATACTAGATTTGCAGGGCATTTGGAGCACTTTTATTTTCGGGCTATTTTTTAATGCACAGATAATTCAGAAAACAGACGGATAATACTATTTTTTGCTTTATTTATTCTAAATAACAGAAAGTAAAAGAAGGGTACAGAAGGTTGTGCCTTCTAGTTTCATCCATCTCGTGATCATCAAAATGAACCCACTAACAAGGTTGATCAAGTCTTGTTAACAAACTCATTCCGAATAACACGGAACCTAAGAAATTTCGAATAACACTAAGTTACCTCAACGGGGATATGAAAATCCCCAACAATAAGAATATCATACTTTTTCTTGGCAGTAGGAAGAGGAAATTCAAAACCTCCAAAAATGATAGTTGGAACTTTTCCAATTGAGTTGATGCTATGAACTTGAGATTGTTTCCTCGGAAAGTGTACTGTATGCTCATTACCATTAACATGAAAAGTGACATTGCCTTTGTTGCAATCAACAACAGCCCCTGCAGTATTAAGAAAAGGTCTACCAAAGATAATAGACATACTATCGTCCTCAGGAATATCAAGAATAACAAAGTCCGTTAAGATAATGACATTTGCCACTACAACAGGCACATCCTCACAAATACCGACAGGTATAGCAGTTGATTTATCAGCCATTTGCAAAGATATTTCAGTAGGTGTCAACTTATTTAATTCATGTTGGGGAACGTAGCAGAAATTCAAAATTTTCCTACGTGTCACCAAGATCTATCTATGGAGAAACTAGCAACGAGGGAAGGAGAGTGCATCTACATACCCTTGTAGATCATTAAGCGGAAGCGTTCATGAGAACGGGGTTGAAGGAGTCGTATTCGTCGTGATCCAAATCACCGGAGATCCTAGTGTCGAACGGACGGCACCTCCGCGTTCAACACACGTACAGCCCGGTGACGTCTCCCACGCCTTGATCCAGCAAGGAGAGAGGGAGAGGTTGAGGAAGACTCCATCCAGCAGCAGCACAACGGCGTGGTGGTGGTGGAGGAGCGTGGCAATCCAGCAGGGCTTCGCCAAGCACCACGGGAGAGGAGGAGGAGGAGAGGCAGGGCTGCACCAATAGAGGGAGAAAACTCATGTATTGGGCAGCCCCCAAGCCTCAAGTATTTATAGGGGAGAGGGAGGGGGCTGCGCCCCCTCTAGGGTTCCACCCTAGGGGCGGCGGCCAGCCCCAATCCCATCTGGGTGGCGGCCAGGTGGAGGGGGAGAGGGAGGCGCACCAGGTATGGGCCCTAAGGCCCATCTGCCCTTAGGGTTTGCCCCCTCTCCTCTCCTTAGGCGCCTTGGGCCCCTTGTGGGGGCGCACCAGCCCACCTGGGGCTGGTTCCCTCCCACACTTGGCCCATGCAGCCCTCCGGGGTTAGTGGCCCCACTTGGTGGACCCCCGGGACCCTCCCGATGGTCCCGGTACGTTACCGGAAAAACCCGAAACTTTTCTGGTGACCAAAACAGGACTTCCCATATATAAATCTTTACCTCCGGACCATTCCGGAACTCCTCGTGACGTCCGTGATCTCATCCGGGACTCCGAACAACATTTGGTAACCAGATACAAACTTCCTTCATAACCCTAGCGTCATCGAACCTTAAGTGTGTAGACCCTACGGGTTCGGGAGACATGTAGACATGACCGAGACGTTCTCCGGTCAATAACCAACAGCGGGATCTGGATACCCATGTTGGCTCCCACATGTTCCACGATGATCTCATCGGATGAACCATGATGTCAAGGACTCAATCGATCCCGTATACAATTCCCTTTGTCTAGCGGTATTGTACTTGCCCGAGATTCGATCGTCGGTATCCCGATACCTTGTTCAATCTTGTTTCCGGTAAGTCTCTTTACTCGTTCCGTAACACATCATCCCATGATCAACCCCTTGGTCACATTGTGCACATTATGATGATGTCCTACCGAGTGGGCCCAGAGATACCTCTCCGTTTACACGGAGTGACAAATCCCAGTCTCGATTCGTGCCAACCCAACAGACACTTTCGGATATACCTGTAGTGCACCTTTATAGCCACCCAGTTACGTTGTGACGTTTGGTACACCCAAAGCATTCCTACGGTATCCGGGAGTTGCACAATCTCATGGTCTAAGGAAATGATACTTGACATTAGAAAAGCTTTAGCATACGAACTACGATCTTTGTGCTAGGCTTAGGATTGGGTCTTGTCCATCACATCATTCTCCTAATGATGTGATCCCGTTATCAACGACATCCAATGTCCATGGTTAGGAAACTGTAACCATCTATTTATCAACGAGCTAGTCAACTAGAGGCTTACTAGGGACATGGTGTTGTCTATGTACCCACACATGTATCTGAGTTTCCTATCAATACAATTATAGCATGGATAATAAACAATTATCATGAACAAGGAAATGTAATAATAACTAATTTATTATTGCCTCTAGGGCATATTTCCAACAGTCTCCCACTTGCACTAGAGTCAATAATCTAGTTCACATCGTCATGTGATTAACGCTGATAGGTCACATCGCCATGTGACCAACATCCAAAGAGTTTTACTAGTGTCTGTAAACTAGTTCACATCATCATGTGATTAAGACTCAATGAGTTCTCAGGTTTGATCATGTTTTGCCTCTGAGAGAGGCTTTTAGTCATTGGGTCTGAACCTTTCAGATCCGTGTGTGCTTTGCAAATTTCTAGGTCATATTGTAAACGCTGCTTCCACGCTCCACTTGGATCTATTCCAAATGGTTGCTCCACTATACGTATCCGGTTTGCTACTCAGAGTCACTCGGATAGGTGTTAAAGCTTGCATCGACGTAACCCCTTACGCCGAACTCTTTATTACCTCCATAATCGAGAAACATGTCCTTATTTACTCCAAGGACAATTATTGACCGCTGTCCAATGATCCATTCCTGGATCATTCTTGTACCCCTTGACTGACTCATGGCAAGGCACACTTCCGGTGCGGTACACAGCATGGCATACTATAGAGCCTATGTCTGAAGCATAGGCGACGACCTTCGTCCTTTCTCTCTTTTCCGCCGTGGTCGAACTTTAACTGTTAACTTCATACCTTACATCTCAGGCAAGAACTCCTTCTTTGACTGATCCATCTTGAACACCTTCAAGATCATGTCAAGGTATGTGCTCATTTGAAAGTATTATTAAGCATTTTGATCTGTCCTTATAGATCTCGATGCTCAATGTTCAAGTAGCTTAATCCAGGTTTTCTATTGAAAAACATCTTTCAAATAACCCTATATGCTTTCCAGAAATTCTACATCATTTCTGATCATCAATATGTCAACAACATACACTCATCAGAAATTCTATAGTGCTCCCACTCACTTCTTTGGAAATACAAGTTTCTCGTAAACTTGGTATAGAACCAAAATCTTTGATCATCTCATCAAAGCGTATATTCCAACTCCGAGATGCTTACTCCAGTCCTTAGAAGGATAGCAGGAGCTTCGCATACTTGTTAGCATCTTTCAGGATTGACAAAACCTTTTGGTTGTATCACATACAACCTTTCCTCAAGTATAACGTCGAGGAAACAATGTTTTGACATCCTATCTGCAAGATTTCATCAATCATGCAGTAACTGCTAATCCAATTCCAACAGACTCTTAGCATCGCTACGAGTGAGAAAGCCTCACCGTAGTCAACTCCTTGAACTTGTCGGAAAACATCTTTAACGACAAGTCGAGCTTTCTTAATGGTGATACTTACCATCATTGCTTGTCTTCCTTTTAAAATCCATCTTTACCCAACGTCCTTACGACCATCAAGTATTTCTTCCAAAGTCATGGATCCTCTCTCGGATGTTATGGCCTCGAGCCATTCGTCGGAATCTGGGCCCACCATCGCTTCTCCATAGCTCGTAGGTTCATTGTTGTCTAGCAACATGACCTCTAAGACAGGATTGTGTACCACTCTGAAGTAGTACATGTCCTTGTCGACCTACGAGGTCCGGTAGTGACTTGATCCGAAGCATCATGATTATTATCATCAGCTTCCACTTCAATTGGTGTAGGTGCCACATGAACAATTTCCTGTGCCCTGCTACACACTGGTTGAAGTGATGGTTCAGTAACCTCATTAAGTCTCCACCATCCTCCCACTCAATTCTTTCGAGAGAAACTTTTCCTCGAGAAAGGACCCGTTTCTTGAAACAATTACTTTTGCTTACGGATCTGAGACAGGAGGTATACCCAACCATTTTGGGTATCCTATGAAGATGTATTTATCCGTTTTGGGTTCGAGCTTATCACGATGAAACCTTTTCACATAAGCGTCGTAGCCCCAAACTTTTAAGAAACGACAACTTAGGTTTCTCCAAACCATAGTTCAAACAGTGCCGTCTCAACAGAATTACGTGGTGCCCTATTAAAGTGAGTGCGGTTGTCTCTAATGCCTAACCCATGAACGATAGTGGTAATTCGATAAGAGACATCATGGTACGCACCATATCCAGTAGGGTGCAACTATGATGTTCGGACACACCATCACACTATGGTGTTCCAGGCGGTATTAATTGTAAAACAATTTCCACAGTGTCTTAATTGCGTGCCAAAGCTCGTAACTCAGATACTCATCTCTATGATCATATCATAGACATTTTATCCTCTTGTCACAATGATCTTTAACTTCACTCTGAAATTACTTGAACCATTCAATAATTCAGACTTGTGTTTCATCAAGTAAATATACTCAACATCTACCCGAATCATCTATGAAGTCAGAACATAACGATATTCACTGCATGCCTCAGCACTCATTGGACTGCACACATCAAAATGTGTTACTTCCAACAGGTTGCTACCTTGTTCCATCTTACTGAAAATGAGGCTTTTCAGTCATCTTGCCCATGTGGTATGATTTGCATATCTCAAGTGATTCAAAATCAAGTGAGTCCAAACGATCCATCTGCATGGAGTTTCTTCATGCGTATGCACCAATAGACATGGTTTGCATGTCTCAAACTTTTCAAAAACGAGTGAGTCCAAAGATCCATCAACATGGAGCTTCTTCATGCGTTTTATACCAATATGACTTACATGGCAGTGCCACAAGTACGTGGTACTATCTTATATCTTTTGGCATGAAAATGTGTATCACTACAATCGAGATTCAATAAACCATTCTTTTAGGTGCAAGACCATCGAAGGTACTATTCAAATAAATAGAGTAACCATTATTCTCCTTAAATGAATAACCGTATTGCGATAGACATAATCCAATCATGTCTATGCTCATCGCAAACACCAAATGATAATTATTCTGGTTTAATACTAATCTTGATGGTAGAGGGAGCGTGCGATGTTTGATCACATCAAAATTGGAAACACTTCCAACACATATCGTCAGCTCTCCTTTAGCTAGTCTCCGTTTATTCCGTAGCCTTTTATTTCGAGTTACTAACACTTAGCAACCGAACCGGTATCTAATACCCTGGTGCTACTAGGAGTACTAGTAAAATACACAATAACTTAATGTATATCCAATATACTTCTATCGACCTTGCCATCCTTCTTATCTACCAAGTATCTAGGGTAATTCTGCTCCAGTGGCTGTTCCCCTTATTGCAGAAGCACTTAGTCTCGGGTTTGGGTTCAACCTTGGGTTTCTTCACTGGAGCAGCAACTGATTTGCCGTTTCATGAAGTGTCCCTTCTTGCCCTTGCCCTTCTTGAAACTAGTGGTTTCACCAACCATCAACAATTGATGCTCCTTCTTGATTTTTACTTTCGCGATGTCAAACAACGCGAATACCTCAAGGATCATCATCTCTATCCTTGATATGTTATAGTTCATCACGAAGCTCTAGCAGCTTGGTGGCAATGACTTTGGAGAAACATCACTATCTCATCTGGAAGATCAACTCCCACTCGATTCAAGTGATTGTTGTACTCAGACAATCTGAGCACAAGCTCAATGATTGAGCTTTTCTCCCTTAGTTTGTAGGCTAAGAAAATCGTCGGAGGTCTCATACCTCTTGACGTGGGCACGAGCCTGAAATCCCAATTTCAGCCCTCAAAACATCTCATATGTTCCGCGACGTTTCGAAAACGTCTTTGGTGCCTCTACTCTAAACCATTTAACTGAACTATCACGTAGTTATCAAAATGTGTATGTCCAATGTTCGCAACATCTACAAACAACCTTTGGGGTTCAGCACACTGAGCGGTGCATTAAGGATATAAGCTTTCTTTTGTCCACATAATCGCTACTGTCAACTTTCAACTATATTTTCTCTAGGAACATATCTAAACAGTGGAACTAAAGCGCAAGCTTATGACATAATTTGCAAAAGGTCTTTTGACTATGTTCAAGATAATTAAGTTCATCTTATGAACTCCCACTCAGATAGACATCCCTCTGGTCATCTAAGTGATTACATGATCCGAGTCAACTAGGCCGTGTCCGATCATCACGTGAGACGGACTAGTCATCATCGGTGAACATCTTCATGTTGATCGTATCTACTATACGACTCATGCTCGACCTTTCGGTCTCTGTGTTCCGAGGCCATGTCTGTACATGCTAGGCTCGTCAAGTTAGCCCTAAGTGTTTTGCGTGTGTAAATCTGTCTTACACCCGTTGTATGTGAACGTAAGAATCCATCACACCCGATCATCACGTGGTGCTTAGAAGCGACGAACTTTAGCAACGGTGCACAGTTAGGGGAGAACACTTCTTGAAATTGTTGTAAGGGATCATCTTATTTACTACCGTCGTTCTAAGTAAACAAGATGCATAAACATAATAAACATCACATGCAATTCTATAGTAGTGACATGATATGGTCAATATCATATAGCTCCATTGATCTCCATCTTCGGGGCTCCATGATCATCATCGTCACCAGCATGACACCATGATCTCCATCATCATGTCTTCATGAAGTTGTCTCGCCAACTATTACTTCTACTACTATGGCTACCGGTTAGCAATAAAGTAAAGTAATTACATGGCGTTGTTTAATGAAACGCAGGTCATACAATAAATAAAGACAACTCCTATGGCTCCTGCCGGTTGTCATACTCATCGACATGCAAGTCGTGAATCCTATTACAAGAACATGATCAATCTCATACATCACATATCATTCATCACATTCTTCTTGGCCATATCACATCACATAGCATACCCTGCAAAAACAAGTTAGACGTCCTCTAATTGTTGTTTGCATGTTTTACGTGGCTGCTATGGGTTTCTAGCAAGAACGTTTCTTACCTACACAAAACCACAACGTGATATGCCAATTGCTATTTACCTTCATAAGGACCCTTTTCATCGAATCCGTTCTGACTAAAGTGGGAGAGACTGGCACCCGCTAGCCACCTTATGCACCAAGTGCATGTCAGTCGGTGGAACCTGTCTCACGTAAGAGTACGTGTAAGGTCGGTCCGGGCCGCTTCATCCCACAATACCGTCGAAACAAGATTGGACTACTAACGGTAAGCATATTGAACAACATCAACGCCCACAACTACTTTGTGTTCTACTCGTGCAAAGAATCTACGCAATAGACCTAGCTCATGATGCCACTGTTGGGGAACGTAGCAGAAATTCAAAATTTTCCTACGTGTCACCAAGATCTATCTATGGAGAAACTAGCAACGAGGGAAGGAGAGTGCATCTACATACCCTTGTAGATCGTTAAGCGGAAGCGTTCATGAGAACGGGGTTGAAGGAGTCGTATTCGTCGTGATCCAAATCACCGGAGATCCTAGTGCCGAACGGACGGCACCTCCGCGTTCAACACACGTACAGCCCGGTGACGTCTCCCATGCCTTGATCCAGCAAGGAGAGAGGGAGAGGTTGAGGAAGACTCCATCCAGCAGCAGCACAACGGCGTGGTGGTGGTGGAGGAGCGTGGCAATCCAGCAGGGCTTCGCCAAGCACCACGGGAGAGGAGGAGGAGGAGAGGCAGGGCTGCACCAATAGAGGGAGAAAACTCATGTATTGGGCAGCCCCCAAGCCTCAAGTATTTATAGGGGAGAGGGAGGGGGCTGCGCCCCCTCTAGGGTTCCACCCTAGGGGCGGCGGCCAGCCCCAATCCCATCTGGGTGGCGGCCAGGTGGAGGGGGAGAGGGAGGCGCACCAGGTATGGGCCCTAAGGCCCATCTGCCCTTAGGGTTTGCCCCCTCTCCTTTCCTTAGGCGCCTTGGGCCCCTGGTGGGGGGCGCACCAGCCCACCTGGGGCTGGTTCCCTCCCACACTTGGCCCATGCAGCCCTTCGGGGTTAGTGGCCCCACTTGCTGGACCTCCGGGACCCTCCCGGTGGTCCCGGTACGTTACCGGAAAAACCCGAAACTTTTCCGGTGACCAAAATAGGACTTCCCATATATAAATCTTTACCTCCGGACCATTCCGGAACTCTTCGTGACGTCCGGGATCTCATCCGGGACTCCGAACAACATTCGGTAACCACATACAAACTTCCTTCATAACCCTAGTGTCATCGAACCTTAAGTGTGTAGACCCTACGGGTTCGAGAGACATGTAGACATGACCGAGACGTTCTCCGGTCAATAACCAACAGCGGGATCTAGATACCCATGTTGGCTCCCACATGTTCCACGATGATCTCATCGGATGAACCATGATGTCAAGGACTCAATCGATCCCGTATACAATTCCCTTTGTCTAGCGGTATTGTACTTGCCCGAGATTCGATCGTCGGTATCCCGATACCTTGTTCAATCTCGTTTCCGGCAAGTCTCTTTACTCGTTCCGTAACACATCATCCCGTGATCAACCCCTTGGTCACATTGTGCACATTATGATGATGTCCTACCGAGTGGGCCCAGAGATACCTCTCCGTTTACATGGAGTGATAAATCCCAGTCTCGATTCGTGCCAACCCAATAGATACTTTCAGATATACCTGTAGTGCACCTTTATAGCCACCCAGTTACGTTGTGACGTTTGGTACACCCAAAGCATTCCTACGGTATCCGGGAGTTGCACAATCTCATGGTCTAAGGAAATGATACTTGACATTAGAAAAGCTTTAGCATACGAACTACGATCTTTGTGCTAGGCTTAGGATTGGGTCTTGTCCATCACATCATTCTCCTAATGATGTGATCCCGTTATCAACGACATCCAATGTCCATGGTCAGGAAACTGTAAACATCTATTGATCAACGAGCTAGTCAACTAGAGGCTTACTAGGGACATGGTGTTGTCTATGTACCCACACATGTATCTGAGTTTCCTATCAATACAATTATAGCATGGATAATAAACGATTATCATGAACAAGGAAATATAATAATAAGTAATTTATTATTGCCTCTAGGGCATATTTCCAACAATTCAAGTCTACGATATAAAGAGAGAGGCATAACACTAACACCTGCTCCAAGATCACATAAAGCAGTTTTAACATAATTTATTTTAATAGAACATGGTATAGTTGGTACACCCGGATCTCCAAGTTTCTTTGGTATTCCACCCTTAAAAGTGTAATTGGAAAGCATGGTGGAAATTTCAGCTTCCGGAATCTTTCTTTTATTTGTGATGATATCCTTCATATACTTAGCATAAGGATTCACTTTAAGCATATTGGTTAAGCGCATACGTAAGAAAATAGGTCTAATCATTTCAGCAAAGCGCTCAAAATCGTCATCATCCTTTGACTTGGATGGTTTAGGGGGAAAGGACATGGGTTTCTGAACCCATGGTTCTCTTTCTTTACCGTGCTTCCTTGCAACAAAATCTCTCTTATCATAATGTTGATTCTTTGATTGTGGGTTATCAAGATCAACAGCAGGTTCAATCTCTACATCATTATCATTGCTAGGTTGAGCATCAACATGAATATTATCATTAACATTATCACTAGGTTCATGTTCATCACCTGATTGAGTTTCAGCATCAGAAATAGAAATATTATTGGGATTCTCAGGTGTGTCTACAGTAGGTTCACTAGAAGCATGCAAAGTTTTATCGTTTTTCTTCTTCTTCTTTTTAGAAGAACTAGGTGCCTCTAAATTATTTCTCTGAGAATCTTGCTCGATTCTCTTAGGGTGGCCTTCAGGATACAAAGGTTCCAGAGTCATTCTACCAGTTCTAGTAGCCACTCTAACAGCAAAGTCATTTTTATTATTTAATTCATCAAGCAAATCATTTTGAGCTTTAAGTACTTGCTCAGCTTGAGTAGCAACCATAGAAGCATATTTACTAACGCGGTGAAGTTCATCTTTAACTCTAGCTAGATTATCACCTACGCGTCCTATTTTGAAAGCATTGTTCTTTAACTCTCTACCAACATAAGCATTAAAACTTTCTTGCCTAGCCATAAAGTCATCAAATTCATCTAATCAAGGGCAATGAAATTTAGTAGAGGGTATTTCAACTTTATCATATCTATAGAGAGAATTTACCTTTACTACCTGTGTTGGGTTATCAAGGCAATGTGGTTCTTCAGGCGGTAAATTAAAACCATGTATTTCTTCAATAGGAGGTAAATTCTTAACATCTTCAGCTTTAAT
The DNA here is from genome assembly GCF_002162155.2 of Triticum dicoccoides. Taxonomy (NCBI): domain Eukaryota; kingdom Viridiplantae; phylum Streptophyta; class Magnoliopsida; order Poales; family Poaceae; genus Triticum; species Triticum dicoccoides. The sequence continues at coordinate 18,724,476 of NC_041385.1, forward strand.
ACCTTTTTCTTTCATTGATTTCTTTGCTTCTTGCATATCTTCAGGACTGAGAAATAAAACACCTCTCTTCTTTGGAGTGGGTTTAGGAATAGACTCAGGAGTTGGCTCAATTGGTTCAGGAATTACTTCAGGAACTGGCTCAGGAAGAGTCCAATTATTTTCATTAGCCAACATATTATTCAATAATATTTTAGCTTCGTCGACTGTTCTTTCCCTGAAAACACAACCAGCACAACTATCCAAGTGGTCCTTGGAAGCATCGGTTAGTCCATTATAAAAGATATCAAGTATTTCATTCTTCTTAAGAGGATGATCAGGCAAAGCATTAAGTAACCGGAGAAGCCTCCCCCAAACTTGTGGGAGACTCTCTTCTTTGATTTGCACAAAATTATATATTTCCCGCAAGGCAGCTTGTTTCTTATGAGCAGGGAAATATTTAGCAGAGAAGTAATAAATCATATCCTGGGTACTACGCACACAACCTGGAGCAAGAGGATTATACCAAGTCTTAGCATCACCCTTTAATGAGAACGGAAATATCTTAAGGATATATAAATAGCGAGACTTCTCATCACGAGTAAATAGGGTGGCTATATCATTCAATTTGGTAAGATGTGCCACAACAGTTTCAGATTCAAGGCCATAAAAAGGATCAGATTCAACTAAAGTAATAATGTCAGGATCAACAGAGAATTCATAATACTTATCAGTAACAAAAATAGGTGAAGTAGAAAAACAGTATCGGGTTTCATTCTAGCATTAAGAGACTGCTGCTTCCATTTAGCTAATAATTTCTTAAGATCATTCCTATCATTGCAAGCAAGGATTTCCAAAGCAGCTTTTTCATGCATAACATAACCCTTAGGAACAACAGGTAAAACATAATCATTAGGGGAACCTTCATCATCAGTATCATCAGTAATAGGATCTTCAGTAATTTCATCCCCTCTAACTCTAGCAAGTTGTTCATCTAGAAATTTGATACGTCTCCAACGTATCTATAATTTTTGATTGCTCCATGCTACTTTATCTATTGTTTTGGACTATAATGGGCTTTATTTTCCACTTTTATATTATTTTTGGGACTAACCTATTAACCAGAGGCCCAGCCCAGAATTGCTGTTTTTTTGCCTTTTTCAGTATTTCGAAGAAACAGAATATCAAACGGAGTCCAAACGGAATGAAATCTTCGGAAACGTGATTTTCTCATCAGATAAGACCTAGGAGACTTGGACCCTCCATCAAGAAAGCCACGAGGCGGTCACGAGGGTGGAGGGCGCCCCCCCCCTAGGGCGCACCACCTGCTTCGTGGGCCCCTCGAAGCTCCACCGACGTACTCCTTCCTCCTATATATACCTACGTACCCCCAAACGATCAGAACAGGAGCCAAAAACCTAATTCCACCGCCGGAACTTCCTGTATCCACGAGATCCCATCTTGGGGCCTGTTCCGGAGCTCCGCCGGAGGGGGCATCCACCATGGAGGGCTTCTACATCATCATCAAAGCCTCTTCGATGAAGTGTGAGTAGTTTACTTCAGACCTTCGGGTCCATAGTTAGTAGCTAGATGGCTTCTTCTCTCTTTTTGGATCTCAATACAATGTTCTCCTCCTCTCTCGTGGAGATCTATTCGATGTAATCTTCTTTTTGCGGTGTGTTTGTTGAGACTGATGAATTGTGGGTTTATGATCCAGCTTATCTATGAATAATATTTGAATCTTCTCTGAATTCTTTTATGTATGGTTGAGTTATCTTTGCAAGTCTCTTTGAATTATCCGTTTGGTTTGGCCAACTAGATTGGTAGTTCTTGCAATGGGAGAAGTGCTTGGCTTTGGGTTCAATCTTGCGGTGTCCTTACCCAGTGACAGACAGGGTTGCAAGACACGTATTGTATTGTTGCCATCGAGGATAACAAGATGGGGTATTTATCATATTGCATGAATTTATTCCTCTACATCATGTCATCTTGCTTAAGGCGCTACTCTATTTTTAACTTAATACTCTAGATGCATGCTGGATAGCGGTCGATGAGTGGAGTAATAGTAGTAGATGCAGAATCGTTTTGATCTACTTGTCATGGACGTGATGCCTATATACATGATCATACCTAGATAACCTCATAACTATGCTCAATTCTGTCAATTGCTCAACAGTAATTTGTTCACCCACCGTAGAATACTTATGCTCTTGAGAGAAGCCACTAGTGAAACCTATGGCCCCCGGGTCTATTCTCACCATATCAATCTCCATCACTTTTATACTTGCTTTGTTTTACTTTGCCTTTTACTTTTCACTTTGCATATTTATACCAAAAATACCAAAAATATTATCCCTATCAGATCTCACTCTCGTAAGTGACCGTGAAGGGATTGACAACCCCTAATCGCGTTGGTTGCGAGCAGCTATCGTTTTGTGCAGGTACGAGGGACTTGCGCGTGGCCTCCTACTGGATTGATACCTTGGTTCTCAAAAACTGAGAGAAATACTTATGCTACTGTGCTGCATCATCCTCTCCTCTTCGGGGAAAACCAACGCAATCTCAAGACGTAGCAAGAAGGATTTCTGGCGCCGTTGCCGGGGAGTCTACACAAAAGTCAACATACCAAGTACCCATCACAAATCCCTATCTCTTGCATTACATTATTTGCCATTTGCCTCTCGTTTTCCTCTCCCCCACTTCACCCTTGCCGTTTTATTCGCCCTCTCTTTCCCAATCTCCTCCTCTTTTTTCCCTGTGCCTTTTGTTTGCTCGTGTGTTAGTTCGCTTGCTTGTCGTTATGTCGAATTCCTTATCCGCTCCTATGTCTCCCGAGTTTGAAGTTCTTCACTTCAAGCAAAGGCAAGGAGAAAACTTAAAAGATGCGTGGTATAGGATGATGGAATCTTATCGTAAGTGCACCCTAGAGGTGAGCTTTAGAATTCTTCTTCGCAATTTTTATGTTGGGTTAAATATGACGCATAGACAACTCTTGGATTGCATTGCCAAGGGAAATTTCATTGAGATTGATCCCAGTATTGCGCATGAGATTATAGAGGGAATAGTGGGAACACTACCCCAAAAGGGAGGATCTCATCCTACCCAGGAAGAAACCCAAGTGTTTGAGAAGATTTGCGAAGTAACAGATTTTTTACAAAAGTCTCTTGAGCCTCTTAAAAGTGTTAGCGGAAATCTTCACCGCATGAATATGTTGATTACTCTTTGTAATAAGCGGTTGGATTCTTTAGATCTAAAAATTTCCGAGTATGAAGGGAAGCGAGAAGAACCACCCGGATTCGAGCATGACTCCGCTAAAAACTGAAAATTAATGGCAATACCTTGATCTATCCTTACTTTTATGCCTAGCTAGGGGCGTTAAACGATAGCGCTTGTTGGGAGGCAACCCAATTTTATTTTTTTTGTTTTTTGTTTTCGCTTCTGTTTAGGAATAAATAATCCATCTAGCCTCTGTTTAGCCGTGGTTTTATCTTTTAATTAGTGTTTGTGCCAAGCTAGACCTATTGGATCTTCTTGGATGATAGTTATTTGATCTTGCTGTACTTTCCAAAAACTTTGCGCTCAGTGCCAGAATTGTTAAAAATCACCAGAATGTGATAAAATACTGATTCCAATTTCTGCTGATCAATAAACAAATTTTCCAGGTCGTCTAATTTTGGTAGAATTGTTTCAGTTCAGAAGTTTGCGTTAGTTACAGATTACTACAGACTGTTCTGTTTTTGACAGATTCTATTTTGCGTGTGTTGTTTGCTTATTTTGATGAATCTATGGCTAGTAAAATAGTTTATAATCCATAGAGAAGTTGGAATACAGTAGGTTTAACACATATATAAATAAAGAATGAGTTCATTACAGTACCTTAAAGTAGTCTTTTGTTTTCTTTCTCTAACGGAGCTCACGAGATTTCTATTGAGTTTTGTGTTGTGAAGTTTTCAAGTTTTGGGTGAATTCTTTTGATGGATTATGGAACAAGGAGTGGCAAGAGCCTAAGCTTGGGGATGCCCATGGCACCCGCAAGATAATCCAAGGACACCAAAAAGTCAAAGCTTGGGGATGCCCCGGAAGGCATCCCCTCTTTCGTCCACTTCCATCGGTAATTTACTTGGAGCTATATTTTTATTCACCACATGATAAGTGTTTTGCTTGGAGCGTCTTGTATTATTTGCGTCTTTGCTTGTTAGTTTACCACAATCATCCTTGCTGTACACACCTTTTGAGAGAGCCATACATGAATTGGAATTTGATAGAATGCTCATAGTGCTTCACTTATATTTTTTGAGTTTGATAGTTATGCTCATAATGCTTCACTTATATCTTTTGAGCATGATAATTTTTGCTCTAGTGCTTCACTTAGATCTTTTAGAGCATGGTGGTGGATTTGTTTTAAAGAAACTATTGATCTATCATGCTTCACTTAGATTATTTTGAGAGTCATTAATAGCATGGTAATTTGCTTAAAGTTAATGTACTTGGTATTCAAGATATGTGGAACTTTCTTTTGAGTGCGTTGAATACTAAGATAAGTTTGATGCTTGATAATTGTTTTGAGATATGGAGGTGATAATATCAAAGTCGTTCTAGTTGAGTAGTTGTGAATTTGAGAAATGCTTGTGTTGAAGTTAGCAAATCTCGTAGCATGCACGTATGGTTAAAGTTGTGTAACAAATTTGAAACATGAAGTGTACCTGGCTTGTGCATCCTTATGAGTGGCGGTCGGGGATGAGCGATGGTATTTTCCTACCAATCTATCCCCCTAGGAGCATGCCCGTAGTACTTGATTTTTGATGACTTCTAAATTTTTGCAATAAGTATATGAGTTCTTTTGACTAATGTTTAGTCCATGGATTATACACACTTTTACCTTTCCGCCTTTGCTAGCCTCTTTGGTACCGTGCATTGCCCTCTCTCACCTTGAGAGTTGGTGCATCCAAACCCTGTGATATGATACGCTCTTTCACACATAAACCTCCTTATATCTTCCTCAAAACAGCCACCATACCTACCTATTATGGCATTTCCATAGCCATTCTGAGATATATTGCCATGCAAGTTTCCACCGTTCCGTTCATCATCATCATGACATACCTTACTTTTGTCATATTGCCATTGCCATTACAGGATCGCCAGGCACGCCAAGAGCGTGACTAGCAGTCCGGCCTCCGCCACGTTCCCATTCAGGCAGCATCCGTGCCGCGCATACACAATTACGCACTCAAAATACCATGGGCACAGGCGGGGGCGCAATAGTGACGCAGTCAACAGTGCGGTTCAGCCGCAACATACTTTAATAACCCTCTTTATCTTTCAGGACCCTACTTTTGGGCAGCCTCTTCAGATAACCGAATCATCGGACCCCTCACAGGAGGGAGAACCAAGGAGGCGAAAGGCTTCGCACACAAAAGGAATACCCAGGTGGTATCTGTTAACGATCGTTATACCTGTTTTATATACCTACATGCGGCCCGCCCTTGGATAGGACATGTCAAATAGTCTTATTTACCTCTGCTTAACGCATTCATTGTAAACACACGCTTAGACGTATTATTCATCAATGGGAGATTATATATAGCGTCAGCTTATTATTCCTATCATCAGATTTTTTCCTATAAATGTTTATTTACCATTGCATCCGTACACCTTGGTACGTTCAGTTTGCCAGGGGCTTCTTATGGCGCCCCTTAATACGGCAAGATAAGTCCGAACACTTTCGACAGTGCGGCACCCCGAACTTATAGCATTATATGCATCAACTCCGAATCATGTCTTGGGTCAATAGTTGGGTTAGCCTGGCTCCCTTGTTTTGGTACCTTACGTTCTGTTATATCGGCTAAGGTAGCGCAGGGAGAACTACTGCGATTGTGTCCCAGTTCTTCCGGACGAGCACCTCAGTAGAGAAAGCCGAAAACTGACCGGCATGATGCGGCGAGAGCTAGTCGCTGTTCGAGAGGTCCTAAAATCCTTAAAGATTTTTCCGCTTTAGGCGAGGAATCGGCCTCGTCCGATTTAGGCGTATATAGCGCCCCAATTCGGCATTCCAAATTCTAGGGGCTTTGCCGAAATTTAAAATTGTAGACTTCTATGGCTAAGTGAAAGTTATAAAGCCGCATAGTCTGATTGCCTTGTTCGCTGCGCCAAACACCTCCTTTAGGGACCAAACATTTGGATAAAGAGTGTCTGGGTTTTCCACGAACACCGCAGTATTAGTTACGTGGGGGTGGAAGCCGACGACTGGCCTACTTTTAGAATTTTATAAACAGCCGCACAGAAGGTAAGATTTTAAATCAACAAAGCGCTATATAGCACAAATAACTTCGTTTTTATATTACAAAAATGACAGGAGTACATTCACTCAAAGATTGTGTCCTTTGTACATTCATCGGCCACGAGGCGAGCGCCTTTCATAACGCCATCATAATATTTCTCGGGATAGCGATGCGCCTTGCCCTTCAGCGGTCCATCCTTCACCAGCTTCTCCGCATCCAGCTTGCTCCAATGGACCTTCGCACGGGCAAAGGCCTGGCGGGCACCCTCAATGCAAACGGATCGCTTGATCACTTCCAGCCGCGGACAGGCATTTACCATCCGCTTTATCAGGCCGAAGTAGCTGGCGGGCAGGGGCTCACCAGGCCACATCCGGACTATGAAATCTTTCATAGCCACTTCAGCCGTCCTGTGGAGTTCAACCAATTGCTTCAATTGGTCACTCAAAGGCATCGGATGTTCGGCTCCAGCATACTGGGACCAGAACAACTTCTCCGTTGAGCTCCCCTCTTCGGCACGATAGAACTCCACGGCATCTGATATGCTGCATGGCAGATCTGCGAATGCCCGTGGAGAGCTCTGAATTCGGGTAAGTAAAAGAAACATCTCCTCCACATGCTTGCTTTGCATAAATAATGTCTTACCCGTCGCTATCTTCTTGGCCGCCTGGATTTCCCACTGGGCCTTTTCGGCTTCGGCCTTGGCGTCTTTCATGCTCAAAAGGGCCTTCGCAAGTTCATACTCCTTCGTTTTGAAGCCACGCTCCAAGGACTCGAACTTCTTGCCGAGCTCCTGGAGCTCTTGCTGTACCTCGCCCACCATAGCATTTTGCTTTTCAAGCTCCATGCGCTCCATGGCCGCCTTGTTTTCGGCCTCGGATAGCGCCTTCTTCAGGGACGCCACTTCGGTCGTGGCCCCTATTACAAAATCATGACGCTTTTTTAGCATCACCAATTTTTTCTATTCTTTGTGATATGTGAACGGGGTATCACTCACCTTTGTTCTCTTCGAGCTGCCTCTTCATGAGGCTGAGCTCTCCCTGGGCCTGCTCCAGGTCCCGTTTGAGTCCAGAGACCTCTGCTGTGCGGGCAGCAGCGGCAAGCAGCACCGCCTGCTTATTCACATAGACACCTAATATTAGACTCCTGCGGATTAAAATTGACCCTCCGTTTGGCGTTTCTTTCCGAACACCAAACGGAGTATCAGAGGCTACTGTCTATCGGGTGATAATTTCACAAGCTTTCGATTACTTACCTCAAAGCCTGTCAGGAGGCTGGTGCAGGCTTCGGTCAATCCGCTTTTGGCGGACTGAACCTTCTGAATCACCGCACTCATAAGTGTACGGTGCTCTTCATCCATGGAAGAACCACGAAGCGCTTCCAGCAGACTATCCGACGCCTCTGGCGTAATAGAATTCATCGGCACGGATGGCTCACCCTCCTTAGCGAGGGGCTGCCTGCCCGAATCCGGAACCTTTGGAGGTTCTGGTACAGTGTCCGGCTGTGAGCCCGACTTTCTGCGGCTCTCGTCAGCACAATCTGCGGGGATCTTATGCCCCGTGTGCCCGGCGTCTGGAATTTCGCCTTGGGGCGTCTCCAGAGTCGCCTCCCCCTACTCTGGAAGCCTTTGGGACAACACCTCCGTGTCATCCGCAGGCCGTGGGGAAGTGGCCGTTGGGAGCGAATTCATCCCCGAATCGCTCAAAGACCCATCCGAATAGGATACCTCGGGATGGGCCCTGGCCGGACTACATATGCGTGTTCGGCGTTATAACAGACTATGAAGCGAAGTCGCACTAAAGTACGACAGAAGTGCGGATACTTATGATATTACTAGGGGCTTCCCCCTGGGCAGCCACTCCTCCTCGCTGTAGGTGGCCGTGGTGGAGTAATCCGGAAGGGACACCTTTCCCTTCTTGGGCTTCCTAGCCTCCCCCTCCGGGGCGGCTTTCCTTTTCTTCTCCTCCCCAGTGTGGGGAGGCGGAATTTCCTCGTGATTCCCCCGCCACCGCGGGAGGAATCTGCCTCGTCGTCCTCGGACGACGAGCCTATGACGGCCTTGCGCCGGGGACCTTTCCTGGACCCCTGGGCCGCTCCCTTAGGCCCTTCGGCCTCCCCGGATGGGGCGGCCCTTTCCTTCTCCTTCTCCTCCCCCCCTTCGTGGGAGGAGTGTGTCTTGTCGTCTTCGGACGAGGCATCCGGTACGACCTTACGCCGAAGACCCTTCCTGGTCCCCGGGGCCTTCTTTTCCGGTGCCTTGTAGGGCGCCGGGACTAGCATCTCCGTCAGGAGAGCGGTCGCTGGACCTTCTGGCAGTGGAGCCGGACAGTCGATCCGCTCCGCCGTCTCCACGTACTCCTGATTAAGTACACACGAAGACTTAAAATCCTCCCATGACTATGCTGGGAAAATTACATCTGGTGATGGTTAGAAAACTCACCGGAAGGGGGGCCGCGTGGCGTGGAGTCCGCGGTCCTCGGATGTGGGAGGAGGTATTTCGGAGCCCTTGAACAGCACCTTCCATGCTTCCTTGTGTGCCGTGCCGTAGAGCTCTTGAAATGTCTGGTGTTCGGCCGGGATGAACTCCCACAGATTAAAAGTCCGTCTTTGGCACGGAAGAATTCGGCAGACGAGCATGACCTGGACCACGTTGACAAGCTTGATTTTCTTGTCAATCATATTCTTGATGCAGTTCTGAAGTCCGGTCAGCTCCGCAGGCTCACCCCAGGCCAGGCCCTTCTTTTCCCAGGAGGTGAGCCGCATGGGAATTCCGGATCGGAATTCGGGGGCCGCCGCCCAGTTGGCGTCGCGCGGCTCGGTGATGTAGAACCACCCCGATTGCCACCCTTTCACGGTCTCCGCGAAGGAGCCATCAAGCCAGGTGACGTTGGGCATCCTGCCCACCGTGGCGCCTCCGCACTTTGCTTGCTGGCCGCTCACGAGCTTCGGCTTCACGCAGAAGATTCGTAGCCACAAGCCGAAGTGAGGCTTGATGCGGAGGAAGGCCTCGCACACGACGATGAAGGCCGAGATGTTGAGGACGAAGTTTGGGGCTAGATCATGGAAGTCCAGCCCATAGTAAAACATGAGTCCGCGGACGAAGGGATGAAGTGGAAATCCTAGTCCACGGATGAAGTGGGCAAGGAACACGACCCTCTCGTGGGGTCCCGGAGTCAGAATGATCTGCCCTGCGTCCGGCAACCGGTGCGCAATATCTATGGCCAAGTATCCGGCCGCCCGGAGCTTCGTGATATGCTCCTCCTTCACGATGGAGGCCACCCACTTGCCCCCATGCTCCGGACATGTTTGTCTGTGCGGAGAAGGTGTGAACTAGGGCTCTGGAGCTCGAGGGTGCGAGAATGGATAAGCAGAGGAGGAAGAAGGCGTGGGTAAAAATGGGGAAATCCTTATCCCTTTATAGAGGCGACGAAAACGGTGCGCCTCCCCACTTGCCCGTTGAAGATCGCTTATTTCCCAAGCGTCGCGATTGATGGTGCAGTTGGGTTATCCGTACCCGTATTGATGGGAATCCCGTGATAAGGGGACATGATCTCTGCTTCGACAAGACGTGCCGAGGAAACCGCCTCGCAATATGCGCTGTGGCTGGTTGTGGAAAACGGTTCGAATAATGACTTGACCGTAGAGTCATGTCACGTTGTCTGAAGTTGTCAACATATTACCTTTGTGGAATATCGTTCTCTCTACGGTGGTATGTGAAGATCGTCTTGCAGATCCGGACACGATTTAAGCATTCGGTAATTACTTTGGAGTATTCGGAGATGGAACGCGCCTTGCAATGTCGGAGACAAAACTGCACGCCGGACTCATCGTCATTGAAGCCTGGCTCAGGGGCTACTGAGGGAGTCCTGGATTAGGGGGTATCCGGACAGCCGGACTATATACTTTGGCCGGACTGAGGGACCATGAAGATACAAGACTCAAGACTTCGTCCCGTGTCCGGATGGGACTCTCCTTTGCGTGGAAGACAAGCTTGGCGATCCGGATATTAGATCTCCTTCTTTGTAACCGACTCTGTGTAAACTCTAGCCCCCTTCGGTGTCTATATAAACCGGAGGGTTTGGTCCGTATAGGAACGATCATAACAGTCATAATCATCATAGGCTAGCTTCTAGGGTTTAGCCTCTACGATCTCGTGGTAGATCAACTCTTGTAATACTCATATCATCAAGATCAATCAAGCAGGAAGTAGGGTTTTACCTCCATCGAGAGGGCCCAAACCTGGATAAAATATTGTGTCCCTTGCCTCCTGTTACCATTAGCCTTAGACGCATAGATCGGGACCCCCTACCCGAGATCCGTCGGTTTTGACACCGACAGCAGGCGCACGGCGACCTCCGTTTCCCTCGGCAAGCGCCAGAGGAGCGGAGGTAGGAGATATCGCCGGCGGTGACGGTCGAGCCCATCCATGAGCCCGACGGCAGCGCCATCAACGAAGACGAAAGAAAGAAAGGAAGATGGACGATGGTGGAGCTCTACTCGAAGCGGCGGGCGTTGCAGCGCGGCGGTCGCAAGAAGCAGAGGAAGAACAGAGAGGCAGGGGAGCGCGAGCGAGAATAATGTCCACCGCCCCCCTCGCCCCAATTTATAAGCCTCGGTTTAAACGTGGGGGAGTGGGATCGTTTGCGCCCTCCTTTCCCACTACCCCACAATAAGTGCGCACGTACGCACGCAATAACTGCACGGGGAAGAGCAACCAACCCCTGGACGCCGCAATAAATCCGCGCGCGTGGGCCAAGGGCACGCAGCGGCGGGCCCCAGCACGTCGCCTAGTCCTGTTACGCGCGTGGCCTGTCAGGCCCCTCCGACTTCAAGGCACCACGTGGCGCCTGCGCGAAGCCCGAGGGATTGCCCTAAGATTCGATGGACTCCTCGGTTTCCCGCCACTGCCGGGGTGCTGCGATCCAGTTTCCAAAAACCGGCTCATAGTGGGTGTTGCCGGACCCGGCGCTCGCAGGATTCGCCTTTTCAAAGGGGAAAACTGCGAAGGACCTCCCATCCGAAGACGGCGGACCTTCACAGCTTCGGGGGCTACTGTCGGGGGGATGAACCCCGGGCAGGCAACGGAACCCGGATCCTTTTCAAAAACAACGGGGCCGGCATCGCCCCTCAAGCCGGCGCGCACTTGGCCGGGTCGTCCGACCCTGCCAGGCCCCTCGATCTGGCCGAACTCTCCGACCCGGCCAGGCCTCTCGACTCGGCCTCGACAACCAGCACAAGATAGCCGGACCTGGCACGACCAAGACTTCCCCCAACAAGCCAGCTCCATCCTTGGCGTGTTCCTCAACCCAGCCACGGGTCAGCTCCCATCCCATCCAGGCCATACGATGGGACGAGTCTTCATCCACTGATGACCGAGGAAATAGTGCCCCGCCCATGCCTCTGGTCAGCAGGGGCATGGCAACAGTGCCCCTCACCTACCCACTGACCGGGCCGGCGTGGCAATAGTGCCCCCATCGTCACCACTGACGCCAGCAAGCGGTGACCTGACGGAGCGCCACTGTACCTGACTCGACTCGGCCACTCCCTGACGATCGACAAGATGGCGCACAGTCCCCCTAGGAACGTGGGGCCCGCACCTAGGGGAACCCGGTGAACCGCAGGCACCCGGCAGGACCCAGTCCGGGTCCCCAGACGCTGACGACCCGGCCCTACGGCCTTGTAACATTACCATTGTACCCCTGGGGGGTTGGCCTATAAAACCCCCCAGGAGCCCTGGGCAAGCAAGCATAGAGAAGCACACATGAACTAGCCACTGATCAGTAGAACACACCTAGGGAGAAGGAGCAGCCCAAGCCCTGGCCAGTCTTCCTTCTTCCTCCATACAGCTCCAGGAGCAACCTTGTATCATTGCATATCAACCACACTCGGCAAGACTAGGGGTGTCATCTCTTCGGAGAGCCCCGAACCTGGGTATGTCTTGCGTCCCGCGCTCGCTCTTGCCAACCCCGCCTATGGAGCCCACCAGTGCCCTCGAGACTCCTCCTCTCTTTAGCCATCCCATGGTATCTGCTGTGCGCCCACCACGACAGTCTTGCCCCTTGAAGACGAGATCTATAACTTCTCGCCCTGCAACGTGCTGGTGTTGATGCCGATGAAGACCGTGGTCCGCGTTCTCAACCCTGCCACACGGCGCGTCCTCCCGCTGCCTTGGAGCCCCACTAGCACCGATCGAGGACTTCATCTACAGCATGTTCCACCAATTGTTTGGCATCAGATACGACCCTTGCAGCGAGCGACATCTACAAGGTTGCCCGCTTCTTCTTCCGCCCTAAAGAATGTGTCCCGACGGGGGGTTACCACCACAGCTTTGGGATGGGGGTTTTCACCATCGGGGTAGATGGTGGTGCGGCCACCCTACCCGTTGACATTACAGGAACCTCGACCTTCTCCAGGGGCTCTTTGTTTTGGACAATCAACCACGACGAACTTGTGGGTGGAAAATCCCCAGTAGGGCTTCTCCGCTCTAGGCTGGAGGACTAATCGTCCACTGTCACCCGGTTGCCTCCTTGTTGCGAAGGACTCATATACAAGATGTCCTACTTGGCCGAGCTGCGCGGGGAGCTGAGCGTGGCTCAACCCCCGCCCAAGTCTGAGTCGATTGAGATTTGGACGTGCAACGATGTGGACATCAACCCACCACAATGGACTCTGTGTTACATCTTCAGCAACTATTGTCCCCATACAGATGAAAGACTCGAAATTGCCATGTACGATCTATGCAAAGATATATTTATCCTACAAGTTCCTAAGGATATAGTTGGACTGGATCGCTTGATACACCATGACCATGACTCGGTGATCCCCTACATTCCATCCCTAGTTCCAATCTACTCTGTGTATTATTTATCGTGGTTTACCAAGTTCAGTCAATCATTAACGTTTACATACAGAAATCATATGACATCTATCGTGGTACTAGTAAACGCACCAGTTCAAGCAACCAAGCTCCTATGGCTCACGCATTAAATTAAAATCTACCGAAAATGAAACTTTCGCGACGATCGCATCATCTTCCGAGCTTTAGCCGTCGCCCTCGGCACAACTCATCCGATCTGGCTATCTTATTCATTGAGTTGCAACATGGCATGGTTTATAGGTTTACAACATTCTCAAGAGCACCCCCAGTTTGCACCCAGGAATCCCTAGGCGGGTTTTTTGCTGTCAAAATCCATGCATATATATAGATCACACATAAAGATGGTTTGACACAAGTTCAAGTACTAAGCTAGCAAAACATGGCTTGCTTCAGTGAGGTTTTGCTTCCGTCATCGATTTGAAGCAGAACTTTACAAACAGTGCTCCACAATGGGATGAAATATCTAATCCAGACCAAATGAACACTAGTGCCTCCACCAGAAGCTAGAGATTCCTTTAAAAAACTGAGATTTGGAAGTACTCGCTTGTCAAACCCAGTCATACAAAGGCACCCCATCACTTGCTCATGGGGCCTATTGTGGCGTGACGGTTACACCCACCATCGCTGTGGCGCTTGTACCGGCTCCTCAGAGCAACACCTTCGGCACAAGGAACTGGAAGCAATCTTTGGGAAACCCATCATACAGATTTGTGCTCCTTATTAAGAACTCCATAGACTGAGAAAAGCTCGGTTCAGTGCACGACAATGTTAGCTTGCACCTGAAGCTGGATCCAGTAGTGTGAGGCTGGACGGAGCAAACTGAGATGACACCGCCACGGGACTCCATTGTCATGTTGACCAGGAAGAGGTTCCCATCCTCGCCCACCAGAACGGTTGATCCCACATGGATGCGGATCCGGAACGCCTTGTTGTAGGTAACTTTTGGGGAGTGCCACTTGTGCTTGCCTGAAAAATGCTCCAGGAGAACTGCGGTAGGTCCGCTGAAGCCGCAGTCGGTTTCGGGGCAGAAACATGGTGCATGTGGACAACCTTTCTCATGGTCTTCTTTCTGGTAGTAGGATATCCTTGCAGTGCATCCGTGATTGCAATTGGAGCAAGCAACTTTGATGGATTCAACAAGATGTTCTACCATGTGGCAGCGGTTGTAGACTGTGGGAAGGGAGCAGAAGTGGCACTTCTCTGGGAGCTTGTCATGGCAAGATGAGCATATGGTATGCCCCACAGTGCACTGAGGAACATAAACAACAAATATATCAGTATATATGCTAATGAGTTTAGCTGAATTAAAACCATAATGATGAATAACACAGGAATTGTAAGTATGTAGATTGTGGTGGCCAACTACATGCTAGAATAACCATGATATGGTTTTGAGTTAACAAAATACCAATAAAGTTGTAAAAAGGGAGCAGATAAGTATATCCTGCATGGAATTAAGCTCAGCTATCACTCCCATTTCAATACCTTAAAATCACCAGATGCAACTGTTAACTTATTTTGTTTTGTTTTTTACCTGGAACAGTGGGGGAGGCCCCCTGTGTCAGACCTCTTCGCCAGCAGACAAGAAGCTAAGAAAAGTGGTGATGATCCGCTATATTTTCTGTTTATAAGGTGGAGATAATTACAATGAAGTGTACAAATGGGGTAGACCCTAGTTACAAAATATTGTGTGACCAGTCAAGGAAACTTAGTCTGTGGGAGTCCTTAACCCTATGTGAAACAAAGACTAGCTCTGACTTAAGCACTTTCCAACTAGGGAAGGAACGTTTCAGCCGCTAAAAAATGGTTCCTAACCTTCCAAATATTCTGATGAACAGATAACATACACACTTCCCAGAAGCACGGCCCAACAAATATTTCATTAGCAGCAATTACCTGAGTTACGACTGTTAACACGCAGATTGTACATTTCAACGACATGGCTTGGGCTTGTGTAACCAGTTAAGGAAACTTAGAAGGTGTCAAAGAAATCCCCGTTACCTGTTTACGGTGTAAACCCAAAATGTTATGCCTGTTTGACCCCCTACTCCTCGAGCAGCGCCGCCGCCACCCCGACCCCCTTCGAATCCGGTGTCGCCGCCTCCCCGAGCCTCTTCGAACCCCCCTCTGCTTCCCCTCGATCCTCTCCTCCAGATCTGCACCACGCCAGCCACAGGCACGACCTGCGTCTCCTGGTAGCTATCGCCACCGCCCCTGGTTGCCACTGCAACTCGCCCTCGTCGCCAGCCGGACCGGTTTCTGCAAGGTGCAGGCTCCCTCCCTCCTCCTTCTGTCATCAGTCCTCCGTACTCCTCCCTTGTCTACTCTCCTTCCCGTTCTTGTCTGCTCTCCTTCCTTGCAGCCACCGGTGGCGACGACCCCGAAGCAGACACCATAACTCAATCCCTTTATAGGCATCAACCAAACAGAACACAGATTTATCAGCGTTACTAGCTCTGACTTAGTGTATGGGTGTCCTTAACCGTATGCCAGCGTGATCTAATTCCCTTACTGTTCATATTACCAGTCTCTAATCCATCACCTCCTTAGTGTATGGGTGTCCTTAACCGTATGCCAAACAAGGACTAGCTCTGACTTTAGAAGCACTTTCCACCTAGGGAAGGAAAGTTCCTGGCGCTAACAAATAAAGTTGTTGCTAACCTTCCAAATATTCAAAAGAGCAGATATATACACTTCCGAGAAACACATCCCAGCAAATGATCCCTTAGCAGCACTTACATATGAGTTACGACTATGTTGACTCGCAGATGTACTTTGCATGTCTATTAATCATACATTTCAACAATATGGCTTGGGCCACCTTTTATGCTTCAGACTTAGTGTACAGCCGTTACACATTTGCTTTAAAAACTACAGAAATTTCATACAAGTTAGGTGGATCTAAAGCTCTACCCAATGTGCCGCATAAATAGGATTACGGTATCATCATTTTATAATAAAGAAATAGCATTCACACTGTAGAAGAATGCACATGAATCTCCAATTAACATGAATTTCTTGCATAATGTAATTTTTATACAGAGATACGCCAGCCAAGCCACCCAACCTCAAGTTGATAATATGTCATTGCTTCATCGAATAAAACATATTTACCGTAGTTTGTGGTTTCTCCATAATGATGATACATAGATTTCATGACTTGCCTAGTTTGCATAGGGCACTGCCAAGTTTCCCTAATATAGCATAATTTTCCACAATTACAACAGGAAGCAGTGAGCATTGAAGAACACGGAAAAACGTTTGTTAGGTGGTACACATTCTTCAACTGCAATTACCATCTGAATCCATTCTACTTAATTCTACTGCAATGCCCATTCCCACTTCTGTCCATAGTTGCAAGTTGCAGCATTTATTAAGCTGAATGCTACAATTGCCCATCCCAACTGAATGTTTGACCAACTAGTGAAAGCTCGAGAGACATTACAACATATCTGGGCTAATGTCTGCATCTGATTCTTCATTCTTCAGTGATGTCAATCTCGACTTGCAATTTTGCAACCACAAAATTAGAAGTTTATAGACCTGGTAGTCTGGTACCCAAGTCTAATTTCTGGATCGACTACGCACTGAATCCTATAACTAACTAAATAATCAGGGGAACATCCCCATAGTTTGGCGACAAAACTAATCTAGGAACCAGACGCATTGGAAGTGGTACTAAAATATGCAGATTTTCGCAGTACTTTGAGACTCCCAAAAAGAAAATCCACAGATTCATTTGCACCGGAGATGAGTGAATCCATGAGGGGCTCGTAGGGTTTGAGTAGTAGTGGTATCAGTACAGATCAAGAAAGGTGCAGGGGTACCTGGAAGATGGGAGGGCGCAGGGGCTGGTAGCAGACGGGGCAGTCGAGGATGTCCAGGTCAATGGTGATATCGGCGGCGACCTTCCTCCTCTTGCCGCCGCCGCCGCCCTCCTTTTCCGCCTCCTTCTCCTGCTGCTGCGCTTGCATCCCTTCCTCCTTTTCTTCCGGCAGGCAGGCCCATGGCGGGAGGTGACCGACAGGAAGATACACATGCGCGGCCATCCGCTGGACCCCAAGGGCTTCCCGTCGCACGGCCGGAGTCGAGCCGCCGCTCTCTTCTCTTCTCTCCCAGCCGCCGCCGCCACTGCCGTCGTCTTTCTCTCTCTCGCTTTCTTTCTCTGGGACCGACTGCTTTGTAAAGTTTCGAAATTTGGAACAGAAGGTGGAGAAGGCAACGGAGACGGCGCAAAAGTTGGGCCGACCAACGGCCCGGTTAATTGATGGCCGAGCTTTTCCGCGCTGAGCCCCTAAACTCGGCCTGAATAGATCCCTAAATTCGGCCGTCTCAGAATTTTTTTATTGATTAGGTCATTTCCTTCGTATCTACGGGATTGAGGGCATTTTATGCAGGGACCTACAAAAATAAAAAAACGATTGACATGAGGGAACTTTTAGCACCCGCCAGGGTCTTCCCCGAGTGCGAACTCGCCGGAACGCCTCGATGCCGACGACCATCGGACCATAGTCGTCGCTCCGCATGCTGCCGTCGCCGCACGAGTGTCGCGAGGTGCTGCCACGAGCTACGCTAACTAGCTACAGCTGTTGTCGCCACCACGGCGAGCTAGCTAGTTGCCGCTGCGTCGTAGGCGAGCGAGCTAGCTAGTCGTCGCTACTGTCCGCCCCGTGGTTGTCGTCCTGCTGCACTCGTCATTGTCGGCAAGATGCGTGCTCCTTCTCTGTCCCTGACGAGATGCTCGCGGTGGGAACGGTCGAGACGACTTCGATTGTAATTTAACAAAAGTTTTAGGGGATTATGCACACCATAAGTTAGTTGTATGTTGATAGGATTATGCATTGGAGGGCTAGAGTGACAGAAGTTTCTTCCCACCATTGAAATTGACTTATACGGGATTGAAGGGGGGCAATATATCTTAATGCTATTGTTAAGTTTTAACTTAATGAACTTTGGTAGTTGTGGATTCTTGCCAATAGTTTCAATCATAAGTTCATAGAGTTCCAAGTAAGAGACTACATGCTAGCAGAGGCCCTCTCCCACATAAAACTTGCCATCGGTCTAGTATCGTAGGCAATTGCCTAGGGACAATTACGTACACCATACCATCATTATTCGACACTCTCTATTTATAATATTATGTAATATATTTTAACTTTATTTGGGCAACACCGTTGCGAAAGCTCTATTTATAATATTACGTATCATTTAGATGACTTGAGGGATGTCTATCTAAGTGGGAGTTCTTATGTAATATGATTAATTGAACTTAATTTATCATGAACTTAGTTCTGATAGTATTTGCAAATTATGTTGTAGATCAATAGCTCGCGTTGTAGCTTCCCTATGTTTTTTTGATATTCCTAGAGAAAACTAAGTTGAAAGATGATAGTAGCAATGATGCGGACTGATACGTCCATTTTGGATCATGCTTTATCGATATTTATTGCATTATGGGCTGTTACTACACATTATGTCACAATACTTATGTATTTTCTCTCTTATTTTATAAGGTTTACACGAAGAGAAAGAATACCGGCAGCTGGAATTCTGGGCTGGAAAAGGAGCAAATATTAGAGACCTATTCTGCATAACTCTAAAAGTCCTGAAACTCCACGAATGTTAGTTTTGGAATACATTAAAAATATTGGGCGAAGAAAGCAGCAGAGGAGGGCCACCCACCAGCCACGAGGGTGGAGGGTGCGCCTACCCATCGTACCATGTGCCTATAGGCTGTAGCTTTGGCATTGACCCATTTAGCACACATGCTACATGGGAGGTGGTTGATAATTTGAATTTGAATTTGATTTATTTGATTCGGTGGTTAATAATTGGTTGCAGCAAATTGGGAAACCGATTAATCTTGCCATGATCAGGTATAATACTGTAGAAACAAAGTATTGGAAAACTAGCATATTCTTGTGTGCTCAACCTTAACAACAAGAAAATACATTGCCCATATTGCCAAGTATTTAATTCAGGGTGGACACATTACATAAACCCGTGACACCATACAATTCTTTCCCAAAATAAATATCTAGTCATATCTCTCTACAAGATAAAGTTGAATTCCTCTAAAGCTAAACAGAAGGAAACTTTCCAAAGATAACACTGCAGCTCTCAAAACTCAGCTCTCAATAGCTCAGAAGATAAGGTTGAAGCTCTGGCAAGATGACACTGAAGCTTTTAGCTTCATCTTGTACTACACCAAATTAAAAGAAAAGGAACATGTTGCCTCGGAACAAAATATAAGAATCTGCAGATAGACATGAACAGATCAAATATAGTGGACAAACACATTATGAAATAATATAGCCAATTTTTACAACTACCTTTACAATACCGAGTTCTTCAGACAAAAATGGGTCGCTGGTAGCTCCCTTTTTTGGTGTATATTGAAGCTTTCTAGATTTATGAGGGGAGGATGTATTTCCATATCATGGCGTCCTCCACCATTGCAACCAGTACCCCAGTTTCATAGAAATGATATCAATAATACATCACCAAAATCGAGTGGGGCTTGGTTACTCTAGAAAAAAGAGTTTGGAGGGTTAGGTATTACTAATATTGTGAAGGAAATATGCCCTAGAGGCAATAATAAAGTTATTATTTATTTCCTTATAATCATGATAAATGTTTATTATTCATGCTAGAATTGTATTAACCGGAAACATGATACATGTGTGAATACATAGACAAACAAAGTGTCACTAGTATGCCTCTACTTGACTAGCTCGTTAATCAAAGATGGTTATGTTTCCTGACCATGGACAAAGAGTTGTTATTTGATTAACGAGGTCACATCATTAGTTGAATGATCTGATTGACATGACCCATTCCATTAGCATAGCACCCGATCGTTTAGTATGTTGCTATTGCTTTCTTCATGACTTATACATGTTCCTATGACTATGAGATTATGCAACTCCCGTTTGCCGGAGGAACACTTTGGGTGCTACCAAACGTCACAACGTAACTGGGTGATTATAAAGGAGCATTACAGGTGTCTCCAAAGGTAGATGTTGGGTTGGTGTATTTCGAGATTAGGATTTGTCACTCCGATTGTCGGAGAGGTATCTCTGGGCCCTCTCGGTAATGCTCATCACATAAGCCTTGCAAGCACTGCAACTAATATGTTAGTTGTGAGATGATGTATTACGGAACGAGTAAAGAGACTTGTCGGTAACGAGATTGAACTAGGTATTGGATACCGATGATCGAATCTCGGGCAAGTAACATACCGATGACAAAGGGAACAACGTATGTCGTTATGCGGTCTGACCGATAAAGATCTTCGTAGAATATGTAGGAGCCAATATGGGCATCCAGGTCCCGCTATTGGTTATTGACCGGAGACGTGTCTCGGTCATGTCTACATTGTTCTCGAACCCGTAGGGTCCGCACGCTTAAGGTTACGATGACAGTTACATTATGAGTTTATGCATTTTGATGTACCGAAGGTTGTTCGGAGTCCCGGATGTGATCACGGACATGACGAGGAGTCTCAAAATGGTCGAGACGTAAAGATTGATATATTGGAAGCCTATGTTTGGACATCAGAAGTGTTCCGGGTGAAATCGGGATTTTACCGGGTTACCGGGAGGGTTACCGGAACCCCCCGGGAGCCATATGGGCCTACATGGGCCTTAGTGGAAAGGTGAAAGGGCTGCCCACCAGGGCTGCGCGCCTCCCCCCCTTCCCCTAGTCCTATTAGGACTAGGAGAGGTGGCCGGCCAGCCCTCTCTCTCTCCCCCCCTTGGGAATCCTAGTTGGAATAGGATTGAGGGGGGAGTCCTACTCCCGGTAGGAGTAGGACTCCTCCTGCGCCACCTCCTCCTGGCCGGCGCCTCCTCCCCCCTTGGCTCCTTTATATACTGAGGCAGGGGCACCCCATAACACACAAGTTGATCCACGTGATCTATTCCTTAGCCGTGTGCGGTGCCCCCTGCCACCATATACCTCGATAATACTATAGCGGAGTTTAGGCGAAGCCCTGCTGCTGTAGTTCATCAAGATCGTCACCACGCCGTCGTGCTGACGGAACTCTTCCCCGACACTTTGCTGGATCGGAGTCCGGGGATCGTCATCGAGCTGAACGTGTGCTCGAACTCGGAGGTGCCGTAGTTTCGGTGCTTGATCGGTTGGATCGTGAAGACGTACGACTACTTCCTCTACGTCGTGTCATTGCTTCCGCAGTCGGTCTGCGTTGGGTACGTAGACAACACTCTCCCCTCGTTGCTATGCATCACATGATCTTGCGTGTGCGTAGGAAATTTTTGAAATTACTACGAAACCCAACAGTGGCATCCGAGCCTAGTTACTTATGTTGATGTTATATGCACGAGTAGAACACAAGTGAGTTGTGGACGATACAAGTCATACTGTCTACCAGCATGTCATACTTTGGTTCGGCGGTATTGTTGGACGAGACGATCCGGACCAACCATACGCGTACTCTTACGCGAGACCGGTTCCCTCGACGTGCTTTGCACATAGATGGCTTGCGGAAGACTGTCTCTCCAACTTTAGTTGAACCAAGTGTGGCTACGCCCGGTCCTTGAGAAGGTTAAAACAGAGTCTATTTGACAAACTATCGTTGTGGTTTTGATGCGTAGGTGAGATTGGTTCTTACTTAAGCCCATAGCAGCCACGTAAAACATGCAACAACAAAGTAGAGGACGTCTAACTTGTTTTTGCAGGGCATGTTGTGATGTGATATGGTCAAGGCATGATGCTGAATTTTATTGTATGAGATGATCATGTTTTGTAACCGAGTTATCGACAACTGGCAGGAGCCATATGGTTGTCGCTTTATTGTATGCAATGCAATCGCGATGTAATGCTTTACTTTATTACTAAACGGTAGTGATAGTCGTGGAAGCATAAGATTGGCGAGACGACAACGATGCTACGATGGAGATCAAGGTGTCGCGCCGGTGACGATGGTGATCATGACGGTGCTTCGGAGATGGAGATCACAAGCACAAGATGATGATGGCCATATCATATCACTTATATTGATTGCATGTGATGTTTATCCTTTTATGCATCTTATCCTGCTTTGATTGACGGTAGCATTATAAGATGATCTCTCACTAAATTATCAAGAAGTGTTCTCCCTGAGTATGCACCGTTGCCAAAGTTCGTCGTGCCCAGACACCACGTGATGATCGGGTGTGATAAGCTCTACGTCCGAACGTCGTAATCGTACTTTACTAGATATGGTGCGATCTATGATGTCTCTTACTGATTTACCGCTATCATTTTGGGGATATGCTTTAGAGACGGCCGCATTCACGTTAAATAGGGCACCATCAAAATCCGTTGAGACGACGCCTTATGAACTGTGGTTTGGCAAGAAACCAAAGTTGTCGTTTCTTAAAGTTTGGGGCTGCGATGCTTACGTGAAAAAGCTTCAACCTGATAAGCTCGAACCCAAATCGGAGAAATGTGTCTTCATAGGATACCCAAAGGAGACTATTGGGTACACCTTCTATCACAGATCCGAAGGCAAGACATTCGTTGCTAAGAATGGATCCTTTCTAGAGAAGGAGTTTCTCTCGAAAGAAGTGAGTGGGAGGAAAGTAGAACTTGACGAGGTAACTGTACCTACTCCCTTACTGGAAAGTAGTTCATCACAGAAAACTGTTTCAGTGACTCCTACACCAGTTAGTGAGGAAGCCAATGATAATGATCATGAAACTTCAGATCAAGATACTGCTAAACCTCGTAGATCAACCAGAGTAAGATCCGCACCAGAGTGGTACGGTAATCCTATTTTGGAAGTCATGATACTAGATCATGATGAACCTACGAACTATGAAGAAGCGATGGTGAGCCCAGATTCCGCAAAGTGGCTTGAAGCCATGAAATCTGAGATGGGATCCATGTATGAGAACAAAGTATGGACTTTGGTTGACTTGCCCGATGATCGGCAAGCAATTGAGAATAAATGGATCTTTAAGAAGAAGACTGACGCTGATGGTAATGTTACTGTCTACAAAGCTCGACTTGTCGCAAAAGGTTTTCGGCAAGTTCAAGGGATTGACTACGATGAGACCTTCTCACCCGTAGCGATGCTTAAGTCCGTCCGAATCATGTTAGCAATTGCCGCATTTTATGATTATGAAATTTGGCATATGGATGTCAAAACTGCATTCCTGAATGGATTTCTGGAAGAAGAGTTGTATATTATGCAACCGGAAGATTTTGTCGATCCAAAGGGAGCTAACAAAGTGTGCAAGCTCCAGCGATCCATTTATGGACTGGTGCAAGCCTCTCGGAGTTGGAATAAATGTTTTGATAGTGTGATCAAAGCATTTGGTTTTATACAGACTTTCGGAGAAGCCTGTATTTACAAGAAAGTGAGTGGGAGCTCAGTAGCATTTCTGATATTATATGTGGATGACATATTGCTGATTGGAAATGATATAGAATTTCTGGATAGCATAAAGGGATACTTGAATAAAAGTTTTTCAATGAAGGACCTCGGTGAAGCTGCTTACATATTAGGCATTAAGATCTATAGAGATAGATCAAGACGCTTAATTGGACTTTCACAAAGCACATACCTTGACAAGATTTTGAAGAAGTTCAAAATGGATCAAGCAAAGAAAGGATTCTTGCCTGTATTACAAGGTGTGAAGTTGAGTAAGACTCAATGCCCGACCACTGCAGAAGATAGAGAGAATATGAAAGATGTTCCCTATGCATCAGCCATAGGCTCTATCATGTATGCAATGCTGTGTACCAGACCTGATGTGTGTCTTGCTATAAGTTTAGCAGGGAGGTACCAAAGTAATCCAGGAGTGGATCACTGGACAGCGGTCAAGAACATCCTGAAATACCTGAAAAGGACTAAGGATATGTTTCTCGTATATGGAGGTGACAAAGAGCTCACCGTAAAAGGTTACGTTGATGCAAGCTTTGACACTGATCCGGACGATTCTAAATCGCAAACCGGATACGTGTTTACATTAAACGGTGGAGCTGTCAGTTGGTGCAGTTCTAAACAAAGCGTCGTAGCGGGATCTACATGTGAAGCGGAGTACATAGCTGCTTCGGAAGCAGCGAATGAAGGAGTCTGGATGAAGGAGTTCATATCCGATCTAGGTGTCATACCTAATGCATCGGGTCCAATGAAAATCTTTTGTGACAATACTGGTGCAATTGCCTTGGCAAAGGAATCCAGATTTCACAAAAGAACCAAACACATCAAGAGACGCTTCAACTCCATCCGGGATCTAGTCCAGGTGGGAGACATTGAGATTTGCAAGATACATACGGATCTGAATGTTGCAGACCCGTTGACTAAGCCTCTTCCACGAGCAAAACATGATCAGCACCAAAGCTCCATGGGTGTTAGAATCATTACAGTGTAATCTAGATTATTGACTCTAGTGCAAGTGGGAGACTGAAGGAAATATGCCCTAGAGGCAATAATAAAGTTATTATTTATTTCCTTATAATCATGATAAATGTTTATTATTCATGCTAGAATTGTATTAACCGGAAACATGATACATGTGTGAATACATAGACAAACAAAGTGTCACTAGTATGCCTCTACTTGACTAGCTCGTTAATCAAAGATGGTTATGTTTCCTGACCATGGACAAAGAGTTGTTATTTGATTAACGAGGTCACATCATTAGTTGAATGATCTGATTGACATGACCCATTCCATTAGCATAGCACCCGATCGTTTAGTATGTTGCTATTGCTTTCTTCATGACTTATACATGTTCCTATGACTATGAGATTATGCAACTCCCGTTTGCCGGAGGAACACTTTGGGTGCTACCAAACGTCACAACGTAACTGGGTGATTATAAAGGACCATTACGGGTGTCTCCAAAGGTAGATGTTGGGTTGGTGTATTTCGAGATTAGGATTTGTCACTCCGATTGTCGGAGAGGTATCTCTGGGCCCTCTCGGTAATGCTCATCACATAAGCCTTGCAAGCACTGCAACTAATATGTTAGTTGTGAGATGATGTATTACGGAACGAGTAAAGAGACTTGTCGGTAACGAGATTGAACTAGGTATTGGATACCGACGATCGAATCTCGGGCAAGTAACATACCGATGACAAAGGGAACAACGTATGTTGTTATGCGGTCTGACCGATAAAGATCTTCGTAGAATATGTAGGAGCCAATATGGGCATCCAGGTCCCGCTATTGGTTATTGACCGGAGACGTGTCTCGGTCATGTCTACATTGTTCTCGAACCCGTAGGGTCCGCACGCTTAAGGTTACGATGACAGTTACATTATTAGTTTATGCATTTTGATGTACCGAAGGTTGTTCAGAGTCTCGGATGTGATCACGGACATGACGAGGAGTCTCGAAATGGTCGAGACGTAAAGATTGATATATTGGAAGCCTATGTTTGGACATCGGAAGTGTTCCGGGTTAAATCGGGATTTTACCGGGTTACCGGGAGGGTTACCGGAACCCCCCGGGAGCCATATGGGCCTACATGGGCCTTAGTGGAAAGGTGAAAGGGCTGCCCACCAGGGCTGCGCGCCTCCCCCCTTCCCCTAGTCCTATTAGGACTAGGAGAGGTGGCCGGCCAGCCCTCTCTCTCTCTCCCCCTTGGGAATCCTAGTTGGAATAGGATTGGGGGGGGGGAGTCCTACTCCCGGTAGGAGTAGGACTCCTCCTGCGCCACCTCCTCCTGGCCGGCGCCTCCTCCCCCCTTGGCTCCTTTATATACTGAGGCAGGGGCACCCCATAACACACAAGTTGATCCACGTGATCTATTCCTTAGCCGTGTGCGGTGCCCCCTGCCACCATATACCTCGATAATACTGTAGCGGAGTTTAGGCGAAGCCCTGCTGCTGTAGTTCATCAAGATCGTCACCACGCCGTCGTGCTGACGGAACTCTTCCCCGACACTTTGCTGGATCGGAGTCCGGGGATCGTCATCGAGCTGAACGTGTGCTCGAACTCGGAGGTGCCGTAGTTTCGGTGCTTGATCGGTTGGATCGTGAAGACGTACGACTACTTCCTCTACGTCGTGTCATCGCTTCCGCAGTCGGTCTGCGTTGGGTACGTAGACAACACTCTCCCCTCGTTGCTATGCATCACATGATCTTGCGTGTGCGTAGGAAATTTTTGAAATTACTACGAAACCCAACATATTGCTGATATGAATCTCATCCTTCTTGCTTCATGTCTGCATAAGTATCAGATGGGTGGTGACAAAATTTTGAAGCAGATTGTAGATTACAAGTATAGCACCAAAACTCCCAATATTTTCTCTTGCCCTTGGGTTAACTACTCTCCTTTTTGGAAAGGAGTCATGTGGGCTGCCAAAGCTGCCAAGATAGGTTATTCCTATAGGGTAGGAAATGGAGAGAAGGTCAAATTCTGGGAGGATTAGTGGTTTGGTAACTCTAGCTTTGCCATCCAATTTTGTGAGCTATGATGTATTGCCAATGAACATATCACTATTGCTGATGTTTGGGATGGTGTGAATCTTATGGTCACCTTCAGGAGATGTGTAGACTCTAGGTTGTTTCTCCCGTGGTATGATCTCCTTAGCATAGCTCAGTCCATTCGTTTCTCTGAGGAGGAAGATGCTATGGTGTGGAAATTTGAATCTAATGATACTTACTCTATTAGATCCATGTATGCACTTGTTAACTTTAAAGGGATTCTGCCTATCTATATCCCTGATATATGGCATGTGCATGTTCCCCCTAAAATCCATATTTTGATGTGGCTCTTATCTCACAACAAGTTGCTCACTAGAGATAATTTGATTAAGAGGCAACATATTGAGGATAAAACTGAAGGAAATATGCCCTAGAGGCAATAATAAAGTTATTATTTATTTCCTTATATCATGATAAATGTTTATTATTCATGCTATAATTGTATTAACCGGAAACATAATACATGTGTGAATATATAGACAAACAGGATGTCACTAGTATGCCTCTACTTGACTAGCCTATTAATCAAAGATGGTTATGTTTCCTAACCATGGACAAAGAGTTGTAATTTGATTAACGGGATCACATCATTAGTTGAATGATCTGATTGACATGACCCATTCCGTTAGCTTAGCACCCGATCATTTAGTATGTTGCTATTGCTTTCTTCATGACTTATACATGTTCCTATGACTATGAGATTATGCAACTCCCGTTTACCGGAGGAACACTTTGTGTGCTACCAAACGTCACAACGTAACTGGGTGATTATAAAGGTGCTCTACAGGTGTCTCCAAAGGTACTTGTTGGGTTGGCGTATTTCGATATTAGGATTTGTCACTCTGAATGTCGGAGAGGTATCTCTGGGCCCTCTCAGTAATACACATCACTTAAGCCTTGCAAGCATTGCAACTAATGAGTTAGTTGAGAGATGATGTATTACGGAACGAGTAAAGAGACTTGTCGGTAACGAGATTGAACTAGGTATTGAATACCGACGATCGAATCTCGGGCAAGTAACATACCGATGACAAAGGGAACAACGTATGTTGTTATGCGGTCTGACCGATAAAGATCTTCGTAGAATATGTAGGAACCAATATGGGCATTCAGGTCCCGCTATTGGTTATTGACCGGAGACGTGTCTCGGTCATGTCTACATTGTTCTCGAACCGTAGGGTCCGCACGCTTAAGGTTTCGATGACAGTTTTATTATGAGTTTATGAGTTTTGATGTACCGAAGGAGTTCGGAGTCCCGGATGAGATCGGGGACATGACGAGGAGTCTCGAAATGGTCGAGACGTAAAGATCGATATATTGGACGACTATATTCGGAGTTCGGAAAGGTTCTGAGTGATTCGGGTATTTTTTGGAGTACCGGAGAGTTACGGGAATTCGTGTTGGGCCTCTTTGGGCCATACGGGAAAAGAGAGAAAGGGCCAAAAGGGAGGCCGCACCCCTCCCCTTGGACTAGTCCGAATTGGACTAGGGAGGGGGGGCGCCCCCTTCCTTCCTTCTCCTTCTCTCTTCCCTTTCCTTCTCTCCTACTCCTACTACATGGAAGGGTTCCTAGTTGGACTAGGAAAGGGGGAATCCTACTCCCGGTGGGAGTAGGACTCCCCTAGGGCGCGCCATAGAGAGGGCCGGCCCTCCCCTCCTCCACTCCTTTATATACGGGGGCATGGGGCACCCCATGGACACACAAGTTGATCTTCGTGATCGTTCCTTAGCCGTGTGCGGTGCCCCCCTCCACGATATTACACCTCGGTCATATTGTAGCGGTGCTCAGGCGAAGCCCTGCGACAGTTGAACATCAAGATCGTCACCACGCCGTCGTGCTGACGGAACTCCTCCCCGAAGCTTTGCTGGATCGGAGCCCGGGGTGCGTCATCGAGCTGTACGTGTGTCAAGAACTCGGAGGTGCCGGAGTAACGGTGCTTGGATCGGTTGGACCGGGAAGACGTACGACTACTTCCTCTACGTTGCGTCAACGCTTCCGCTTCGGTCTACGAGGGTACGTAGACAACACTCTTCCCTCTCGTTGCTATGCATCACCATGATCTTGCGTGTGCGTAGGAAATTTTTGAAATTACTACGTTCCCCAACAAAAGCTTGTCTATTTTTTTGTGAGATGGAGTCCATTAATCATACCTTCTTTGAATGTGTGGTGGCCCAGGAAATTTGGAAAAAAAAGTTTATAGTCTAACTGGTAGGCATGGGCAACGCACTTATGAAGCAATTGCTAATATGTAGGCTCACAATCATAACCAGGTTATTAACTTGATCAATGCTGCCACTCTCTGGGCTATCTAGAAATGCAGGAATGATATGTGTTTTAATGGTAAAACTTGACTTGGTTTACAGGTGATCCTCAGAAAAATTGTAAGCTTTTGTCACCAGTGGAATTATGCGCGTGGGAAACACAAGAGAACAAGTGGTGGTGAGCGTGGCATCCTTTTGGGATGCTGCAAGAAGTCCTCCGCTGATACTTTGGCCAGAGCCAGGCTGATAAGGCAGGAGTTGTGGATGAAGTACAAGATGAAGCTGGCGCGGGGCTGGGAAGATGAAGATGGTTTGGTGCTGCTGTTGCTGGTCTAAATTGGCATATTTTGGGCCCCCAGTGTTAGGCTCAATACATCCTTGTCGAAAAAAGTGGTTGGTCCCCCCAAGAGTGTTGCCCTCCTATGACGTCATTTTAGTTTTTGTTCCTTTCCCTTTTAGGATTGTGCCAGGGTTGATACATTAATCCCCCCTCGGGTGTTGTAATAAGACTATACTCTGGGTTTCGTTTTCTATGAAAATGGAACCAGGGTTTCTTCCCTTTTCCTCTAAAAAAATAAGCTAGATATCCAGCATGTGGAATATTCAAATTCATTCATAGAGAAGAGTTAGGATTTTTTTCACATAAGGCCTCCTTTCTTCCTCACTATCCTCCACTAAACCCGCATTAAGCATCACTTTAGTGGCATGGATTGCATTTATGAACATGAGATTGAGCTCTACTCTTGACTTGAGATAGATTGCAAGAGATGCAAATGAAATGCTCGCAAGTTGGAATGACATAACAATGGAAGAAGGTACATTTCACGACAGGATTAGCACCAAGCATAATATCCTCCGATTTACGTACCTTAAAATGACATTAAAGTTCACTAGCTTGGACTACATCAACGATGAACTGCATCTACTAATTAACATCGCACAAATAGTTTTAGTTGGATCTCCAAAATAGTAAGCATGAACGGCCTTGAATGCATGGTTTGTTTCCCATCATCAGATGCGGATCTGATCGGACCAAGGGGAGAGCTTGTCGATGCGGATGTGTAGGGGAACTTGCAAGGACGCAGCCCCATCACCCCCAATCCCTGCTGCTGGAACCAGGTACATCCGCGGCACCGATAGGAACGTGGGCTCGTCCGCGACGACCACCGCACCGGGCGACGAGCTGCTCCTCATGTGCATCTCCACCAGGACAAAGTCAGCCCTGCCGCCGTTCACCACCGCCGCCGAGGGTGGCTCCAGGTTGACCCACATCTTGCACATGAACCGCGGGCATGCCACCGCCCTCGCCCTGGCGCACACCATGGACACGGCAGTCACGCCGGCGCCGAGCGCGCCCACAATCAGGAGGAAAACGCGATTGTCGTCGCCGAGGAGCACCACCCGCGGGGTGGACACCGGCAGCTGGAGCTGGATGACCTTGCCGTACTGCACGGCGCGCATCGGCACCAAGTGGACGGTGTGGAGGTGCCCGGCGAGCGCCTGTGGCGCGCCGATGTAGCCGCAGCCCGGCTCCGTGCAGCGGCAGGGCGTGTGCGGGCACGCAGTCTGGTGCTCGGCGACCTCGTGGTAGGTCACGTACCTCTGGCATCCGGCGTTGGGGCACACGATCCTGGTGGAGGACACGACGGCGTCCAGCGCGGGGCAGGGGTCGAAGAAGCCGCCGCCGTCCACGCATGCCTTGCACTGCCCGAAGGGCAGCTTGGCCACGCAGTCGCCGCATGCCAGGTGCCCCGCTTTGCACTGTAGGCAGGCATAGAAATCGGAGATGTCCCGTAAATTAGCACGAAAGAATCGATCTTTCACCGGCGCCAATCGAGGAAGAAAGAAAGGAAAGAAAGAGAGGAACCTGGAAGACGGGGGCCTTGAAGGGGACGGTACAGAGGAGGCAGTGGAGCAGGCGCTTGTCGATCCTCACGGCGAGCTCCTCTCTCGGGCCATACGCCGCGACGATAGCGCATCCATCTCCTCCTCTTGCCATGTCTACCTTCACGTGGCCGTCAGGCAGGTCCAACCGCGCCTTCTTGGTACTCTCGGCGGCCTTGTCCGGTGAAGCCCTGCTCCTCCCGTCGGCGGCAGGGCCGGCGCCGTGCATCCTGGCTAGCCTTTGGGGAAAGAAAACCCCTGTCTGTGTGTCTCGGGCCAAACTTTTTCCAGGAGGTGGGAGAGGAGAAGAGCAGAGGTCTGAGAACAAAAGGTGCTAAGGCAGCCACACTACACTATAAATGCTTCCTCATTGTGGTTTCCATTCCCAAATTATATAGTATAGATATAAGCCATGCTTTTAATAAATTTCATTATTGCTAATTTATCCATATATTAATGTTGTCTTTCTTTTAAGTACCTACAATTGTGCGATAAAAGGTTGACTATTGCAGATCCATGTTATTCTAGAAAAATTGAGGAACATAAATATAAGCACATTGTTTTTTCGTAGTTTCCTGCTTAATTGATACACGGCGGAGTGCTTTTGACTCCATCGCATTCCAGATTATAACACCATCAAACACGTGGGAGCCCAAAAAAAGAAAAGGATACATGTGTAGGCACAAGGACACGCGTAACCAAATACTACAAAGTAGCACACAACGTGTCACAACTTCTTACCTAGGTCACGACACATCCCACCTTTCTCACTTTTATCGAACGGCACATACGCCATGGCTAATGTGCTGGCTTCCACCAGCAAATAACAACAACATGACCAAAAGCCTACAAAAGATCCCTGGAAAGGGTACAAGATTTTGGAGACCCCCGACGCCAAAAATATTGATTAGCTGTTTGCATGGAGTAGGAGAAATAAACCCTTGATTCGGCAGATGCCGTCAAGAAACAATGAGCAATCCATCGGTCACCACACCACGCAACCACCTAGTCCAGAGAGTAGCTGGAGGTTATAGAGACACGGGGGATAACCAGAGAGGATACCAACCAAGACCATCCTCGCATCGGTGCATCAGAAAGGCTTGAACAACGTTACCGGAGCACGAAAAAGCTAACACCAAGGATGATGTGCAAAATCAAGTATCGGCTCCCAACCAACCTGTGCTAACCACCAGGCGACAAAACATAGAGATTAGAAAAACGTTTTACATTATGGGACGGAGTAGTAGTAAAGAATATTTTCTACAAACTTGGTCAAACTTTATAAATTGTAACTTCGGTCAAAGCTAATATACGGAGTAAATAAAACGGATGAAGTAATATGAAAGTGTACTATTTATAACCAATCGTGCCCGTGATTGGGGGGCTCAATTACTCAAATTATGGTTAGGTCCCACGGTCAAAGGCTACACATTATAAATAAGGGGGCGGGACACATATGAGGCATCTATCGCATTTGTCACCTGCCTACTGAAAATTACTCCAAAACCAATCTGGAGATGTAGCTGATTGACGTGAAGATCCAGCTATCATCCGGCAAGGTGCCGGAGGCCGGAATGACTGCACAAGTACGTGTATTTGCTCATCGACAACGACTTGATGGCGTCTCCAAACGCAGGTTTAATCTATGCTCCAAATTCTGCATTAGTTCAAACTTTGTATTCACGTGATTAGAGAAGATCTACTTATTCATTCTCAATTCTAGCTAAATCAGCCAATTTGTACTTAGATTATTCTAACACAGGTGCCTCCTCCCGCCGTCCGCCTCCTGCGCCAGCGATCGGTCGTCGTCGGCCTCCTCCACGAAAGGCCGCTCTGGCCAGGAAATCACCGCAGAGCGCCGCCTCTGTTGCCGGCCTCCTCTGCGAACGAATCGCCATGCACGCAGGATTGGGAGGTGGAGTAAGAGTGAGACAAAATGAGCGAGAGGCTCAGGCCCATGAGTGGATAAGAGCATCTCCAGCCGTGCCCCAGAATGGCCTTCCCAGGCGATTTTTTTAGCCGGCGCCGAAAAAACGGCCCAGTCGTGTCCCCAGGAGCCCGTTTTTCGCCGGCCTGAGCCGAAATCAGCGCCGGCGGACCCAGGCCGAAGCCGACGCGCCCGGGGCACCCGGGCGAGTGTTTTGGCGCGAAACAGCCGAGGGCCCGCCGAGTCAGCGAGATGGCCGCTTCGTCGACCTCATCGCCTCGGTTCCCGCGGGAATCAATGCAAAGGCTGCCGCGCCGGTCAGCCTCCATTGATGCCTCACGGGCGGCGCAGTAAAGACGCCGCCGACGCGCGTCCCGCCTGCTCCCGCCACGCGTCCTCCCGCATGCCGCCTCCCCGCCGCGCCGCTTCGGCTATAAAAGGTGCCCACTCCCCCGCCGGTGAGCGCCACAGCCTCCTCCTCTCCCTCTCGCAAAAGTCTTCTTCCCGTTGGCTAGCTCGCCACCACTTCCCTCCCCGCCGACGAGCAAAAGCATGGCCGAGAGATACCCAGGCGACGGCGCAGCGGCGAACGGCTTCGGCCGCTGACACCTCCAGGAGCCGGAGGCGCGCCTTCTGTACGAGGCCGAGTACTCGGCGCCCCCCGACATGCGCGTGCCGGGGGCGTGGAGACTGAGCGCTGGCGGCGTCCCGGTGCCGCCGGTCCCCGAAGGAGCGTCACGGCGGGCGGAGATCGCCCGCGTCCGCTCCTCGCTGACGGAGGAGTAGCGGAACGAGACGAGGTACGCGCCCGACAATGAAACGTTGTGGACAATGTACTTTGAGCGCCGCCGCGAAGAGAAGATCGCCTCCGTCAACGACATCATCGCCCGCGGCCCCTCAACTCTGAAGGACGGCGCGAGTGGTGGGGCGTCCCCGGCCACACACTCGACGCCGTCCTCGACCACATCGAGACTGGCAATGTGCCACGGCTGGAGTACCCGACGCGACCCTCCTTCTCTCGCCGCCACGGCAGTTCCTGGATGCACGGCGAATGGAGCCAGGGTCGTCCTCGTCGTCGGGCTCCGGCTGGCCGGCCTTTCATCCCGTCAAGCCCGAGCCAGAGGGGACACCGCTCGGGCGTCGCGCTCGCGGCGGCGCCCTCGTCTTCAACGAGCCCTTGCCTGCGACGGCACCGACGAGGCGCTCCCTCCGCCTGGTCCGGCCGAAGCCCGAGCCAGGCTTGCTCCCCGTGAAGCCGGGGCACGTCGGCATGGTGGCCCCCGATGATGAGTCCGCCCTCAAATGGGCAAAGAAGGACTACGTCCGCGAGCAGGTATGCCGCCAGCGTCGGGCGTACCTGGAGACCCAGGCCTGTCGCCGCGCCGAGGAGTGTCGTCGCGCCGAGGAGGGCGGCGTTATCATCATCGACAGCGACGACGAGGGCGAGGCCGGGACGTCAAGTGCCCCACCACGTGTCGGCGACCCTGGCGAGGGCTGCAGCAGGGACGCCGCAGGTGAGGCGCGCGACGACGACGATGACGACGACGGCGGCGACTACACCCGCTTCTACATGCTTCCCGGCATGTAGACGACGGCGGCGGCGACGGCGACGGCTGCGGTTAGGCCTTTTAGTTCATTTTTAAGTTATTAGGCGTAGTTCTTGCATGTTTTTGTATAAATTTCAACAAAGTATGGCCGAGTTCCCACAAAAGTCACCGAGTTTGCAAAAAATTGAAACGAACTAACCCGTGGCGACCGTGGGCCTATGACTGGGAGCGAACCGAACCCCAGGGGCCAATCTAGCGCCGGTTCGC
The DNA here is from genome assembly GCF_002162155.2 of Triticum dicoccoides. NCBI lineage: Eukaryota > Viridiplantae > Streptophyta > Magnoliopsida > Poales > Poaceae > Triticum > Triticum dicoccoides. Next base: position 18,758,938 of record NC_041385.1, read on the forward strand.
TCCCAGGCCGCTCTTTTTCGGCGCCCTGGGGGGGCGAACGGCTGGAGATGCTCCTCCTCTTCGTTGTCTGATTCCATGAAGCTTTCTCCACCTAGTCGGACATGGACCATGGTGGAGCGGCCGGCTACATCGTTCGAGGGTTCGCCGGCGGACCTCCTGCGCCACCTCACGGCGCCGTCCGGGAAACACTCCTGGCTCACGGACAAGATCAAATACGAGTCGAGCCACCCGCTCGTTGTGCAGGCGCCGCCGGGGGATTACCGCTGCCTGCTGGTCGCGGAGGACGGATGTGTGTTCCTCCTGGCAGTAGACGCCGGCAAGGGCGCGGCCGGCGGACGCCCCGCCAACGTCGTGTGCGTCAGGGGCAATGCCGACGCCGACACGAGACCGCTGTACACGGGTGTGCTCTGGGTTGATGGTCCTCCGGCCGCCGCGGGCCACCTGAGGGGCAGCGTCCAGGTGAAAGGGGACGTCGCGAGCTGCTCCGTCCCGGGCGAGGTGGACATGGAACAGGGCTGGCTCCATGCGCATGTCAACCCCAACATGCTGCACGGAGAGTCCGGCGAGGTTCATCTCCGGCTCCGTATAACCAAGTTCCCGTGAATGAATTAGTCAGGCTCGGAGTTTGATCTCATCGTACTTACTCTAGCTACTGCGTCATTTTGCTCTGTTTTGGCTGTACACGAACCCCAGTGTATGAACTAATGCAAGGAAAAACTCAGTATGAACTTGTTAATGTTGGAATGTGTTTGGCCCTTGCTCACCAGTGTTTTGGCAATTGTGGCTGCTTGTGTTGGCTTCTGAAGTCTAGCTTAGGTAAGCAGCAGCAATGCTACACATACAGGCCTGTAAACAAGTTTACGTCTGCCGCCGCGTGGTAAACGATGTGATCAGGGTACGTGTAGCATTTTTGGGTAATCAGTGTTCAGAACGCATAAATTACGTCTCCAAAAATTATAAGATCATTTTTGGTAAGTTTATCACGTACAATTTGTCAAGATGTGACAAGAATTATGTAAAGAGTGGGATCATGTTTGTATGAACGTGAACCAAGAAACCTTGCACAAACACCAATATGGAAATACTTCCTCAAGAAGGCCTGTAATTTTTTGTATGAAGTCAAATGATGCATAGTTTGACCTGCATAGTTTAACCAAGTTTGTAATCTTAAATAGAATATAATACGAAGAGATGTTTGATTTGGCATCATAAATCTTGATATTTTTATATAAATTTGGTCAAACTTTGCACCTTTGACGTCACGTATTTTATGTAGCCATTTTTTTCAGATACGGAGAGAGTAGAGATTAACTCGTATACTCCTTCCGTCTCAAAATAAGCGTCTTAACTTTATACTAACTTTAGTGTAAAATTGTAGTAAGTTCGACACACTTATTTTAGGACGGAGGAAGTATACCATTGGATAACTTAGTGACATTTACTCAATTTGTTGTTTGATGTATTATTGGTTGATGAAATAAATAGTTCCACTCAAAAGATGGTGATAATAGGCGAGCTATTGAATATGTTCTTGTTAGGGTATGTTCAAAGCAGACCCTTAAAATGGACGTATATTTTGGACACGTTAGTGTTCGGACCGCTTTTGTCATCGAACGAAATCTTCTAAATGTCTGTGGCCTAGTCCGTATGGCGGTTTTTCAGTGTATTGGAAGCTACGTGGTAGTCCGGACATCTGCATGTCCAATTAAAAGAAACCGCGTGCCCCCTTCTTTCCCCCTAGTTGCACACCACATATGTATGTCCAACCAAAAGCAACCATGTGACCTTCTGTTTGAGGAGAAGTCCAGCCATGGCATGAACCACCCCGTTTTGCTCTCGGGCGAGGGCACGCGTCCTTCTCCTTGGTCGCATCTCGAGGATGTAGGCATGGATGACTTCCTCGTCCAAGACGGCCTGCGACTCCGCCTTGGCCGTGAGGCGGGCCCCGGCCGCCCGCGCTCACTTCCTCGCACGATAGACACGTCGCTCCACATAACCGGATGACCCGTGATGCGTGCTAACATTTACCTCCAACTCGGAGCCCGCCGCCACTGAAGAGGTTGTGTCTCCACATCATAGTTAGGGCGCCAGATAGACCTCACCGCCTCCGGCGAGGCAGAGGGCACGTGCCTCGAGCCTCCAGCCCCGACGGATCCGAGCGCCATTTGCCCGACGCAATGGAATCCCGCCGACGCAATGGATTCCTGCTGGATTGACTCCTTCCGCGGTCAGACGCACGACAACCGGGGACGGTCAAGAGCCAAGCGGATGGTCACCCTCTCTTCGCCCCCCATGTGACGATGTCCCAATCGAAAAGTCCAGAGATCTGGGAGTGGGATCCGCTGCCGTCTTGCCAAAAATGGTCGGAGATCGCAGAAACGGAGCTTTAGGGCGGAGTTGAGTGGTTAGAATTTGGTATGGGATACCGATGAGGACGAATATATGTGGGGTCGGGATGGACCAGAGTGTGCCGGATCCGACGTAATGGACGCGATCGGACGTGTCCATGCCTCCCATATCCACCTAGATATGAGTTGGATATGAGATGTGTCGATTAGCATAGGATCGGTATGAGGGGTGTGGCTGGGTCGAGATTTTACACCGATCACTTAACGAGCCATCCGCCCAAAGGAGGCATTTCAGGAGTTCGGTTGTGAACGCTCTTAGAGCATCTACAGACGTGGTTACCAAATCGGGCCCCTCAAATGCCCACGGACGTTCCTGGGCGTATCCTCGGGCACTGATCGGGCACTCCTCAAATCACGTCGTCGACATCCATGTATGTCATATTTGGTACCATATATACTTACTAAAGCATGCACTGTGAGTAAAACGACGTAGATCATCAAATGGATCTACAATCGGATATAGAAATGCATATTCCGGTCACCAAAAATCACCAAAGGACCTCCAAAAGATAGGCAAAGTTCAAAAATTCACATAAACGACGCACAAGTTTGAACCAGATTACTAAAAACTTGAAACTAAACACGAAAACGACAAAGGTTCACCACTTCCTCGCCGACCCTTTGCCTTTCCAGTCGCCGGCGCTGCGGTAGGCGCCCGGGTCGGCGTTCGCGGTAGGAAGCGGGTCGTTGGAGTCTGAGTCGGAGTCGGAAGAAGATGAGATGACGATGCACTCCTTCAAATGTCGGACAACCTGGTCTTGCTTGGGCTTCCGCCGCCTCATGCCCTGACTGCTCATTGGCCAGCCAGAGCGCCTTCGTGTTCTTCCTCCGGAGCCGACGAGCGTCTGTTTTCGCCGTCATAAATGACCGGCGGTAGACCCACATGAGGAGCCGCTCCTCCTCGTTGGGCACCATCGGCAACTCGAGACGACGGCGAACGGATTGCTCGATCGCCTCCCTCACCCTTGCTCGTTGCCCCTCGCGATGGGCGGCGCACGCCTCCTTTTCTGGTGTGCGCGTCCACAGCACTGACGAAGCGAGCGCTAGTACCCATTGCTTCCCTTGTGGAGCCGAGCCGAGGGCGGGCCAGGAGGGGCCAATTGCAGTTTCGGCATCGTGCCAGCGGGCGAGCGAAGATGGACCGGTTCTGAAACCACCCCCCCATGTCATCCCTGATTGCTCCATGGCAATGTGGAGGGCCAGCTCATCCTCGTCAGCGACGGAACCGTCGGAGCGGTTGCCGAAGTTAGGCGTGGTCGCCAGAGGTGAGATTTGGATCAAATCGAAAAGGGGAGAGGGGAGGGGGGAGAGAAGACGGAGGCAGCACAGCGAAATCAGTGTAGGATTTTCGGGCTGGGATTTTTGTTGAAACGGACTGGGCCGGCAGTTTGCCAGGCTGATGTGATGCACCCGGACCGTTCCATATCCTTCCTATGTTCGGGTTGGATATGTGGGGCACCGTGCAGTTCGGATATTTGAGGTTGGTTCGAGACATCCGAATGAATCATTTTTTCATCGAGTAGTGAGAGAACTCCAACGCAGTGAATCAACCGGACACAAATTTTGTCCGCATTTTGTCCGTTTGGATCACCCGTCCGTCTAGCGGACAAGACGCGGATAGGGCCTGCCCGTGGGTGAACCAAACGCACAAGACAAAAAACGGACAAGCAAGGTTGCCGGCGTGGAGATGCAGCTTTCCTCCCGCGCCACCGCGGTCCTCCACGGCCGAGGCCCGTGCCGCAGCTCGCCACGCCCGCCCGAGCACGCCGCCCCGCTCCCTCCCTGAGCTCGCCGCGCACGCCCCCCCGCTCGTCGCGCCCGCCCCGAGCTCGCCGTCCCGCTCCATCCCTGAGCTCGCCACGCCCGGCCCAAGCTCGCCGCGCCTCGAGCCGCGCTCGGACCTGCACAGCCAGCCGCACGCCCCGGCGCAGCTGCTGCCTCCTCCAGACAGCGCCGGCCGTCAGCCCCGCCGTAGCCGGTGCCTCCTCCAGACATGGTCTGCACCGCCAGCCGCCCGCCCCGCCGTAGCCTCTGCCTCTTCCCTCGGCGCAGGCGCAGCCGCAGCCTGCGCCAGTGGCCTCGTTGCATGGTTGTGGAGGCAGTGCGAGTTCGCTGAAAAGTGAGACCAGACCGGACACGAGAGGACAAGAGCGGACGAGAGCGGTGACAGGAGCGTCCGCTTTTGTCTATCACGGACCCATTCATGGCTCAAATTTTTGCTCAGTTTGGGTTGGGACGGACAACAAACAAACAACAGGAGGACGCTTTGTCCATTTGGGTCGTCTCATTGGGCCAACTTTCTGTCCGGAGGACCCAAACGGATAAAATGGATAGCTGGGTTGTAGTTGCTTTGACTGATCAACCCGACCTAAGGTCAGTTTGAATCGCCCGGGCTGTATATTCTTTTACTGGGGACACAAATCCACAAATACAGGACATCCATCTGGCAGCCGTGAGCGAGCTGAAAGAGAGCGGCTGGGGGTGACCTACACCGCTACACGGACGCGCGGCCTCCGACGAGGTCGACATGCATGCATGCACGCAAGTTGAGACGACTCCGTGCGACCATGCGCGTGTCGGACCGGCGTCCTCGTGTCAGACCATGAGCGTGGCAAGAGCCTATCGAGGCTAAATTTCGTGTTTTGACTTTTCCTAAAACTTGATGAAGATCTGACTCTAGTTTCAAAAAAATTCAGGATTTGTTCCTTTTTTCTACCGCCATAATCATTGGCGGTAGGGTTACATAACCTACCACCAAAGTCAGTGGCGGTAGGACTTAACTGCTCCGTCACGACCGTTTGACGTGAAAAATACCCTACGGCCAGAGTTTTGGACGATAGGGTGTGTAACCCTACCGCCATAGTACTTGGCGGTAGGCTCCTGCCCGCAATCTAGGGAGTCAGTCAGTGGCAGAAACAATTAGCCCATGCATGCAGTGATCATTTATCTATCCAAACTATACATATGAGTAAAAAATGTCAAATCAGACCCATTTGATGCCGAAAAGGTGTTCTGCTCCTCGGCTCAAAAACAAAGCTGGCAAGCTGACAAGTGAACAGCAGCACTATACCGCTGATGCCTTTGCAAGTTCGGCAGGGAGTCAATGTGTGTTTGCTGCTCTTGCCGCTGACCGCATGCACGTTGAGGTGAGCTGTTCACTGTTCACGAAGGCAGAACATAAAATGCAGGAAATTATGTGGGAGCGCAAGTGCAGAGCCTACCGCCAACAAGCCTGGCGGTAGGGTATAATGTCCTACCGCCAACAACTTTGGCGGTAGGATTTTTACAACGTTATAATAACGTGATGACGTAGTTAAACCTTACCGTCATAAATCGTGACGGTAGGATGTGTTAGTCTACCGCCAGAGCGGGTGATGGTAGGAAAAGGGTCAGATCTTAAAAAAGTTTGAAATTAGGGTCAGATCTCGATTAAGTTTTAGAAAAGGGTGAAATTTAGCCGCCTATGGAGGCTATAGAGCCCAGCTCTGCGCACTGTGCCAGCGTGTGGTGTGATGTTTTCCAGTTGTAGCTGAAAGGACTGTCGCGTGGGGCCTCAACCTAGACATTGACCAGACGGGAATTGACTCGGCGTCTCACACACGCATACACACGATGCATCTTCACGCATGGCATCCGGCGAGGAAAGGTGGCAGGCTGCATGCATGCATGGTCGCCTCCTTGGCCGAAGCACGGTCCGCAATTCATGTTCCTCGTCGTTCCATCTCATTGTAGCTACCGCTGTTGGAGCATCCGAATTTCATTTTTCTCTTCTATAAACGGTTGAAGTCATTCTACAACTTCACTCTAAAAAATTTCTATGCATGTGTCTTTCTTTCATAACTCCTTTATGTCATTTGTCAATATGAACTGCTTTCTAGTAGTAGTCTGACCGTCAGCTTGTTAGTGTATTGATTAAAGATAATAGACCTGCCAGGGTTCGTGCATAGCTGCAGCCAGGTCATGTTCCCACAGTGCGCAGAAAATCACTTTGATCCTTCGTTCACAGAAGAAACTAAAAGATATGGTCAGCGGGCGTTATGTGAGGTCTTATCACAAATCAATGTTCGTCTCCTGACCACACTTTGCCCATAGCATATTTGTCCATTTTCTAATAGTTTATTATGTCGGTTCATTCCTTTGTGCTTTATCTAAGAAACGAGGCAAAAACTTACTGGGGCTAGTATCATCTCTCTCCCACCCTCAAGAGTTCTGTAAATCTTCAGTGGATCCGGCGACCAACGGCCGCCAAGGACCAGATCTGACGGGAGGAGAGAGATGTGAGAAAGAGGAGGGTGAAAAACCAAACGGGCACGGAGAAGACCGACCCAAACCGACGTGACTTGCGTCCTACGCCCACCGCTACGCCGTCCTCACGACCAAGGAGGAAGAGCACCACCAGCGAGTGTCGCTTGTTGTACTGTCCGAGGTCGCCGCCTCGGCACACAGAGCCCTCTGCTCAGAGATGGAGTGGTCAGATCCTCGCCACAGCGGTACTTGGTGGGCGTGAGGGCTTCGTTGAAGACCTCCTCTAACAACAACGAGGGGAAAAGATCAGGGGAGGGGAGCAAGCGTCGCTTGTCGCACCGCCTGAGGTCACCGCCTCAGCACACAGAGCCCTCTACTCAGAGATGGAGCTGCCAGATCCTCGCCGCAACCGTCCTTGGTGGGCGCGAGGGCTTCGCCGGAGACCTCCTCTAACAGCAGCGAGGAGGAAGGAGCGATGCATGCATGCAATGAAGAAAAGATAGATTAGTACGCTACTTGACAAGAAAATATGTGGTCCGCAGCTGAGAAGGCACATCCTGAACCTCCTACATATGAACCCGCTTAAGAAAAGTATTTTAAACCCTGTTTTACAACGAAAAAAGTTCAAAGTAAGATTTCACGCGTACATGTTCATAAGATATGTGCATGACACAAAGTTCTGTGAAAAGCACATTTTTATTTTGTCTCTGTAGAAAAAAAAATCAGTACTTCTAAATGATGTTTAGTGACTTTTTTGTCTTTTTTGCACAGGCCAAACAAAAAATTGTTTTTCCACGAAACTATCCGTGCGTACATAGAGCATGTAGATGTATGCGTGCATTTTTTTTGACAGATTTTTTGCCACATAGTAACGTGCTTTTCAAAGTGGGTTTATATGTATTCAGATTCATCCCTGTATTTTTTTCTCTGGAGCTCGCGTTTATCTGCACTGCAGGCCCCCTACGCATTTTCGCTGCCCATCTATTAAAGAAAAAGACATGGTGCGTACAAGCAGGAGTACTAGCTAGCTGTGATGATTTCTAATCACGCCTCGTGGGGCGGGCTCCATGCTGACACCGGTCTGCGCTGACCTGGGCCCGGCCGAGGTCATGCGCTCTTTGACCGTGGTGGACTCCTCGGGCTGGTCGGGCACGCGCCTGCTCCTCGCAGAGGGCGGGTCCACATCGGGCCCTGTCTCTTTTGGGGCCTCGGGCGGTGGCGACAAACCGTGGGCCTTGCCAAGCGCTGACCTATCCATCGACCAATCAGCGGACATGGGGCAGCATCATGGCTGCGCTGCGTGGCAGTTCGGCAGGGACGCGCAGGCGATCTCGTGATTCCTCTGCCGCCTGGTTGGCATCCTGGTCGGTCAGGAGCACGGGTTCCGGTGGGGTCCGCCTTTCCGTAGACTTGGGCCCAGATTTCGATGCCTCGGCATCGCCGTTGCATGCGCGCTTTCCGAGCCAGGTGAGTCCGCTCGTTCCGTCGCCAACCAGGAATCATGCAGCCCTACCCCACCCATTTACACCCCCATGCAGCGCTCCGTTCTCGTCCCTGGACAGGGCTACGTCGCCCGCCTCAGCTCCCCAAGCTCACGCTGCTGCCTGCCTACCGTCCCCTCCTCCCGCTGTGCTTCAGCAGGTGCTCTCGCAGATTCGTGAGCACATCCGCGCCCCTTAGCTACCGCTGCCAGACGTGCAGCGGGGTCGGCGTAGGCGGCCTATCATGCCGGAGGAGTTGTGTCGCCGCAGCGCACGGCTTCAAAAGAATGCGCAACGCCTTCCCTCCTCCTACGTCAAGCGCGCGCAACGGGTCGTGATGTCCAAGATGGGCATTTGCAAGATCGAAGATGAACCCCCCGTGGACTGTTTGCAGAAATACGCCGAGCTCTTCCAAAGCCCCCTTCCCCCGCATCACATCGACGCCTTAGCGCGTCTTTTTTCCCTGGATGTGCCCCTCGAGGAGGCCTCACTGTCCCTAGAGTTCTAGGGGGCCATTGCAGTGGTTTGTAGGCGTTTTGATGGATTATACGAATTATAACATCATTGTGTGGAATATCCGTGGGCTGAACAGTGCGGCTAGAGGGGCGACCCTGAGAAGCGTCGTTGAGGATGTGGCGGCCTCGGTGGTTTGCATCCTAGAGTCCAAGCTTGCGGTGGTGGACCAACGCGTGGTTACCTCTCTGTTGGGTATGAAGTTTGATGCATACGTGGCCCTACCTGCGCAGGGCACGGCAGGCGGGATTATTGTGGCGTGGGACTCTTTTGTGCTGACGGTGCCTGCCTTCCGCATAGACCAATTCTCAGTCACGATTGAGATGGCCTTTGGGGGGGGGGGGGCAACCAGTGGACCCTGACAGCGGTTTACGGGCCGACGGACGACGCGCTCAAGGTGCACTTCTTGGATGAGCTGCGCGCGATCCGTGCGGCATGCGCTGGCCCATGGGCAGTGGCGAGCGATTTCAACCTCATCGTCGACGCAGCGGATAAGAACAACAACATGTTGAACAGACGCATGATGGGCCGCTTTCGCCGCCTCCTCAATGACTTGGAGCTCAAGGAATCTTGTCTCATTGGGCGGAGGTACACCTGGAGCAACGAGAGACGCCAGCCCACTCTCGAGAAGATCAATCGCTGGTTCTCCACATCTGACTGGGACGCGGGCCACCCGGATCACCTGCTGCAAGCACTTTCGTCGTCCATCTCTGATCATTGCCCACTGCTTATGGCCACAACCATCTCGCTCCACCGCAAGGCCCGCTTCCACTTCCAAAGTTTTTGGCCTGCCATCCCCGGATTCCAGGAGGTGGTGGCCGAGAGCTGGCACTCCCTCCCGCCGAAGGCAAACCCGTTTGTCGATCTCTTCCTACGGCTGAAGGCCACCGCCAAAGCGCTCTCCAAGTGCAGCCAATCCAGGGTTGGCAATATCAAGGAGCAGATCCTCCTAGCAAATGAGCTCATCCTGTGCTTTGATAAAGCACTGGACGTCAGGGCGCTCTCAGACGGGGAGGCATGGTTGCGCTGGCAGCTTAAGAGGAAGGTTCTAGGGCTGGCCTCGCTACAGCGGACGATCGCTAGGCAGAAATCGCACATCTTGTGGCTGAAGGAAGGCGATGCCAGCGAGAGATTTTTCAAGATCTTCGCCAGCCACCGGCGGAGGAAGAACCACATCTTCAAGCTCAAAGACGGCGGCGCCGAGGCAACTTCTCGTGAGGGCGTGTGTGCGATGGCGGGTGGATACTACACAAAACTGCTTGGGGTGCCCGTGAGCAGGCGGCACACATTATGCCTTTCCTCGCTCGAGCTTCCAGGCGTGGATGCATCGGCGCTCGAGGCACCGCTCACTGAGGAGGTCATATGGAACACGATCAAAACCATGCAACCAAACAAGGCCCCAGGACCCGATGGTTTCACCATGAGATTCTACCAATCCTGCTGGCCCATCATTAAGGAGGTGGTTATGAAGGCAGTGCGCGCCTTTGACAGTGCTGATGGCAGGGGCATGGAGCGGCTAAATGAGGCGTTCATCGTGCTTTTGCCAAAAAAGGAGGGGGCGCTCGACATCAAGGATTTCAGGACCATTAGCCTCATCCACAGCTTTGCCAAGATTGTGGCGAAGGCCATGTCCGCGGAGCTCGCACCTCTCATCCCGAAGCTGGTTGACCAAAACCAAAGTGCCTTCATTGCGGGTAGATCTATCCTTGACAATTTCATGTTGGTTCAGCAATCTGTTCGCTCCCTCCATCGCAAGCGAGTATCGGCCATCATCTCCAAGATTGACATCGCCAAAGCCTTCGATAGCGTCTCATGGCAGTTCCTCCTGGAAATCTTGGCTCATCACGGTTTCGGACCAAGATGGAGGCAGAGGCTCACCACTCTCCTCTAAACAGCGAGCACGCAAGTCCTCGTCAACGGTTCGGCCAGCGAAAGCTTCTAGCACGGCAAGGGGCTATGGCAAGGGGACCCCATATCCCCCTTGCTTTTCATCATCGTCATGGATGTCCTCACGGCGATCTTCAGGAAGACGGAGGAGGCGGGCCTCTTCGCCTCGCTTCATGCTCGCGGCATCCACCATCGCCTATCATTGTACGCGGACGACGCCATCTTGCTCCTCAGTCCGTCGGTGGCTGAGATGGACGCGGCAAAGCAGCTCCTGGATTGCTTTGGAGAGGCCACAGGGCTGTGGTGCAACTTCTTGAAAAGCTCCATTTCCACGATCCGCTGTCAGGAGGAGGACATTCGGCAACTCCTCGCGCTGGCCGGCTGCAAATTCCAGGCGCTACCTATCACATACCTCGGCCTTCCTCTCTCGCTACGGGCCCTGACCCGCTCGGAGCTTCAACCCCTCATTGATCGGATCGCTGTGCAGTTGCCAACATGGAAAGCGGGTCTCCTATGTCGGTCCGGCAGGCTCACACTTGTCAATTGCAGGCTCTCGGTGATGCCAATCTTCCACCTCATGGCCCTCGACCTGCCGCCTTGGTTCTTCAAGTGCATCGACAAGCTTCGTAGGGGATTTTTCTGGCGTGGGGTGGAAGATGCAAAGGGGGGTTGTTGCCTCGTCGCCTGGCATATCGTCTGCTCGCCCAAACCCTACGGCGGCCTGGGTGTTCTCAATCTAAAATTGCTAAATCAGGCCCTGCGCCTACGCTGGATTTGGCTTCAGAAGACAGTGCTGGGCAAACCATGGGGTGGCATGTGTGTCGCCGTGTCGGCGGAGGCCGCCAGGCTGGGCACCGCGATGCTACGGTGTGACCTCGGAGATGGGCGCAACATGAGCTTCTGGTTCGACCCGTGGCTGGAGGGACGCCCTATCGTGCAGCGGGTGCCCAACTTGATCGCGTTCGTCGGGCCTGTGGGCCGTAAGCCGACTGTCGCGGGCGCGCTGCCAGGGCACGCGTGGGTGGAGTCGATCCGTGGTACGCCAACGGTTCCGGCGATCGCTGAATTCCTGCTGCTCTGGGATGAGGTGCAGGGGGTGTCGCTCTCTGACTCCCCTGACACCTTCTCCTGGCGTCTGGGCACGGCGGGACGATACTCTTCCCGCGACACCTATGCTGCCTTCTTCTTTGGGAGAGAGTTCGTGCCTTGCGCCGACGAGATCTGGCATGCTGGGGCTCCCCTGGAAATTAAAATCTTTGCCTGGCTGGCAGAGCGCGAGAGACTATGGACGGCTGACAGACTCGCCCGACGGAACTTGCCGCACACTAGGACATGCCAACTATGCTGTCAGCACGACGAAGACACAACTCACATGCTCTTGGGATGCTCGTACTCGCGCGAGATTTGGTACAACATGCTACTGCCTTTGGGCCTCCACCGCTTCACCCCGGATGGCGCGAGCAGATTGCCGGACTGGTGGCCACAAGTGGCAAAGGCGCGCACGGCCGGGCTATCCAAACAAACCAACGCCACGATCATGGCCACACTCCGGTTCATCTGGCTAGAGCGCAATAGCCGAGTTTTTGAACGCAAGTGCTCTCCTCCTAGCTGCACTATTAATCTCATCAGAGCCGAGCTCCGCCTGTGGACTATGGCTAGGGTAGACAGCGGCCATGCCTTTCAGATCCACTAGGCCATAGCGCACGCCTACGTGGCGGGCACCGCAGTGTAACCATGATGTAACTTCATGCCGTTTCCTCCCCTCTTAATTGAAAAGACATGCACCGCTCCTGCATGTTCTTGAATTTTTTTTTCTGATCACAGGACCGTTGTAAGACGAAGGGACGTGTCACACATTTGTCCATCAGCATACTAGACGAGAGTTTTCTTCGTCTCTCAGACGCGCCTGCGCCCAGTGACTCAACCTGGCAGTCGGGTCGGGTAAGGGTCAAGCTTTCTCAGACCCATGCCCGAATATTATAGGACGAAATCACTGTTTTGACCTTGTCAGAGTTTTTAGTCGCAAACTGAACCCGACGTGAAAGTATTTCACGATTTGACCCTTTTAGCAACGCCAGAGCCCGCGGCGTTTCTGATGAACATGGAAACGCCGACCAAGCTAGCGTTCCCGGCCAACACAGAAACGCCGTGATAGCTTGCGTTTCTGACCTGGCCCACAGTCAGTCCGAACCCGCTGTTTTCGCTGATGTGGCACATGCGAAACGCCAATGTCCCTGGTGTTTCTGGGCTAGATGAAGTAATGCGCGGCGGGCCGAGGGGGCCTAACCCAGTCCACTCGCAGTCCCAGCCGGTCGGGCAGTTCTTGACAAACTGGCGGCCGCCCCTTCCCTCTTCTTGACCAAATCCCCCCAGATCTGCTATATTGACCATCAAAACGAGTAGATCGAAGCACCCCCGAGTTGCTTGAGGTATTCTCTTCCCAATCCTCCATTTATTTTCAGTCAAGATTAGCTATTGTAGATGCATTTTTTCAAACATGGTGGAACCCTAAGATGAGTTATTAGTGATTTGTTTGATGAATATTTTTGGGATATACTGTTGAAGTATTCTTAGTTAACTTGTATAGTATTGGATTTAGAGAGAGCCCATTTTTTAGGATTAGGTTGAACCTATCATTTGTTAATAATTAGTTGTAATAGATTCTTTAGGATAAAATAGGTTGAAAAGAATTGGTGTTGGTAATGTGGTTCGTGATTTATATCTTTGGGATAATTTGTAATAGTTCTCATACAATTTTGTATATGATGTGGTCATAATTTTAAGCATATATCATAACAAATCCATGTACCTTATTTTGTAGGATGTTTGAGCCGGATAAATATCCCGGCCTTGATGATTATTATGAGGAGAAGCATCGTGCTGTGCTTGTGGAAAGAGGGGAGGTAATTATGTATCTACATTGTCGATTCTCATATTGTGAGTATATTGTAAGTAGTTTAGAGAAGTATATAAATTGTGCGTGTGATTTTTGTAGGTTCCTCGAGTACTTCGGTTGAGAGGCCACAACCCACGTGAGTCACTTGTGTATGACCGTCGCTACGAGCCTTATTTTAGAAGAATGGATCTTCTCCAGTTTGTGCTCAACTTTAAAGGCACACCACCACGGCTGAACTCGACGGCCATTACCGCCCTTACGGACCATTGGAGGCCGGAGACGCACTCTTTTCACCTTGCTCTTGGTGAGATGACCGTCACTTTGGAGGATATTGCGATGATCTCGGGTCTTCCGATCGAGGGCGGAGCTCTTACCGGGAAGGTGAAGTCCGAGGGGTGGCGACAAAGGGTTGCAGGTTTGGTTGGTGTTGAACCTCCCACGTGGATTCATGAAACAAAGAAGGATCCTAGGCCATCTGGTGTTTTGTTCTCGTGGCTACAAGAACATTTTTACGAGTGCCCAGAGAATGCTAGTCCGGCTGTTGTGGAGAGGTACGCCAGGGCTTACTTATGGAATCTTTTGACCCAAGTGGTGTTTCCTGACGGCACGGGAGACACAGCCTCGTGGATGTTCTTGGACCCTCTTCGTAACTGGGATGTTAAGTGGAGTTGGGGGTCGGTGGCACTAGCCTTCTTGTACCGTCAGGTAATGCTAATTTGATGAATTTTCATTATATGAAAGAGTTTTTTGCAAGTCATTGTTTAATGTGTATAAAAATGTGCAGTTGGACGGAGCATGCATGAGGAGTAAGCCGAAATCTTGTGTTGGTGGTTTTGTTTGGGCCCTACATATTTGGATGTGGGAGCGTATCCCTGTGGGCCGTAACTTGACCATTGCCCCGGAAGAACCTTGGGAGTGGCCTTTTGACGGGGATGAGGAGCGGTATCCCACTATCGCATACACGTGGGCTAATGTCCAAGTGTCTAGTATTGCAGCCATGGGGTGGTACAAGGCATACATAAGCGAGCTTGACATGCTTACTTACAACCAGGTAATTATCAAATGCCTTGCTATCAATTCAGATTTTTTGTTGTTGTGCATGAGCTAGTGACATGTTGTGATGTAGGTTAATTGGAGGCCGTACATGGTACTTAGGCAGTTCCCTTTGAGCAATATGTGATTTCGTGACCAACATCTTTGGCGTGTGCGTTGCCCTATGATATGCTTTTTTGCGGTGGAGTGGCATCTTCCACATCATGTTTCGAAGCAATTTGGAGTACAACAACGCACCCCGCCGGATTATGTTGAGACAAGTGTGGTGCTACATAGGTGAGAGTTTTTGTACCATATATTGATCAATGTGTAAACACTGAAAAATGAAATTGATACCGATACTTCTCATGCTTTGTAGGACGAGCCGGCAACACAACAAGAATGTCATTAATTGGGAGGATCACCATCTTATGTGGGTGGACATGTGGAATGCTCAGAGGAATGCCCGAGTTGAAGATGATCACACACCTGACAACGATGAGGGGGCATATTTAAGGCATTTGGAGTGGCTTCGCAAAGAGTACAGAGTTATCCTTAAGGGTGCTTGGACTCGTGCCGATTGCTTGGAACTAATGCCAAGTGAGACTGCTGATGGTGCATTCAACAACTCTATTAGGGAGACCATTGGAGCGCACCTAGATTATGGCCCTCTGCATGACCGAGTGGTATGCCTTTTTGTCTCTTTTTTGAACATGTGTCATTTCTTCATGAGTGGTGTGTCACTTAAGTTTTATTCAGGGCACGGAGCTATGGAGATGTATCAATGATAGTAATGTGGTGCTTGGCCGCGCACCTGGTAGAGAAACGGACGGTCTCGTTAGGAGTACTCTACAGGTTAGAGGCCTTTTTAATATGAACATATATTTTATATCATGTGAACCATTTTTGCATATTTACATGTCAATCATTTGCCTCTGCAGAAGGTTGTGAATCGTTGCCGAACACTAGCCGCTTTACTCTCTTGCCATGGCGGTTCATCAACGGATGTGCGTGCACGTGCTCAGTATAGAATGGATGTTCTTTCTTCCGCTCGTCCATCTTCGAGCCAAGCACGTGCTTCTTCCAGCCGAGCACGGATTGATGAACAGGAAGATGAAGAGGAGGAGACAGACTACGATGCGGATCCGGACTATGTGGAGCTTGGGGCTTCGCATATGGAAGATGCTCCATAGCCAACTCAACCTTCTCAGCCTTCTCAAGAAACACGCCGAGTTAGCTCAAGGAACATTCGACGTCCTGGATGGCAGAACACTCCAGAGGGCTACGTCAACAGGGGGAAGATGGCTGCGAAAAGAGGCAAGAAGTAAAGTGATGACTGATGCGAGCTTGTTAGTTCTATATCTGGTGAACTTGTTATTTCTATGTCACCAAGACTTGTTAATTATTATGCAAGCTGGATCATGTTATTTCTATGTCACCAAGACTTGTTATTTCTATGTCACCAAGACTTGTTAATTATTTCTATGTCACCAAAAAATGTCTCATTGCTATACTGTTGCTGTACTTGGCATTTATATTGTGAAACTACAACATCATATGTTTCTGCATCATCATGTTATTTCTATGTCACCAAGACTTGTTAACTACAACATCATATTTAGATAGAACAGAATGCTCGTACAACAAGACAGTACAAACAACTACATAGAAGTACATCTAAATTAAATGGTACGTACGAGTGAACTTACAACATACAACATACAACATAAAACTACATGAAGTCATCATCGTCATCCTCCATCGATGCAGAACTCTTGCCCTTTGACGATGAAGAACTCT
The DNA here is from genome assembly GCF_002162155.2 of Triticum dicoccoides. Lineage (NCBI taxonomy): Eukaryota > Viridiplantae > Streptophyta > Magnoliopsida > Poales > Poaceae > Triticum > Triticum dicoccoides. The sequence continues at coordinate 18,775,200 of NC_041385.1, forward strand.
TGCCCTTCGACGATGAAGAACTCTTGCCCTTCGACGATGAAGAAACCTTGCCCTTCGACGATGAAGAACTCTTGCCCTTCGAAGATGCAGAACTCGGAAGCGGTGGCATGAAGATATCATCTTCGTCCTTGCTCTCCTCAATCCATAATAATGGATTATTTGCTGAAAGCCTTTTGAAAGATTCACTCTTTGGCACCACCACCTTCTTCCACCTTTCATGTATCCTAAGAAGTTCTTTACGTACCTCCTCATACGTCCTTTCAGGCCACGTAGACCTACGTAATTGGTGAGCCAACTCATTCATTATGGTGTCACTACCGGTGAGTTCGTCCCATGGAACTATCCTATTGTCCATCCTGAAATCGGTAGCTAGGCTCAGAAGAGTCCTGCTCATCCCAGGGTGAAAACTACGATCGAAAGGATAATGGGACATCTCAACTACACTACACTGGAATGCTTAGCCAACTCCGTCTGAAGGGGGTTTTATAGGTGGCGGGAAAGAGTTGGCGGGAACACATGGCGGGAAACGGGTAGCGGGAAAGAGTTGGCGGGAACACATGGCGGGAAACGGGTAGCGGGAAAGAGTTGGCGGGAACACATGGCGGGAAACGGGTAGCGGGAAAGAGTTGGCGGGAACACATGGCGGGGAGAGGCTGCCGGTGTGTCCAGGAAACAAGGTCAGAAACGCCATAGACTTTGGCGTTTTGGTGTGTCAGGGAACGCCATCTACTCGTGGCGTTTCTGATGTGAACGGCAACGTTTCATGTACGTGTCCCAGGCAGCCTCTGTCTTAAAGGAACGCCAAGCCACGTGAAGCGTTACCATGTAGAGCAGAAACGCCATGACCGTTGGCGTTGCAAGCGTACACCACAACGTTTCGTGGAGAAACCCCAGGCAGCCTCTGTATTAAAGGAACGCCAAGCCAAATACAACGTTTCTATGTAGGTCTGGAACGCCATAGACGTTGGCGTTGCCAAAGTGCAGTGCAACGCCCCATGGTTTGGCGTTTCCATCAGAACATGAAGTCAAAGACAAACTTCAAACCAATTTGGTGGTACACATAGTTCACCACATAAAGTAATTGTGACATCACATAGTTCACCACATAGAGGAGTCCAAAGCAATTGTGACATCACATAGTTCATCACATAAAGGAGTACACATAGAGGAGTCCAAAGCAATTGTGACATCACATTGTTCATCACATAAAGGAGTACACATAGAGGAGGCCAAAGCAATTTAGAGTACACATAGCTCACGAAGGTCCAAAGCATGGCACAGTTCACATCATAGCTCTATTGTGTAGAGCAAGGCCCCTTTCCCTTCTTCTTCCTCCTCCTCCCTTTTCCTTATGAGATGAGCCACCTTCGCCATCCTCAAGCCCCTTCATTGTTGCCTTGTTGGGTTGAGAAGCCGCCATATCTATGAAAATTTGCAAGACATTAGTTAGTAAGGACAAAAACAACATGAAAATAATATTGGGAAACATGAAAATAATTATGAAGTGTAGCCACGTATGGAAATGGTCCATCTAGGTATCCAAACATTCCTCTAGCATTACCACGGCCTCTACCCATGAAACCTCCTCTACCACCACCAGAACCTCTACCCCTACCACGAGCACCATCACCGGTAACTCGTCCTCGACCACGACCACCCCTGGATCCTCGGCCACCATCGGAACTTCTACCCCTACCACGAGCACCATCACCGGTAACTCGTCCTCGACCACGACCACCACCGGAACCTTGGCCACCACCAAGGCCACCACCGGAACCTCGGCCACCACCAGAACCTCGGCCACCACCAAGACCACCACCGGAACCTTGGCCACCACCAAGGCCACCACCGGAACCACGGCCACCACTGGAACCTCGGCCACCACCAAGACCACCACCGGAACCTTGGCCACCACCAAGGACACCACTTGAAGAATCATTGTGCCCTTTTGAAGTTTTGTTTGTTTTGCAAGTCCTTTTGTTGTGTGTCGTTTCATTGCAACCACCGCATTGGTTCCTATCACGTGGCTCCATGAAATGTCCACTACCAAACTCTCTGGTGCTCATGAGGTCATCCATATCATTCCTGTATCGCTTTGTTCTCCTTCTACCCTTGGGTTGTACCATCATCTCCGGATCGGGCCAAATGTTAGGACCGTGATACTCTGGCCACTGCGATGCGTCCAGAAAAGGTTGAAATCTAGACGCCCATGTTAACTTATGAGTTTGCAGGTTGAATTCATGCAACCTTACAACTACTCCATCGGAGATATCCACGTTCCTGATGCGGGCCGCCGACATCATGTTTGAGCATGGCCAGTGGTACTTACTAGGCCGCTCACAACTGCAATGTCTTGTCCTAAGAGCCACCTTAAATGAGCGAGCACCATATGATTGTCCATCTCTAGTTGTCCCACCTGGCTCATCCACTTGGTATTTCATTTCTACATTATCGAAACAAGTGACTCGCTGGATGGCTGACTTGTCTCTCTGAAACTCCAGCCACTCGGCAACCTTCTTCGGATATATTTCATTGGGAGGCTTCTCACTATCAGCAATCAACTTGTCGATTTCATCGGAGTGCTTCAAAAAATACTCATTTAGCTTGTAAAAGGTATATTCCGCTATTGCCGTCACCGGCAACTGACGGGCATCCTTCAAGACAAAGTTGAAGCACTCAACAAGATTGCTTGTCATGTCACCATATCTCATGCCTCCTTCGTCACATGCCCGTGACCACTTGTGTCTCTCATCAATATTCCTTTTTAAGAAATCTTTCCCACGTTCGTTTGCCTTCTCATAGATTTTGTTCAAGCGTGTCGTGAATGACTTAACGAAGACGGCTACACATGCGGAGTTAAGATCCTTGCAAATATCCTTGTTTTTGCAAGCTCTGTAAAAGTTTGCAACGAAGTGCCTCATATACCACCGGTGGTGAAGCCTCGCATGCCCTGGAATATGAATATCCACGGCCTTCAATATGCCTTGGTGCCGATCGGATATGATGCATACCTCCCGGTTCGGAGGAATGACCGTGCTCCTAACAAGTCTCATGAACCATTCCCAGTTGTCTTGGTTCTCCACGGAGACCAACGCAAATGCCACAGGCAACATCTGATCGTTAGCGTCATGTGCCATTGCTATCATGGGTGTGCCCTTGTATTTCCCTGTCAAGAATGTCCCATCTATAGACAGAACCGGTCGACAATGCTCAAAAGCTGCAATGCATGGGCCAAACGTCCAAAAGGCACGACGGAACACTCCTTCAATATCTTGGACATAGTGGTACATTCCTGGGTTTCTATAAGACATCGCTCCCAGCAACCTGGGTAGCATGTTGTAAGCCTCTTCCCATCCACCGTACAACATTCTGAGAGCGACTTGCTTGGCCTTCCATGTCTTCCCATACTTGACCTTATATCCGAACTTATCTTCAATCCAACTCATCAACAACTTCACTTTAATGGTTGGATCCTCGGCTATATGTTTCTGGTATTTATAACCAATGAATTCCGAGGTTAGTTGACGGTGTGTCTTACGTGCTTCTACGGCTGGCGGTGTGCATTGGTGAGTGGCTTTGCAACTAGTTATCTTCCACCAACCATCTTTCGTGAGTCTTCCATTCACTTTCCATTTGCATCTTTCTACCTTACATTTCACGGTGTATCGCTTGTTGCAGTCCGAGTGAACAACTATTAAAGGCCTGTGGTGTTTGACAGCATACTCACACAACCACATCCTGAATTCGAGCATGTGCTCGAACATCAAACCTTTCCTCACGTACGACATCGAAATCGCGTCGGGTGTACTACTTGGGAACTGTCTAGCCTCAATTGTCTTGCTCATGCCACCGTCAACTATAGCCTTATCTGCAAGGCTAACATCACAAAATAAGGGAACTTTGTGATCCCTACCGGTGAATTTTGTGTACCACTCTGCTTCTTTCTCAGTCAAGCCATCCTCGTCCAACTCATTCACCGGGCCTTCATCATCCGAGTCATCCACACAAGCACGCTGATAGATAATGTCAGGATCCATGTCCTGATGCCTTACTTTGGCCTCTACGTCACCAACAATGTTGTGATGCCTCTCATACTCTTCGTCGGAGTCATCACCATTATCTTTCATCGGTGCACTACCTCCGAACTCATATTGGGGATACTCATTGGCTTCGGCTTCAACTTTATGCTCAACAATAGGTGGCACACTACTAACCGGGCTCACATCATCTACTAAGGTTTGGTTCAAGTCAAGACGAAAGAGAGGAGCCTTCACCACCTTACTTGCAAATACTTCGAGTGACTTGACTGCCGAGGATGCAACAACCTCCTTATATGCAACCCAATGCAAATTGGACTTGATAGGCATTGTCTTCATTCGACACTTGTGTGCCGACCCAACATCATATCTTCCTACTAATTCAACTTGGTCACTTGCATCCACCCACTTTAATCTTATCCGTGTTTCTTCCACAACCTCTTCATAACTAGGAGTCTCAAGAAATATCAATACTTCCTCATACTTGTCAACAATATCCACATTCATGAATGCCTCTTTGTCAACATAATGAATATTCACAATCTTGTCCATCTAAAAAAGGGGAACATAAGATTAAAAATGTACAATGCTAAATATACCACATTGCTAACAAAACCACTAACCCTAACCATAAATCTTAACATTAGGCATAACCATAACCCTAAATCTTAACATTAGTCATAAATCAAACAATAAGGTATGCTCAACAACATCACAATGCAACACACCATTGGAACAACAATACTAAAAACATCACATTAGATATCCATGTTCAAAACTAGGGTTAGGAACAACAAGACCAAACCAATCCAAATGGGCAAATCCAACCAATAAAAATTTGTGAGATGAAGGAGGTTACCTCAACGAACGAAAATGACACCGGATCCATGGACCAGCCCAATCGATTTGCAAGGATTTAAGAGGGGCTAAGTGAGGGACACAAAGGGGGAAAAGGGCAAGAGCTCGGGATAGGCCAATGGGGGAGAAGAGATTGAGGAGTGTGTGGTGGGTGCAAGCCCCACGGCCACCTAAAATATATGCACCAGAAACGCCATTGGTGCTGGCGTTTCTAGAAACGCTAGCTGGCTCGGCGTTTCAATCCCGCCAGGTCAGCAAGCAACGCCAACTTGGCCTGGCAGTGGGCCAGGGAAGAAACGCTAGCTTGGTCGGCGTTTTCATGTTCATCAGAAACGCCGCGGGCTCTGGCGTTGCTAAAAGGGTCAAAACGTGAAATACTTTCACGTCGGGTTCAGTTTGCGACTAAAAACTCTTACAAGGTCAAAACAGTGATTTCGTTCAATATTATATGGGTGCACTGGCTGCCCACGACCCTACCCATGGGCAGAGAACAAGACCCATGCCCGGACCCGACAGGTGACCCGACCCAATAGGGCACCCATCGGGTCTAGTAATATTTTAATTTAGTTTTTAAATTAACGAACTACCTGCACGTCTTGTGCTTGGCTGACCGTTGCTTTTTCCCTCTGCCAAGGTCTTTCCTAGCCCTCTTTATAGAGAAGCTCAGCTAACCCTGTGCTCCAGCCAGCGACGTGGTACTAAACTAGCTCCTCCTATGCTCATTTCGCTGCCATGTACGCACAGCACATTACCCGTGCATGACTTGCAACCATTGGAGGCCCAATAGGCCGAAATACCCTACCATTTCTTAGTTGACTCAGCAATGTGCCTTATCATTCTGGATTGATCAACAACAAAAAAATGGCAGAGCAAACATACGTGTGCATATTCCCATCGGTACTGGTAGCATTCACTAGAAAAATGCTACTGCCAGCGTTAATTAGCGTATCTCCAGAAAAACATCTACACTTCATATAAAATAAAAAAATATTTTAATCACTAGTATTAATCGGGTGACCCATCGGGCTACCCATGGGTAGAACCTTGTGCCCATACCCTACCCATGACTAATCGGGTTACCCATCGGGCTCACCCATGGGTTAACATGATGACCCATACCCTACCCATTAGGGTCGGGTGCCCATGGGCGCGGCCGCCCATGGGTCAGATTGCCGGGTTGACCAATGACTCCAATTCATCATGCATGTTACCGCGGCACAAATGTACGTAGTAGTACATCCACGATCCATCCGGCCGTCGCGAGCCAGCTCAAAGTGACTCGCCGGCGGCGACCTACACGTACACGCGCGCGGTCACCGGCGAGGACGACATGCATGTATTGCATGGCTGGATCTAACATGTACAGACGCCTCCGTGCGACCATGCGCGTGCCAGACCAGGCGGTTCATAGTGAAGTCAAACAAATTAGTTCCTAGAGCTAGAGACGCTAGCAGTTAGTACTACCTGCGCACTGTGCCAGCGTGTGATGTTTCCTGACTACTCCCTCCGTTCTTGAGAAAGTGTACTAGAGCTAGAGGCTCTAGAGGTAGAGCCCAGCTAGCAGCTACCTGCGCACTCTGCCAGCGTGTGATGTTTACTGACTAGAGCCCAGTTGTAGACAAAAGGCCACGCCTTAGACCTTGACCAGTCGACCGAGAACTGACTCGGCATCTCACGCACGTAAAGTATGGAATACGATGCATCTTCACACATGGCTTTCGTCTAAGTCTAAAATATTCACACATGGCATCTGGGTCTGGGTGGGTGTCTGAAAGGAAAGGTGACGAACTGCATGCGCGTCGGCCTGCATGGCCGAGGTAAGGTGGCCACTCTCCTCATACACGTTCACGCTCGTCGTTCCGTCTCATTGTGCCTACCGTTGTCCCAACATTCGAATTTCTTTTCGCTTCTTCTATACATAAACGCTCCAAGTCATTCTAAAACTTTGCTCTAAACTTTTCTCTTCTTCTATATATAAACGCTCCAAGTCTTTGTTTGATTGTTTCTACTAAGTCTTGACCGTAAGGTTAATAATGAATGGATTAAAGACACTGCTAGCATGTGATGTTCCCAGTAATAGACCTGTCAGGGTTCTTGCGTAGGTGCAGCCGGAGCACTGCAGAAAATCTTTTTGGCCCTTGTTCAACGAAGAAAGTAAAGATATGGTCAGCAGGCGTTCTGTGAGGTCTTGTCATCCATCAATTTTCGTCTCCTGACCATATAGTGGGGCCAGTATCCTCTCTCTCCAATCCTCAGCCGGTCGTTATCTCACCTGCTGCGCGCCCAACTGTGGTCCAATGGCGGACCAGGGGAAGAAGAGGCCAGTCCAGTGACCAGTCCAGTGGCCGCCATGCCACGGGCGCTGGCGGCGCCTAGTCCAGCGGCAGCAAGGGTGCCCGCGGCGCCGTGTCCGGCTAACTTGATGAGGGCGAAAGGCGATGGCGGCGGACAAGCAGGTGGGGCAGTGGTGGACGTGGCGATCGAAGAGGAGGAGCTTGTCAACGTGGAGCTACCCAAGAAGAGGCTTGACTCGCCGTGTGCCATGCCGCTCTGAAGGCTCCCGTATTTCTGGTACTTCTACATCTGCGACCTACCAAATTAGCCATGAAAAATGATGCTTGAATCGTGTTACATGGACTTGTTTTTTGCAGTGCGAGAATGAGCACGCCGTGTGCTGC
>NC_041385.1:18783104-18784752 GCF_002162155.2 Triticum dicoccoides
GATTTCTAGCAGGTAGTAGTACAGGTAGTATACTGTAGATGTGCTAATTGGCCAGAGATAATCACACCATTAGCCCATATAAGATTTTTCTAGGGAAATTAGCCCATATAAGTACTAATATAATACTATCCTAGACCGTCCGAAACCCAATAGCCCATGTCATTGTCATGTGGTTGTGGCCTTTTGTTGTTTGCCCCATCCGATCGATTCTTTGATGATTCTGTATCCTCGCACTAGGTCTAGAGCGATGTTTGCAGCTGCCGCCCAGCCGCCGGCTGCCCGGCTGCCACTCCCGCTCCCGCGCAGGTAAGGCGCTCACCACGCCGCCGACCCTACCCACCCTATCGGCTGTGTTGATCTGTCGTCTTTCCGCTGTTTGTCTAGTGTCTAAGGACCGAGGCAGGAGGAGGAGGAGGCTTCATTAGATCAGAGTTTTCCCGGGAGAAAAGAAGATCAGATAGAGGAAAGTACTAGTACGTACTTGTAGCTATCAGTTATTATGAATTAAAATCCTACTAACCTAGCATGGTGCGTTTATGCTGTCTATAAAATAGTGAATTAATCTATGAATCATGGTGATTGTATTAGGATACTGGATCTGCACAATTTAGCAACTGAACAAACGATCAAGGAAATTGGCTCTGCCATACATCCTTGCTACTTGACGCTCTTTCTGCAAATTTTGGTGATCAATTGCGGATTAGATCAGAGGCGACGTCGGCGCGAGCGTGAGCTCGTTAATTCTTCGGCCAACTAGGCAAGGTTAGCACAACTAACAACTGATTGCTCATCTCGATCAGTTCCCACCTCATACCTATCAAATTTGTACATCAAATTTCAATTCTTTTAATTATGTGACTTGTGATGTCACTTTTATGGTTTATATTTATCAAGAGAAAAGGGTCGCCAAACACCAGAAATATTATTTCAGCTTAATTGTGGAGGGCATGTTTTTAAAGTAAAACGAGAGACAACTTGCTTGAGCATAGCATGAAAAGTTGCTTCCAAAGGAATTTACAACTGAATTCTCTTCTAATGAAATTGTCAATATACTTTCTGTTATTGATAATCACCGAGATTATATAACTAATTCAGATGTAACTACCACATGTCTATACTCTATAGCAATGAAGCGGTATTTTTTTTCCAACTTTGCTTGGCCCCCCCATGTCCAAATCCTGGCTCCGCCCCTGGCTTCCTCGGGTAGTATGGTTCATTCCCCGTGGCCGGTCGTTATCTCACCTGCTGCGCGCCCATCCGAAAGGCCGGAATCTGGTCCAATGGCGGACCAGGGGAAGAAGAGGCCAGTCCAGTGACCAGTCCAGTGGCCGCCATGCCACGGACGCTGGCGGCGCCTAGTCCAGCGACAGCAAGGGTGCTCGCGGCGCCGTGTCCGGCTAACTTGATGAGGGCGAAAGGCGATGACGGCGGACAAGCAGGTGGGGCAATGGTGGACGTGGCGATCGAAGAGGAGGAGCTTGTCAACGTGGAGCTACCCAAGAAGAGGCTTGACTGCGCCGTGTGCCATGCCGCTCTGAAGGCTCCCGTATTTCTGGTACTTCTACATCTGCGACCTACCAAATTAGCCATGAAAAATGAAGCTTGAATCGTGTTACATGGACTTGTTTTTTGCAGTGCGAGAATGAGC
>NC_041385.1:18784910-18786544 GCF_002162155.2 Triticum dicoccoides
AATTGGCCGGAGATAATCACATCACTAGCCCATATAAGATTTTTCTAGGGAAATTAGCCCATATAAGTACTAATATAATACTATCCTAGACCGTCCCAAACCCAATGGCCCATGTCATTGTCATGTGGTTGTGGCCTTTTGTTGTTTGCCCCATCCGATCGACTCTTTGATGATTCTGTATCCTCGCACTAGGTCTAGAGCGATGTTTGCAGCTGCCGCCTAGCCGCCGGCTGCCCGGCTGCCACTCCCGCTCCCGCGCAGGTAAGGCGCTCACCATGCCGCCGACCCTACCCACCCTATCGGCTGTGTTGATCTGTCGTCTTTCCGCTGTTTGTCCAGTGTCTAAGGACCGAGGCAGGAGGAGGAGGAGGCTTCATTAGATCAGAGTTTTACCGGGAGAAAAGAAGATCAGATAGAGGAAAGTACTAGTACGTACTTGTAGCTATCAATTATTATGAATTAAAATCCTACTAACCTAGCATGGAGCGTTAGTGCTGTCTATAAAATAGTGAATTAATCTATGAATCATGGTGATTGCATTAGGATATTGGATCTGCACAATTTAGCAACTAAACAAACGATCAAGGAAATTGGCCCTGCCATACATCCTTGCTACTTCACGCTCTTTCTGCAAATTTTGGTGATCAATTGCGGATTAGATCAGAGGCGACGTCGGCGCGAGGGTGAGCTCGTTAATTCTTCGGCCAACTAGGCAAGGTTAGCACAACTAACAACTGATTGCTTATCTCGATCAGTTCCCACCTCATACCTATCAAATTTGTACATCAAATTTCAATTCTTTTAATTATGTGACTTGTGATGTTACTTTTATGATTTATATTTATCAAGAGAAAAGGGTCGCCAAACACCAGAAATATTATTTCAGCTTAATTGTGGAGGGCATGTTTTTAAAGTAAAACGAGAGACAACTTGCTTGAGCATTGCATGAAAAGTTGCTTCGAAAGGAATTTACAACTGAATTCTCTTCTAATGAAATTGTCAATATACTTTCTGTTATTAATAATCACCGAGATTATATAACTAATTCAGATGTAACTACCGCATGTCTATACTCTATAGCAATGAAGCGGTATTTTTTTTCCATCTTTGCTTGGCCCCCCATGTCCAAATCCTGGCTTCGCCCCTGGCTTCGCCCCTGGCTTCCTCGGGTAGTATGGTTCATTCCCCGTGGCCGGTCGTTATCTCACCTGCTGCGCGCCCATCTGAAAGGCCAGAATCTGGTCCAATGGCGGACCAGGGGAAGAAGAGGCCAGTCCAGTGACCAGTCCAGTGGCCGCCATGCCACAGGAGCTGGCGGCGCCTAGTCCAGCGGCAGCAAGGGTGCTCGCGGCGCCGTGTCCGGCTAACTTGATGAGGGCGAAAGGCGATGGCGGCGGACAAGCAGGTGGGGCAATGGTGGACGTGGCGATCGAAGAGGAGGAGCTTGTCAACGTGGAGCTAAGCAAGAAGAGGCTTGACTGCGCCGTGTGCCATGCCGCTCTGAAGGCTCCCGTATTTCTGGTACTTCTACATCTGCGACCTACCAAATTAGCCATGAAAAATGAAGCTTGAATCGTGTTACATGGACTTGTTTTTTGCAGTGCGAGAATGAGCACCGTGTGCTGCGCCTGCGC
>NC_041385.1:18786554-18788207 GCF_002162155.2 Triticum dicoccoides
CGATTTCTAGCAGGTAGTAGTATAGGTAGTATACTGTAGATGTCCTAATTGGCCGGAGATAATCACATCATTAGCCCATATAAGATTTTTCTAGGGAAATTAGCCCATATAAGTACTAATATAATACTACCCTAGACCGTCCGAAACCCAATAGCCCATGTCATTGTCATGTGGTTGTGGCCTTTTGTTGTTTGCCCCATCCGATCGATTATTTGATGATTCTGTATCCTCGCACTAGGTCTAGAGCGATGTTTGCAGCTGCCGCCCAGCCGCCGGCTGCCCGGCTGCCACTCCCGCTCCCGCGCAGGTAAGGCGCTCACCACGCCGCCGACCATACCCACCCTATCGGCTGTGTTGATCTGTCGTCTTTCCGCTGTTTGTCCAGTGTCTAAGGACCGAGGCAGGAGGAGGAGGAGGCTTCATTAGATCCGAGTTTTACCGGAAGAAAAGAAGATCAGATAGAGGAAAGTACTAGTACGTACTTGTAGCTATCAGTTATTATGAATTAAAATCCTACTAACCTAGCATGGTGCGTTAGTGCTGTCTATAAAATAGTGAATTAATCTATGAATCATGGTGATTGCATTAGGATATTGGATCTGCACAATTTAGCAACTGAACAAACGATCAAGGAAATTGGCTCTGCCATACATCCTTGCTACTTCACGCTCTTTCTGCAAATTTTGGTGATCAATTGCAGATTAGATCAGAGGCGACGTCGGCGCGAGCGTGAGCTCGTTAATTCTTCGGCCAACTAGGCAAGGTTAGCACAACTAACAACTGATTGCACATCTCCATCAGTTCCCACCTCATACCTATCAAATTTGTACATCAAATTTCAATTCTTTTAATTATGTGACTTGTGATGCTACTTTTATGATTTATATTTATCAAGAGAAAAGGGTCGCCAAACACCAGAAATATTATTTCAGCTTAATTTTGGAGGGCATGTTTTTAAAGTAAAACGAGAGACAACTTGCTTGAGCATTGCATGAAAAGTTGCTTCGAAAGGAATTTACAACTGAATTCTCTTCTAATGAAATTGTCAATATAGTTTCTGTTATTGATAATCACCGAGATTATATAACTAATTCAGATGTAACTACCACATGTCTATACTCTATAGCAATGAAGCGGTATTTTTTTTCCAACTTTGCTTGGCCCCCCCCATGTCCAAATTCTGGCTCCGCCCCTGGCTTCCTCGGGTAGTATGGTTCATTCCCCGTGGCCGGTCGTTATCTCACCTGCTGCGCGCCCATCTGAAAGGCCGGAATCTGGTCCAATGGCGGACCAGGGGAAGAAGAGGCCAGTCCAGTGACCAGTCCAGTGGCCGCCATGCCACGGGCGCTGGCGGCGCCTAGTCCAGCGGCAGCAAGGGTGCTCGCGGCGCCGTGTCCGGCTAACTTGATGAGGGCGAAAGGCGATGGCGGCGGACAAGCAGGTGGGGCAATGGTGGACGTGGCGATCGAAGAGGAGGAGCTTGTTAACGTGGAGCTACCCAAGAAGAGGCTTGACTGCGCCGTGTGCCATGCCGCTCTGAAGGCTCCCGTATTTCTGGTACTTCTACATCTGCGACCTACCAAATTAGCCATGAAAAATGAAGCTTGAATCGTGTTACATGGACTTGTTTTTTGCAGTGCGAGAATGAGCACG
>NC_041385.1:18788543-18790169 GCF_002162155.2 Triticum dicoccoides
AGTATACTGTAGATGTGCTAATTGGCCGGAGATAATCACATCATTAGCCCATATAAGATTTTTCTAGGGAAATTAGCCCATATAAGTACTAATATAATACTATCCTAGACCGTCCGAAACCCAATAGCCCATGTCATTGTCATGTGGTTGTGGCCTTTTGTTGTTTGCCCCATCCGATCGATTCTTTGATGATTCTGTATCCTCGCACTAGGTCTAGAGCGATGTTTGCAGCTGCCGCCCAACCGCCGGCTGCCCGGCTGCCACTCCCGCTCCCGCGCAGGTAAGGCGCTCACAATGCCGCCGACCCTACCCACCCTATCGGCTGTGTTGATCTGTCGTCTTTCCGCTGTTTGTCCAGTGTCTAAGGACCGAGGCAGGAGGAGGAGGAGGCTTCATTAGATCAGAGTTTTACCGGGAGAAAAGAAGATCAGATAGAGGAAAGTACTAGTACGTACTTGTAGCTATCAGTTATTATGAATTAAAATCCTACTAACCTAGCATGGTGCGTTAGTGTTGTCTATAAAATAGTGAATTAATCTATGAATCATGGTGATTGCATTAGGATATTGGATCTGCACAATTTAGCAACTGAACAAACGATCAAGGAAATTGGCTCTGCCATACATCCTTGCTACTTCACGCTCTTTCTGCAAATTTTGGTGATCAATTGCGGATTAGATCAGAGGCGACGTCGGCGCGAGCGTGAGCTCGTTAATTCTTCGGCCAACTAGGCAAGGTTAGCACAACTAACAACTGATTGCTCATCTCGATCAGTTCCCACCTCATACCTATCAAATTTGTACATCAAATTTCAATTCTTTTAATTATGTGACTTGTGATGTTACTTTTATGATTTATATTTATCAAGAGAAAAGGGTCGCCAAACACCAGAAATATTATTTCAGCTTAATTGTGGAGGGCATGTTTTTAAAGTAAAACGAGAGACAACTTGCTTCAGCATTGCATGAAAAGTTGCTTCGAAAGGAATTTACAACTGAATTCTCTTCTAATGAAATTGTCAATATACTTTCTGTTATTGATAATCACCGAGATTATATAACTAATTCAGATGTAACTACCACAAGTCTATACTCTATAGCAATGAAGCGGTATTTTTTTTTCCAACTTTGCTTGGCCCCCCATGTCCAAATCCTGGCTCCGCCCCTGGCTTCCTCGGGTAGTATGGTTCATTCCCCGTGGCCGGTCGTTATCTCACCTGCTGCGCGCCCATCTGAAAGGCCGGAATCTGGTCCAATGGCGGACCAGGGGAAGAAGAGGCCAGTCCAGTGACCAGTCCAGTGGCCGCCATGCCACGGGCACTGGCGGCGCCTAGTCCAGCGGCAGCAAGGGTGCTCGCGGCGCCGTGTCCGGCTAACTTGATGAGGGCGAAAGGCGATGGCGGCGGACAAGCAGGTGGGGCAATGGTGGACGTGGCGATCGAAGAGGAGGAGCTTGTCAAAGTGGAGCTACCCAAGAAGAGGCTTGACTGCGCCGTGTGCCATGCCGCTCTGAAGGCTCCCGTATTTCTGGTACTTCTACATCTGCGACCTACCAAATTAGCCATGAAAAATGAAGCTTGAATCGTGTTACATGGACTTGTTTTTTGCAGTGCGAGAATGAGCACCG
>NC_041385.1:18790779-18820265 GCF_002162155.2 Triticum dicoccoides
GTATAGGTAGTATACTGTAGATGTGCTAATTGGCCGGAGATAATCACATCATTAGCCCATATAAGATTTTTCTAGGGAAATTAGCCCATATAAATACTAATATAATACTATCCTAGACCGCCGGAAACCCAATAGCCCATGTCATTGTCATGTGGTTGTGGCCTTTTGTTGTTTGCCCCATCCGATCGATTCTTTGATGATTCTGTATCCTCGCACTAGGTCTAGAGCGATGTTTGCAGCTGCCGCCCAGCCGCCGGCTGCCCGGCTGCCACTCCCGCTCCCGCGCAGGTAAGGCGCTCACCACGCCGCCGACCCTACCCACCCTATCGGCTGTGTTGATCTGTCGTCTTTCCGCTGTTTGTCTAGTGTCTAAGGACCGAGGCAGGAGGAGGAGGAGGCTTCATTAGATCAGAGTTTTCCCGGGAGAAAAGAAGATCAGATAGAGGAAAGTACTAGTACGTACTTGTAGCTATCAGTTACTATGAATTAAAATCCTACTAACCTAGCATGGTGCGTTAGTGCTGTCTATAAAATAGTGAATTAATCTATGAATCATGGTGATTGCATTAGGATATTGGATCTGCACAATTTAGCAACTGAACAAACGATCAAGGAAATTGGCTCTGCCATACATCCTTGCTACTTCACGCTCTTTCTGCAAATTTTGGTGATCAATTGCGGATTAGATCAGAGGCGATGTCGGCGCGAGCGTGAGCTCGTTAATTCTTCGGCCAACTAGGCAAGGTTAGCACAACTAACAACTGATTGCTCATCTCGATCAGTTCCCACCTCATACCTATCAAATTTGTACATCAAATTTCAATTCTTTTAATTATGTGACTTGTGATGTTACTTTTATGATTTATATTTATCAAGAGAAAAGGGTCGCCAAACACCAGAAATATTATTTCAGCTTAATTGTGGAGGGCATGTTTTTAAAGTAAAACGAGAGACAACTTGCTTGAGCATTGCATGAAAAGTTGCTTCGAAAGGAATTTACAACTGAATTCTCTTCTAATGAAATTGTCAATATACTTTCTGTTATTGATAATCACCGAGATTATATAACTAATTCAGATGTAACTACCACATGTCTATACTCTATAGCAATGAAGCGGTATTTTTTTTCCAACTTTGCTTGGCCCCCCCTATGTCCAAATCCTGGCTCCACCCCTGGCTTCCTCGGGTAGTATGGTTCATTCCCCGTGGCCGGTCGTTATCTCACCTGCTGCGTGCCCATCTGAAAGGCCGGAATCTGGTCCAATGGCGGACCAGGGGAAGAAATGGCCAGTCCAGTGACCAGTCCAGTGTCCGCCATGCCACGGGCGCTGGCGGCGCCTAGTCCAGCGGCAGCAAGGGTGCTCGCGGCGCCGTGTCCGGCTAACTTGATGAGGGCGAAAGGCGATGGCGGCGGACAAGCAGGTGGGGCAATGGTGGACATGGCGATCGAAGAGGAGGAGCTTGTCAACGTGGAGCTACCCAAGAAGAGGCTTGACTGCGCCGTGTGCCATGCCGCTCTGAAGGCTCCCGTATTTCTCGTACTTCTACATCTGCGACCTACCAAATTAGCCATGAAAAATGAAGCTTGAATCGTGTTACATGGACTTGTTTTTTGCAGTGCGAGAATGAGCACGCCGTGTGCTGCGCCTGCGCCGGCGGCGGCGGTGTAAAGCACTGTCGTCCATGCGGCCACGCCGTCACTTATCCCACTGCCGCTACATAGACGGCCTGGTGGACGACTACAAGGTTCCTTGTCCAAACAAGAAGCATGGCCGCGAGAGGTTCATCGCCTACCACTCGGTCACCGACCACATGTCTAGATGCCCGCACGCACCTTGCTACTGCTATGAGTGCACGCCACTGTTTGAGGGATCACCGGCAAGCCTTGTGCGTCACCTCACGGCATCGTCTGGCAAACACTGCTGGCCTGTGGTGAACATTAAGTACCAGGCGTGCTACCTGTTCGCCGTGCCGGAGTCGTCGGAGGATCACCCCC
Organism: Triticum dicoccoides; assembly: GCF_002162155.2. NCBI lineage: Eukaryota > Viridiplantae > Streptophyta > Magnoliopsida > Poales > Poaceae > Triticum > Triticum dicoccoides. The sequence continues at coordinate 18,792,776 of NC_041385.1, forward strand.
GACTACTGGTCGCGGAAGAAGACGGCTCCATTTTCCTCTTGGCCGTGGACACCGGCAGGGGCCCATGCGGCCGCCGCCCCGTCACCGTTGTGCGCGTTAGGGGCAACGCTGCCGACGCCGATATGAGGCCTCGATACAAGTGCATGCTCATTGTTGATGCCCCTCCGAAGTACGACGGCGACCTCGGCGGCTTGTTGAAGCTCGACGAGACCATGGCCACCTGCTCCGTCCCCGGCGAGGTGGACATGGAAGAGGGCTGGCTCCATACTCATGTCAACCCCAAGATGCTGCACGGAGACTCCAAGGAGGTTCACCTGCGCATCTGCATCACCAAGTTAGCGTGAATTATCTCTAAGACTATCCATTGTGGGAGTAACTTCAGCAGTAACATCGAGTCCAACTCAGCAAATTTGCTTATGTGGCAGTGAGTTAATGAGGAGAGAGATAGTTATAGTAACTTAATGTAACATCACATGTCCCAATGCAATATGAGTCTATAACCTAATAAATGAAGCTTTGCATGTTACCACAGTTATGTTACTACCGACTATGAAGGTACTCCATAGGCGATGGCGCCGGCCAAGTTTACCCGAGTAGTAACATAGTCTAGGGATATGTGTATGTTACTAGTGTATGTTACTCATCATTGTGTATGTTACTAGTGTAAGTTACTGCTCATCGGTAGCACACGCTGTATGTACACCCCGTGAATTAGCTGGTTGGTAACTTTCTGGATGATTTCCTGGTTGTGCAGCAATGTTCGGTGCAGTTGGACGTTCTGCAAATTTTGGATGCATGTTTTGAGATCTGGTGTCAAGCCTTTTCTTTTCCACAAAATTGTTGCAATGAGGAGCTAAATTAGTGTTGGAAGTACTTAAAACAGTGACCTAGTAATGTTTGGGTTTTGGACCAAAGTTTTTGTCCATGACAAAAAATGTGGCTGTTTGGATAGTTTTGAAATTTTTAGCATGTGAATACCATCTCTGTTTCAGTTTTCGGAATAGCACACAAGACACTCAATGAGTCAATGGGTTTTTTGTCTCCAAGTTTGACCATCAATTCGGCCATCAATTCGGTTAAAAAAATTATATGGCACAAAATGTATACACTGAACTCGCAGAAGAAAAATGTACACACTGAAAGCTTGTTGGCCAACCCACGATCAAACATAATCTTTAAATTTTCTTAAAATGTTGGGATACAAGACTCACTCAAACCAAAGACATCCTAATCTTTTTGTCGGTTACATTGTGACTTTGTTTACTCCATTAATTACCATGCTCGAAATTTACTTCATTCACCGCTTGAGCTTTACGTAAACTTTTTGATCATGAAATTAATTACTACTACCTCCCTCCGGGTATACTCCGGTGAGCCAAGAAGCTGTGTACGTTTTTTCAAGGCCGCTGGCTGTAGACAGTTACTTTTTCTTGATCCGGCCGCTGGACTTGCGCTTGATTGGCTGGTGATGCGCGTGGGTAGCGGCATGCAGAAACCGAAGAGGCAAATGGGCTGCCTGCTGTAAATGTTGGCAGGTGCTGGATTGGTTGCATGCAAAGTGAACGAGGCAGCTAGCTGCATGCAAAGCTGCTCGTGATTTGTTTGGCTGCTGCTATAAAGCGTTGCTGGTTATTATTGCTTTTTTTTCGAGTAAATTATTGCTTTGTCTTGCTCCATGTGTTTTGGCTAATGGGCCTAAGGCCTTCCACAGTGTGTTCGATGCCACAACTCTGAAAAGTATGCCACACAGAGGATGATGCCAGATGAAATATATTTAGCACCGCCCGCACATTGTGAAAGAATTGGGCATCGATTGGGGTCAGACCCACACATATGAACAAGTATATATCAGCAACAGTTGCCCCACTGGCAGCGTCTTGCTCCTGGCTCACTGCAGCTTCTTCCCTTGAGCATCAGGCTTAGTTTATTGCTTTGTTGGTTCTGGCATCTGAGCAAGTAGATGCTCCGGTTTCCAGAAAATTTTTTATAGCAACGCCTGGGCAATGAACAGCACCGGTGCCAAATGAAGTAAGACTAGCCACAGTGGGAGTAACTTCGGTAGTAACATCGAGTCCAACTCAGCAAATTTGCTTATGTGGCAGTGAGTTAATGAGGAGAGATGTAGTACTAGTAATTTAGCTAGTTACTGTAACAGCACATGTCCCAATGCAATATGAGTCTATAAGCTAATAAATGAAGCTTTGCATGTTACCACACTTATGTTACTACCCACTATTAAGGTAGTAACATAGTCTAGGGACATGTGTATGTTACTAGTTTATGTTACTCTCCATTGTGGCTAGTCTAAAAGTGAATTTGGCACCAATTTTAACATAGGTAGTGGAGGGCCTAATAACCCCGGAGGCAGGTGCGTAGGCGCGTGCTCGTCCAATTGGGAACACCACACGCTATCACAGTGCGTAGGTAGCTAGCTGGGCTCTAGCCTCTATAGGCTCTAGGCTTTTTGCCTTCACGAGGAACCGCGGTGTGGCACGCGCGCGCTTGATCCACACGGAGGCCATGCATGCCACGTACGTGTGCGTACGCGTAGATCGCCGCTCGCCGGTCTCAGCCCGGATGGATGTACGTACATCTGTGCGGTGGTAACATGCATGCATGATGCATTGTACGTAGATGTGTGCACGCGGTAACGAGCTAATTCTTGGCGTGCGAGACGACTGACTCACTGGACGCAAGCGTGTGAACTAGTCTGAGAAGACCAAGAAAACTCTGGTCTGGTGTATGTGTCCCTTCGTCATAACACCCGTACAGTGACCAGAAATCAGCACACACGGCATGCAGCACAACTAATTTTTCTTGACATGCATTAACATTTTGTTAGTTAAATTGAAGGATTTAACTAACAAAATGTTAATGCATGTCAAGAATAATTAGTTCATTAGATTCGTTGTTGACATAGTTTTCAAAAATACAATGCTAAACCCGGACGGAGGTAGTATAAACCAAGACGGAGGTAGTACTCGGGTTTGGTGAAGTTGTGGCGCTTGGTGAGGTCAAGCCTGGCATGGTTCCTTTCCAAGACGAGGAGGCACCAGCTGCTGCAGCTGGACAGAGCGAGCAGATATCGTAAATCTGCTGCCATCATGACTAGTACTAGCATGCATCCGCATCATTTGCTCTACCGCTTGCAGCACGCAGCAAAATACCAAAGCTCCAAGCACAGCAAGCAGGTTAAACGCCGTCTGACACTCGACCACTGCAGCAAAAACTATGGCATATTGCAAAGAACGCAAAATAGTACCGCAAAGTAGATTAGTATGGAGAATCGGGTGCTTGTGTTGTTCATGGCGCATGTCCTCCAAAGTTATCAAGTTTATAGCGTCATATTTATTCCTCTGCCTCCAGAAATGACAGATGCAAGTAGAAGAACTGGAATGGAAACGCCAATAATGCTAGCTATGAGTATCTTCTAAGTTTCCACGGTAAGGGCCTGTTCGGATCCTCTCCGCTCCCCCACTACAGCTCCCGGAGCGGAGGGAGACCCAGCACAAACGCAGGGAGCCGCTTGAAGCCAGCTCCTCAAGCGGAGCGGAGTTAAGGGATGGGAGAGCTTCCGAACAAGCAGTAAAAATGCAATAAAAATAGAGATGTTGATGGACTACACATGTAGGATCAATCACAGAGCGTTGTTTAACCAGATTGTACCTACTCAAACTCTTGCTATGCAAGATTAGCCAAATAAATCCATGAATATTAGGGGGTACTTTAATTTTCGAAGCGCAATCTTTTATGTCAGGTGACACTCCACCAAAATTAACTAGCTTCTACAAGGACCTAACAGAATACACACTACAAGGTGTAAGCATCCGTATATGTGTGTCTAAGTGAAAGAACATGCGGTGCCCCCATGTTTGGTTTTGGTAATTGATGACAATCTCTATAGACTAATGGTTGTCTTGAGTTATATTTGAAAGATTTGTTTATAGGCTTTTCTTGAAGTTCATGTATTGGTTTCAAGGAGTTTATGAGTTGTCCAAGGTGCTATTAAGGAATCATCCAAAGATTGGTCATGTGAGTGTTGATCTTATTGCAAGCATGTCTCGAAGAAGTAAATTATGTGATCATTCATGTTTACCTTCAAGACATCATTCAAATGAAGAGAGTTGGAAAGATTCAAGGTTGATCAAGACTAAGTCAAGAGTGAATCAAATTGATCAACTCATAAAGCGTAGAAAAGATGTACCGAGATGGATCAAGTGATCCCATGGTATGGTAAGAGTTGTCCATTGCACTTTTGTGTACTAACCCATGGTCTATGTGAGAGTTCTATGTGGGGTTAGATACGTGTCCATGGGCCTGTGTCAAGAGGAAGATATGATACAACCCATGAAAAGGATGATATCAAGTGGTGGTCGTCATCAAAATTGCCGTGTGCAAGTTCAAGTGGAACATCATGAAGTACAACTGAGGCTTTTATTAGATAGCGTATGATATCTGTTTTTAGATATTAATGATTGACCGAATCATGAGGCTTCGTAGGCCAGCCAAATGCCATTTCTTATGGTAGCATATGATTTCTATGAATGTAGTATATATCGTATCCTAAGCAGGAATACAAAATACATTAATTGTGGCAAAAAGAGAAATGCCTTAGTTTTACTGAATCAACGGAAGGATGTGGACCGATGCGGGATGACACTTCGCATCCCTAATTCTAAGAGCTGGCAATACATTCGACGGTGTTGTGTGGAGTCTGGGACCTTAACCCTTATACGAGTAATTCTCCAAACAAAAACATACATTTGTTTTTTGTATATTACAACCATGATTTGATTTGGACAAGTTTTTCGATAAGGGCGCTTTTATTATCTCGAAATGTAGCATCAAGCAGATACAAAACATTACGAGTAACACCCGGCCTCTGCATAACTAGGATGCACACAGCCCACCACGGAAAGTCCGACAAAATGAATAAAAAAATGACAAATCGGCGACAGTAGAGTCCTATAGACCGACACTATGCCTATGTCGCAAGGGATGGTGGACCGATCCGGAGATTATGCTGCCACCCATGTTGGGTAAAAACCACCGTAGCCACCTGCTCCAACCGCGTACACACCGCCTTGAACAGCGGTTGGTACTCCACTTGTTGTAGTTTAGACCACGTACGAAGCGAGTGCGTACAACGAAAAATAACCTGCAAAGGAGAAGCATTTTTATCATTGAAAACCAAATCATTTCTACATAGCCAAAGCGACCATAGTAAGGCGTATGCTCCCACCCGTATTAGCGTTTTGAATCTATTTGGAATACCGTCCAACCAGTGACCAAAAATATTGGCGACACTTGTGGGCGGATACAAATTTGACGCTATTTGGATGATTGACCATGTAGTACGTGCAAACTTGCATTGGAAAAAGAGGTGTTTGATTGTCTCTTCATGAGTACAAAAACAACACTTCTTACTCCCTGGCCAGTTGCGTCGTGCGAGGTTGTCTTTGGTTAGAACAACTCCCCTACGAAGATACCACATGAAGATTTTAATTTTTAGTGGAATTTTCGACTTCCAGATTTTCTTATTGTTACTCACCGGTACCTCAGAATGCATGAGTGCACGGTACATAGAGTCTACTGTGAATGACCCTGATGTAGTAAGGTTCCAGTGAAACACATTCCGGCCTTGTCTAATATTAATCGAATCCAGACGAGATAAGAGATTATGCCATGACATAAGTCGGGGCCCAATCAAATCCCGCCTAAATGAAATATTGGGTGGGGATGAACTGAGCACTTGCGCAATAGTATTATTCTTTTCGCGAGCAATGTTGTATAGGGCTGGATATTGTTCTTGAAGACTGGCATTGCCTAGCCAGATGTCTTCCCAGAAATGAACCTTCGACCCGTCCCTTATCGCGAAAGACCCAAAGCGAAAGAGATGTTTCTTTGCCGCCATTAGGCCAGCCCAAAAGTGCGAGTCGCCAGGTGTCCAATATGCCTGAGACACTGCCTTTTGTCCTAGATACTTGTTGCGTAGCATGGTTTGCCAAACACCATCCTCAGTAAGAAGTTTGAACAACCATTTACTAAGTAAGGCCTCATTCTTGATTTGCAAGTCATGAATTCCAAGGCCACCTTGGTCTTTCGGCCTACAAACCACACTCCATTTGGCCAGTCTATATTTTTTCTTTTCACCATCTCCTTGCCAAAAGAATCTGGATCTAAAATAGTCCAGTCTTTGGAGGAACCCTTTTGGGAGTTGGAAGAAATAAAGCATATAGAGAACCATATTTGTGAGGACAGAGTTAATCAAAACCAGCCGTCCTCCAACCGAGAGCAATTTGCCTTTCCAACTGCTCAACCGTTTCTCTAACCGCTCCTCTACATGCTTCCACTCCGCAACGGTGAGACGCCGATAATGAATCGGTATTCCCAAATATTTAATCGGGAATTGGCCATGTGCACAACCAAACAGGTCAGCATATTCGGCCGCCGCCTCAGTGGCTTCTCCAAAGCAGAAAAGTTCACTTTTATGGAAGTTTATTTTAAGACCCGACATTTGCTCAAACGCTGACAACAAGAGTTTAAGGTTTCGAGCCTTGTCCAGGTCATGTTCCATAAAGAGAATCGTGTCATCGGCATATTGCAGAATAGAAAGACCACCATCCACAAGGTGTGGCACTACTCCTGCAATCTGACCGTCCTGCTTGGCGCGCTCAATCAGAATAGCCAACATGTCAGCGACAATGTTAAATAACATTGGAGACATGGAGTCACCCTGTCGTAATCCATTTTTTGTTTGAAAGTAATGGCCTACATCATCATTGATTTTGATGGCCACACTACCTCCAGTTACAAAATTATGGATCCACTCGCGCCATTTATCGGAGAAACCTTTCATCCTTAGGGCCTGTTGGAGGAAAGACCATTTGACCTTGTCATAGGCTTTTTCAAAGTCAATCTTGAATACTACTCCACTCATGTATTTTCGGTGCATCTCATGGACGGTCTCATGCAGGATTACTACGCCATCAAGTATATTTCTTCCTTGCATGAAAGCCGTTTGAGATGGCCGGACAACATGGTCAGCTACCGAGTTTAACCTATTCGTAGCCACTTTGGTAAAAATTTTGAAGCTGACATTAAGGAGGCATATGGGTCTGAACTGTTGGATCCGTTCAGCCTCCTTAACCTTCGGCAACAAGACAATCTCACCAAAATTAAGTCTGAATAGGTCAAGGTTGTCGGCATGAAGGCAATTAAACAACTCCATTAGGTCAGACTTGATTATATCCCAGAAATTCTGATAGAATTCTGCGGGAAAACCATCTGGACCTGGAGCTTTGTTATGTTCCATTTGGAACACCGCAGCTCTCACCTCTTCTTCGGAGAATGGTGATGTAAGGATATCATTTTCTTCAGCCGTGACTTGTGGGATATCATCTGTTCGGGTCTCATCAAGGGTGAAGTTCCCTTCGGCGGTCGCCCCGAACAGATATTTGTAGTAGTTAGTGATATACTTTTTGAGCTCCTCCTGACCTTCGATCCGCCCCTCATCTTGTTGGAGACTGTAAATACATTTCTTCCTATGCCGCCATCGGCGACCAATTGGAAGTATCTTGTATTATTATCACCCATCAGAATGAAATCAGCTTTGGATCTTTGGTAGTATTTGATCTCTACTTCTCGCAAAAGACGTGCAACCTTCTCATTAGATTGATTTTTCAATTCAATCTCTTGTTGAGATAAGGTGCGCGTCTCAGCAATTTTGTCGAAGTCATCAATGATGGTACAGAGTCGTTGTTTTTCTTTTTTATATATCCCGTTGGTATGTTTCGCCCATCCAGTAAGATGTTGCCTCATGGCCCTCATTTTAAAGTTCCATCTGTGAATAGGTGTACGACCAACAACAGGCCTCTCCCAAACATTCTTGATTATGTCTGCAAATCCTTCCCGATGCATCCATCCCAATTCAAATTTGAAAGGACGACGTGCAGGTAGGTTCGTAGATTTACAATCTAGAATGATGGGTGCATGATCCGATAACCCCTCGATACGCTCTAGGGCTCGTACGGTTACCAGAGGGAATTTTAGTTCCCATTCGGTATCCATGAGTATCCTATCAAGCTTCTCATATGTCGACACAGATCGGTTATTAGCCCATGTGAACTGACGCCCCGACATACTCGCCTCCCGAAGATCCAAATTGTCTATCACAGCGTTGAATAGGAAGGGCCAATGAGTGTTGAAACGGTCATTATTTTTCTCTTCCTGGTATCTAAGGATATTGAAGTCCCCTCCAATAAGCATTGTGTACGGGTTATCCTTCGTCAGGTTTACCAATTCCCGAAGGAAAGCCAGTTTATGCTCATCTTGGGCAGCCCCATAGACTGCGACTAGAGTCCATGTAAAATTGTCAGCTCTGTTTCTTAGGTGATATTTTATATGAAATTCACCGACTGAAAAGGCCAACAAGTCCATGACTGTTGTCAGAATACCAAGAAGAATTCCTCCAGACCTTCCACGAGCTGGTAGACTATGCCATGCATAGTCGAAACCACCTGATAGGTGATCGAGGACATGCGGGCGAAAATCACACTTACCAGCCTTGGAAATTGCCACAAAATCCAATCCATGTTCCCTTACACAATCACCAACATGTTTATGTTTAGCCAAGTCCGAGAGACCTCTGCTATTCCAAAACATGCCTTTCATTGGGAAACTCGGATTGGTGTGGAACTCTTCGCCTTCTTGGGCGGTTTTTGTTTCTTTTTAGAGGAGTGTGATTTAGATTTCCGCGAGGACGCTGTGAAGTCAGAAAATATGGACCCAGGTCTTGCGTCATCCAATCCAACCTCGGTAACCTCACCAACCAAGTGGGATATAAGCGGACCATCATATTTCGCATCTGCTTCATCCTCCTCCTCGGTTTCGGGGTTAGGTATGGAGGCATTACACTTCGGAGAAACCTTCAATCGGTCAATCTCCATATGTTTAAGCACCCCAACCGATAAATTAATTTCATTATCATTCTTTCCAATAGAGCATCCAACATTCTTTAAGCTAGAAGAAATACGTGAATCTGAAAAGGAAAGAAAAGATTTTGCGGATAAGTTACCTGGAACGGTGTCCAAATTATGTGCAGCCTGACGTCGCATTGCCTTGTCCATAGCATGTTCATCGGTCGGAGAAGAACCGTCAACGGAGACGGGGTGACGGTTACTACGCCGAAGGGGAGAGCTTCCCTCAGACATAAGAGCCACCGGTGTCATCGGGCGATCCGTCGACAATGATGAAGCAGTAGCGAACATGGTAGGTGTTGAAGACGAAGTCGGTGCAGAGAGACGAACACATGGCGCCATCTATGTAGCATCGTGAGACGGCTTGGAAGACTGCAGACCAGCCTGCGTGGGTGGGCTGACCACAGCAACAGCCGGCTGCTGAACCGGCACGTCCATTGGCCGGCGGAGATCTGTAGCCTCATGCATATCGGCTGGACATGGAGATGAGCCGACGGTCTCCGCTAGGCCAGCAGCTGGTGGACCAAACTCCCCATTAATCTGATGCATGGCAGTGACTCGGCTGGGAAGGTCCAGGCCTGCGTGTGCATTGCCATGGTCATCAATGCTTGCGTCCAATTTATCTTCATGCATCGCATCAATGGATGGAATGGTACTTGTACGTGACTCTTCAATGCTGCTCATGGGTGTGTGCGAGCAAACTCTCTGTCCATCCGAAAAACGATCATCCGTGTTCATTGGGACGGTCCCACTCCCATCAGACTGAGATTCAGACAAAGCTGCACCGGAGACTCCAGAATTTTTTGCCTTTTTATTCGCATCACGATCAGGCAAGTCATCCTCGCGGTTAGCCCCATGGTCGGGACCATCATCATGGTGTTCCCAAATACGAGGAATAAAATCATCATCGGGCTTGAAATCATCGTCCTCGAGAACAAACCGGAAGTCATAACCATTTAATTTGATATACACCCCAACCGACACTGAGGAACTCCCTGCATTATCCTCTTTCTTGAATATATTTAGATTCAGGACAGCCACCTGAATACGCACAATGCCACGATGTTGTAAGCAAATCAAGTCAACATCTTGTGTTGCACCGATGACGGATCCCACTGCCCACAAACCAAGAAAGTGGCGAAGTGGCGGTGGAACTCCAGTGACATGCACCCAAACTGGCTTCAGTGGATTATATGCAGGCTTGACATCATTTTCTGATTTCCATTCACTAATAGCAATCATGACATTGTGAGACTTGACTTTGAACTCGAAAGCAGACACTCGACGCAAAACCTCCATAGATGGAAAGGCAACCAAGAAGGCATCATCACCATGAGGAACGGCCTCCCACTTCCATGAAGTTTGAACCGAGGCGATTTTAGAAATCTCAGCCTCCACAACAGCTGCCGTCACCGAACCTCCGGATATCATAACCAGACCAGTTGGTGAACATGATGGTGCAAGGTGCTCCTTAAAAACCGAGTCTGGCAGATGCACGAACATGGCCTCGTTTAGACCCACACCACCTAAGGCTGCCATAGATCTCGGCTGCTTCAGCACAGAACAACGATGAAGAGGATGCTTATGATTATTGCAAATGTAACAGAAGTGAGTCACGTTGTAATCCTTAGAAAGATGATCATCTGTCCTACACTTGTAGCACCAAAGACTAGTCTACTTCCCTCCAATCTGTGTGTCATCCGAAACAGCGGAAAGCCCGGTCGGCACGGGCCCAGGCAACACCGGAGCAGCAGGAGTGGCCTGAGGAACCGGAACAAAGAGCGGCGGTCCCGAGGCAGTCGACGCAGGAACCCGGGCACCCTTCTGCTTTTTTTTCTTGTTGTTGTTGCTGGGACGGCTAGACGTGGGAACACCAGCCGGCGCCATGGGAACCCCGAAAACCATAGGTTGTTGGAGAGGAGCAACAGCCGGCGCTGCCTGGCCGGCCAGTGGGATCCTTGGCGGTCCGGCCGTGGGGCCAAACCCGGCGAAGCGGGACTGGGATGGCACGGCAGGGCCGTCCTCAACTGAAGATGCTGCGGTTCCCTGCTTTGCCAGCGATCCGCCTTTGGACGAGGAAGGTAGACGCCCTGACATGTCAGCGGAGGCTCGTACATGAACGGCGGCGGCGTAGGAGAACTTCAGCGGCGGCGTCGGCGGCGAACGAGATGGTGATGGGAGCGATTCGCACGTACAGGTTAGGGCCCAGGCACGTACGACTCCTCCCCTATGAGCGAAGTCAACGCAACGGGGCCACCCTGACGTGTGCGACACGCTGGCAGAGGACCCACCACCACTCGAACCCATCGTCCCGGTCTTGATTGGCAGTGTAGAATTAGGCAGGATTTGAACCGGGGGCGTAACTGATGCACTGCATGGCACGATTGCAGCAGAATGTGGATCGTGCAACGACCGTTGAGGATTATCTGTCGCGGGCTTGTCGGACGATGCAGGCGGCATGAATGCCGCCAGGGCGACGGGCTGCATCGGCCGCGGACGTGGAAGAGGCCCTTTCCACGGCCGAATTAGCACGCCCCGGCGGATGTGGCGTGCGGCAGCCGGCGGCTTGTCGACGTCAACTCCCACCGGCGGCGTCCTGCACTGAGAAGGCAACTCATTAGTCGAAATTGAACTATCCCGTACCTGGCCGGAGATGAGCGTCGGAGATGAAGATCCAGGACGTTCCCAAACGCGCGACGCCGGCGTCGGAAAACCAACGTCTTCCCAAAACTCTTGTACCAGCTCTTCCTTTGTCTTCCTACGACGCGAGACAGTTGACCAGGAGGTCTCTTCGAGCAGGATCATGGAAGCCGCCTTCACGGCCACATGCTCCTCTCCAGACGAAGCAGCTACGGCCGAGGCCTCCTCACCATCCTCCCCGACCTGCGGCTCAGCTAGGACACTGAAACGTGATCCAGAGCTAGAAGCCGCCATCGTCGGCGAAAGACCTCCCGGCGCGAGGGTAAGCCGCCGTCGACCCGGCAAGACACGTGCGCCGACGCGCACAACACAGTCAAGGAGCACCATCTCATTCCCGCTAGAGATCCTCTCCCCATCCCGAAGACGCCTCCCTTCCTCGATCATCCCATCGCTGTTCCGTAAGAAACAGAAGTCCGGACGATCTAGGAAAAGAGAGCCGACGCGCCACTCCGGCCTGCCATCGAGGAAGGCGGTGGAGAAGGTCGCCGCCCATTGGAGCGGCGGGGCCGTTTCCGGCGGTCTCCTCATCCAGTCCGATTTGGACAAGTATATCGAAGATATCTGCATGCTAGTACATGCTCCATGCTAGTATTAACCATAGGCTTTTCAACTAGACTGGTACTATGGATGGAACGTAGGGGATTACCGAGTCATGGTTGTGGTGTATCAAGCGTTCTACACCAACTACATCTATGATAACTTGTTGAACCAACACATCTTGGCATAGATAGTACATGGTGGCTCTGAAAAATTCAATCGTCGGGGGACAATAGACGTTGAAGATGTAACGTCGTGTCCATCTTGGTGGGTTGGTTTCTACGTCGTTGCACATCCAAATCTCAACTGACTCATACTTGGGCCCTGGATGAGCCACACTCAGCTCCCCGCGCAGCTCGCCCAAGCAGGATGTCGCGTATATGAGCCCCGTGCAGCAAGGAGGCGGTCGCGTGACGCTGAATGATTCGTCGTCCAGCCTGAAGCGGAGAAACCCTGGTGCGGATTCTCCATCCGTGAGTTTGTTCTGATCAATGGGCCAAAACAATGAGCCCTTGAAGAAGGTTGGGTTTCTCAAAATGTCCGCAGGGTAGGGTGGATTCACCGCCATCTCACGCCAATGCTGGTCTACCCCGACGGTGAAAACCTCCATCCCAAAGTTGTGGTGGTAACCGCCCCGGACCGGATCCATATGGCCGAAGAAGAAGCGTGCGACCTTGTAGGTGTCGCTACGAGGGTCGTAGCCGATGCGCAGCTTGTAGAAGCGGTCAGTTGCTACACTGTTGGGGCTCGCAGGCAGTGGGAGGACGCGCCGTGTGGCTGGGTTGACCACGCGGACCACGGTCTCCGTGGGCACCAGCACCAGCCCATCGCAGTGCGCGAAGAAATGCGCGTCATCTTCATGGGGTAAATCCATGGTGTCCATGAGGGCTGCACTCTCCTCCGACACGTACAAGCCGATGGTGGTGAACTTGTTCCTGCGGTCCTCTCTCGTACTGGTCCAGACGAGCAAGCGTGGCTTCTGGGCACGGAGGTGGGCGCCACGAAACGCCGTGTTGTCGGAGATGGTGTGGCGCCACGCCTTGCAGACGCACCTGAACCGGAGTAGCGACTTGACGGGCAGCCGCGCCATGATCTCCAACACGAGGTTGGGTGGCAGCTCGCACGGCGCTATTTTGCTCATCAGGGCTGTCTCGTTGTCCATGGCCAAGCCAGATCGTGCCGATCAGATGCTTCTTCTTACATGACAGGCCTTCAACGTATGTTATACAGCAGAGGAAAGAGAAAAGTCTCGTCGGTGTCGGATTAGGTGTCCTCAACGCATCAGAAGTCTCCGCAAAAAACGCATCACAAGTCGTGTCTGACTCCTATTCTGCTCGCGTTCTTATATGTATATACGCGTATAGTATTCTCATGGTTTCCAAAATTTAATTATGATTACATTAATTATCTTCAGAGATAAAATTATACGGGATCAACAAAACTATGAGAATATTCTTCAGGCCACTGTTACAATTACTACAAAACTGCTACTGTTACTTTTGTCACTGTTACCGTTACTTCCATACTGCTTTGCTACTAAATACTTTGCTGCAGATACTAAGTTATTCAGGTGTGGTTGACTTGACAACTCAACTGCTAATACTTGAGAATATTCTTTGGCTCCCCTTGTGTCAAATCAATAAATTTGGGTTGATTACTCTACCCTCGAAAACTGTTGTGATCCCCTATACTTGTTGGTTATCACCCATAGTCGTCGGGTGAATCACCGGGAGCTCCGTATGCAAGCATCCTCATAGCTGTCGTACACTTCTGGATCGAGGTGAATCCAAGTGTGCCGGTGCAATCCTTCTTGCACTTGAAGTAGCTGTCGAACTCCCGGATGGAATTCACAATCCGGAGGAAAAGCTTTCGGCTCATCCGATAAAGGCGCCGAAATGTTTTCTCACCGTGCAATGGAGCGTCGGCGAAGTAGTCCGAGTAGAGCATGCAGTAGCCATCCAGACGATGCCGGTTCTTTCCTTTCACCCGCCCAAGCGCCGAGCCACCTCGCCGTGGCTTTTCACTGCTCAGGAGCAAGCCGGCGAGGGCGGCGAGCACCATGAGATGCTCCTGCACCTGGACGTTGGCTTCGGCTTCCTCATCCAACAACGCCGCCTCATCTTCGGAGTCCATCGCCGGCCCGGGCAATTCAACGAACACCTTGTGGGTGAGGTGGGCGCAAGCCCACGGGTGTACAGGCCCTGCGCGGCCGGAACGCCGGAAAAGGTGCCCGGACGGCGGCGAAGAGGCTGCCTCAGCGAAACCCCTTCTTTTTCCCGGCGGAAGAGGGTCTACCTAGCTGCGGTGGGCGGTGAATGACGCCGGGATCGGCAGGGCGGCGCAGGGTGGCGGCCGAGCGCTTGGGATAGGAGGCGAATCTGGACGGGTGGCTTGACTTTTCGCCTGACAATGTGGCCCTAGGAACGCTTTTCCCTTGCGCCGGAGCCCCCGAGCGCCCCCCAGTGCGCCGGATTCGGCCTGCGAGCGCCGGACGCAAAAACGGGCCGAGCCGGCGGAATTCGGCGTCCTGGGGGCGCGACTGGTCCGTTTTTTGGCGCCGGCGCAAAATATCCCCTGGGGCGGCCGTTCTGGGGGCGAAGCTGGAGATGCTCTAATACCAAACAGACATTGCAGCAAAGCCTAACATCTAAAGCCGGGTGTCCCATCCAAGCCACTACCTGGATTGGGTCCCACACCCGCCGCTGCCAGATCTCAGCAAGGAGAAGTCCCCCAACCGAGACCCGCCGGCCGAGCAGGGCAGGCCGAGACCGCGCCCGTAGGACCAGATCCGTGATGGATCCATGCCCGCGCCTCCGCCCTGGAGCCAACCCCGTGCGCAGCCGCCACGGCCTGGCCGCCCGCTCGTGACGCCGTCTGGCCGCCGTGCTGCCCGACGCGCCCTCGCCCCATAAGCACCAAGACTCCGCCGCACCACTTGAGTTGGTTATACCTGGCAATGGTGATGTTTTTGCATCGTTACCTTGTTGAAGGCATTGCTCAGAAATGCTCAGACTGGTTCTTCAAGGTGAAAGCCCAGACTCTGACTTTTGGCTGTTGGATCCGGTGACGGCGGCGCTTGAGCATTGCTCCCTTCTTGAAGGTTTTGCTGTTGAAGAATCTCGATGTCCTTGTGGTGTTATGAGATGGTTGGTGCGAATATGGTCATGGTTGTAGTTTGTCGATCGCGGATTTGACCTATTCGGGTTTTTTCCTCGCTCTGGCATAGCAATGGTCTTATATGACTTCGCTATTCGCCAGCGATTTTTTTTATGTGTGGGTGTGCGTTGGTGTTGGTTGTGTGCATCCTAACTATGCAGAGGCCCTGGAAATCGCCGGACGTTGCAAAAATGCTTGACGGTCTCAACAAAATTGGATCATCGTCGCAACTTCGGAAGATTTCGGTGCCAGCAAAAATGGCTCGCTGGTTCGTGCAAGATCAGTCGTCGTTTATAGCTCAGTGATATGCTGGTTCCAACACCCTGGCTCGCCATCGTGCCAACAACACCACACTCCAGCATCAGCAATTGCCGGTTGCAGTGTCTGTGGCAGCCGTGTCTAGCACGGGCGTTTGCCGGTTGCTGCACCATCATATGGTGGCATCGCTTACGGGGCCCATTTGTTCGCAACTAAAATGAATCGCCGTTGCCCTCCTCTGCCGAACACTCGTACCGGCCTCGACCGGCTTTGCTACATAAACGGACTAATACGGGGCTTTACGGGGTTTGGCGCCCACCCCCACCAGTTAGAATCAGGGAGGCCCGGTTAATTAGAAGGGAAGGTTAATTATCCCAATTAAAAAAGAACAAATCAGCTGATCCGTAAAGGCATGTGGATTTATTCCATGTGTGTAGCATTTTTGGGCCTTGACACCATGACCCACACACCACCTCCAGGACTTCCCTCTCTCTTTATCGTCACCCATACGTCCACCCACATCCCCGATCACCAGGCACATGACACCATCCCCATCCCCAGCCGGCCGGCCGGCCGCTCACCACCACACGCGCGTACCAGCTGAGCAACAAGCCAACAATGCCAGCGACGTGATGTTGCTCCTGGCGTGCATACTAGGGTAGAGAAGCGGCCATGGGAGTGTTTTCTTCTTCCCCATCTCGAGTTTTTGAAGTTTTCAAAGGAATCTTGTCCAACCATTTCCAAATTCCTGTACAGGTGTTCAGGTGTGTGATGCTGGTCAGTCCGTCGGTCGTTTTCAGTTGCAGTTTTCTGTCAAATCCGTCAATTGGTGCATCTATATATGCAACTTCATCGTTAATTCGTCCAATCGGACAGTACCCTCCAAAAAAAAAAAATCAGAATAATTGTGGACAGGATCATCGGGGCTAGGTCAATTTTCCCCCACGTGATTAAGACATCGTACAGGCTGTACAGCACAGCACATGACTGAAGACTTTGAATGAGTCATACCAAACGTGTCACAACCTGATAGATAAGCTGAGTTGCTGAGATTTGCTATATATGCATCTGCTGTTCTGCATGTTTATACACAACAAGGAGACGAGAGAGTGAAGAAAAAAAAGCAGACATACTGAAATCCCTACTGAAAATGGCTCCGCACTGGTTACTAGCCTTAGTCTCGTTGCTGCTGCTCCTGCAAACTCCGTCCATTTCCTCCCTTGATGCTAGGGGATCGGATGCGACATGCGTCGCCCATGAGAGGGCGGCACTCCTCTCCTTCAAGGCAAGCTTGTCAGACCCCGCGAAACTACTTTCATCGTGGCATGGTGAACATTGTTGCACCTGGGGAGGAGTTGGGTGCAGCAACAGAACCGGCCATGTTCTCAAGCTCAACCTCAGTAGCTGCAGCCAAGAATTCGGAGTGCGAGTGGGAGGTGAGATCAGCCCCTCTTTGACTACCTTGCATCACTTGAGGTATTTAGACTTGAGCTGCAGCAACTTCAGTGGGGTACAGATCCCCCAAAAAATTGGTTCTCTTAAAAGTCTTCAGCATCTTGATCTTTCTCGTGCAAGCTTTGTGGGCAGGGTACCTCCACAGCTTGGTAATCTCTCCAATCTTATATTTCTCAGTGTCTCGGACAATCCTTTGTACTCAGATGATCTTGCATGGTTATCACATCTCACCTCACTACAGTACCTCGATATGAGCTCGGTTAATCTTAGCACAGTAGTGGATTGGGTGCATGCAATCAACAAGCTTCCTTCATTGAAAGTTCTTCGTTTGGAAGACAGTGATCTCAGAAAAAGCCCTGCTACTCTCTCTCATTATAATCTAACAGCCCTCCGGGTGTTGGATATCAGCGGTAATAGCTTTCAGGCTGGATTTTCTCCCAGCTGGGTTTGGCATATAACTACATTGACTTATCTTGATCTCTCCCAATGTGATTTCCATGGCTCCATTCCTGATGAAATGGGAAGTATGACCTCTCTTGAAGAAGTTCACATAGCCGAAGCCATCCTTGCCGGTATAATACCACCAAATTTGAAGAATCTATGCAATTTGAAGATTGTGGATCTACATGATAGCAACACCACAGGGGATATAGGAGAACTAATGGAACGGTTGCCAAAATGCTCATGGGACAAGATGTACGTGTTGGATTTCTCGGACAACAACATCAGTGGGAGCTTGCCAAATTGGTTTAGACCTCTAACTAATTTGACTATTTTAGATTTGTCCTATAATTATATAACAGGACCTGTGCCACTGTGGATAGGAGCACTTCCAAAACTGGCTATGCTACATCTTCATTCTAATCAACTAGTTGGTGAAATAAATGAAGATCACTTAGAAGGGCTGAGAAGTTTACAAGAACTACGAATGTCAGATAACTCTGTTTCCATGGTGGTCAGGTCAGACTGGGTTCCTTCATTCAGGCTACAGGTGGCCGACCTGAAGTCATGCCGGATTGGACCCGCATTCCCAACATGGCTCAGGTGGCAATCTGACATTCAAGTCATTGACATCTCTAATGCGTCCATAACTGATAATGTACCCGATTGGTTTTGGACCGTAGCTTCAAATGCTACTCTCTTGGATATGTCAAATAATCAAATAAACGGCACACTCCCAGCATCCTTTGAAACGATGGAAGCAGAGAGAATGGACCTAAGTTTTAATAGATTTACTGGTACAGTCCCAAAGTTTCCTAGGGGTTTAACCTTTTTTGACTTATCCAGAAACAAATTATCAGGGACACTGCCCTCAGATCTGGAAGCCCCGGAGTTATCTGTGCTTGCTCTTTACAACAATTCAATTTCTGGCAACATACCATCTTCGTTGTGCAATTATTCATTGGAAATATTGGACTTATCAGGAAATATGATGACAGGAGAGGTACCCAATTGCCAGCAGGGAGATCTTGGGGGCTTCACACCACTGAGGTCATTAAATTTAAATAGCAATAATCTTTCAGGAAACTTCCCGTCAGTTCTTCAAAGGTCAAAAGATATGATTTTTCTTGATCTTGCATACAATCAGTTCTCTGGAAATTTGCCAGCATGGTTAGTAGAAAACATGACATCCCTTGCATTGCTACGACTGCGGTCGAATATGTTTTCGGGGCATATTCCTGTTGAACTTGCAAAGATTGAAGGGCTTCAATATTTGGACCTCGCATGCAACAACTTTTCTGGAGGTATACCTGAATCCTTAGCAAAGCTGAAGGCAATCGCTCGGATTAATGGATATAGTCATTCACTGGATGAACTATCAGATTATTCTTTAAGCTTTCTTGAGGCAGCCAATACGGCTAGGGTCAAACTTTCCTACACAACAACTTTGTCCGTGCTTACTAAGGGACAACAACTTGAGTTTTCCGAAGAGTTGCCATACATGGTAAATATTGATCTGTCCTGCAACAGTTTGACGGGAGGAATCCCTGATAGAATTAGTGCTCTGATTGCTTTGAAAAGCTTGAACTTTTCTTGGAATCATCTGACTGGGAGGATTCCAAAGAATATTGGTAACCTCACTGCACTCGAGTCCCTGGACCTATCTCATAACGAGTTGTCTGGAGAAATCCCTTCAAGCACATCAGCTATTACTTCTTTGAGCCGCTTCAACTTGTCATTTAACAATCTCTCCGGACAGATACCAGCAGGGAATCAGTTGCAGGTGCTCGATGACCCAGCATCCAGTTATATTGGTAACATTGGTTTATGTGGGCCTCCACTCTTGAAGAGTTGTTCTCCAAATTTAACAACAACTACCCCAGCCAAAGATGATGGGAATCATCACGATGGAGTGGAGACGTCTATCTACCTGAGCATGGTTGTTGGCTTTGTCTTCGGCCTCTGGGTGGTCTTCTGTGTCATGTTGTTCAAGAAGAGATGGAGTATGTCTTATATAGCCGCAGCCATAAAGGTTCGGTGGTGGTTTGTGTCTAGTGGACTCTAGAGATTCACTTGAGTCTACTCGTTTTCTATATTCTTGTAACCGATGTAATTGCTGCTCCTTATAAACACGAAGGCGTCCCTGCCTAGTGGCATACATTTCCACCCATCGCTCCTACGAGCGCTTAAATGGTAGCAGAGCCTGTTAGCCCGTATGGCTGCTTCTTCCTCTGTTTCCGCATCCTCAATCAGCAAGTATCTAAAAAACTGACAAGAGAGAATTGTGTCTTGCGGAAAGCGCATGTCATGCCGCCAATTCATGGTGCCATGCTTGCTGGTTATCTAGATGGCTCGCTTCAGGGGACGGAGAAAACCATCACCACTACCATGGATGGGGGATGTCAGGAAGCCTTCACTGCAGCCCATGCCCAATGGCTTGCTGTCAAGATCAACAAGTTCTGGGGTACGTATTCAGTTCCCTCTCCAAGGAAGTGTTGACTCAGGTCGCCTCGTTGCCGAGCACGGCAATACTTTGGGCAGCCGTCGAGCAGATGTTTTCTTCTCAGTCTCGTGCTGACACCATCAATATCAGGATGGCTATGTCCAACATAAACAAAGGGAATATGTCTGTTGCAGATTATTTCTCCAAGAAGAAGGCCCTTGTGGATGACATGCATCTGTCGCATAGTTTTAAATAGCCGGCTATAGCCCCGCTAAATGGTCTCATGCACAAATGGACTAGCTGATTTGGAGGTCCGCCGCTATTTAGCATAGCCCGTTATTTAAAACATTGATCTGTCGGCAGAAAGATTTTATGATGATGACCTGATTTCTTACCTATTGGCATGGGCTGGACATTGAATATAATCCGTTGGCGGCTTCCGTTCTTGGGAAATCAACAACTGATATGACTATGCCCAATGAATTGTATGCTCAACACACGGAGATTCTCCACTCTAGGCACACCGGTTACCGCTTGACACGGTAGCACGGCGGGGACGATGGGTCCTCCTTCACAGGCGCCTACGACAGTGGCGTCGGGCCCATCTGAAGGAGCGAGCGTTCCGTCATGATCTCCATCTCACGTACAAATTATTTATCGGTCGGAGTCGCCTCCGTGAGGAGGCACGGCCGCTGCCCCGGCTTCTGGCTCTCCTCGCCATCGGGGGAGATGATGATCTCCTCCTTGCCGTAGGAACCGACTGCCGTGTACGATCAGGGGCCCGGAGAGCGCGTGCAGCGGCATCAAGATCCATCGGCTGCCTGCTGGCGCTGACCAGCACGACTTCGGCATCGCCGCTGTAGGAGGAGGGGCTCCGGGAGGTAGAGGATGGCCACGGAGAGGAGCAGGGGATTTGAGAGGAGGTGTGAATGTGCATCGGCGGAGCATGTCTTATATAGCCGCAGCTAGGCCAGGCGTACGGGCGGTCAGCCCGCCTTAATGTGGCGCAGCGGCCAGAAGTGTTTTCCCGGGACGCGACGTCCGCATTGAAGCGGCGACGCCGGAGAGGTCGCCTCCGTCAGCGCCGTCTTGACGTCTGGTCGTGTCGCTCGACATCAATATCGGTTGCTGCATGCTCTGGGCCGCCATGAATACGGCGCCGCAAGCGGCGGGGGCGTTAGATGAAAAGTGCAGGAGAGGCGGGTGGGCCAGGGCTGTCATACGCGGACATGGCAGCGCTTCGGATGCCCACATACCCTCCACTTTGTCTTTCGGTTTGTGAGAAAAAATGCGTCCAGACCAGGCGGCGACTCATTACGGATCTTTGTTGAATGGCACAACACATTCAGACCACACAGTCCGGTCGTATGCAGACGGTTTGAGGTCCGCATTGGAGTTGCCGTGAACCCTATCGGCAATCATTGCTCCAGTCCAGCCTCAAGGACACAGAATGTTCAGAAGGCATCTACGTCACTGGCCTGTCCTTGTGATAGTACCCACTTTGAGTGAGCATATGACAATAATCAACAGGGCCAGCTGACATCATTTTATTCAGTCGCTAGCTATTCTCGTCTTATCCACGGCATCCCCCGGGCGTCCTCGGTCGAACACTCGTACCGGCCTCACACCATGCCCAGGCCTTCCCTCTCCTCACGACCTCACCATCACCCGTACGTCCTCCCACATCCCCGGTCACCACGCACACCACCCACATCCCCAGGCAGCTGGCCGGCCGGCCGCTCACCACCACCCGCGCGCCCCAGCTGGGCAAGAACGCCAGCGACGTGATGTTGTTCTTGGCGTGCAGACCACGGCACAGAAGCGGCCACAGGAATTGTTCTTAGGTTGTGTCCAACCATTTCTAAATTCATGTACAGGTGTTAAACCGTGTGATGCAGGTCAGTCCGTCGGTCTAATTAAGTTGGAGTTTTTTGTCCAATCCGTCAATTGGTGCATCTATATATGCAAGTTCATTATTGTTAATTGGTCAGAAAATCAGACAGTACCCTCCAAAAAAAATCAGAATAATTGTGGATGGGATCATCAGTGCTAGCTAGGTCCTTTTTTGGAGACATTTTCTGAAGAACAGGACTGAAGACTTTGAGTGATGCATACCAAACGTACGTGTACGTGTCACAACCTAAGAGATGGGCTGAGTTGCTGACATTTGCAACATATACATCTGCTGTTCTGCATGTATACACACAACAAGAGAAGAGAGAGTGAGAAAAGAAAAGGCATACTGACTGAAATCCCTACTGAAAATGGCTGGGCACTGGTTACTAGCCTTAGTCTCGTTGCTGCTACTCCTGCATCATCCATCATTTTCCTCCCTTGATGCTACTGGATCGGATGGGAGCTGCGTCGGGCATGAGGTGGCTGCACTCCTCTCCTTCAAAGCAAGCTTGCCAGACCCCGCGAAACAACTTTAATTTCATCACCGCGTGGTGAAAATTGATGTATTTGGAATGGAGTTAAGCGCAGCAACAAAACCTGCCATGTTGTCAAGCTCAACCTCAGTGGTTGCGGCTATGAAACGCAAGTGGGAGGCGTGATCAGCCCCTCTTTGACTGCCTTACACGGTTACACCACTTGATGAACTTAGACTTGAGCTGTAGCAACTTCAGTGGGGTACAGATCCCAAAATTTGTTGCTTCTCTAAAAATTCTTCAACATCTCGATCTTTGTGAACGAGGGCTTTGGGGTTAACAGGAATCCCAAGACTAGGCGTGTGTTGGGCTCGGGTAGGATGTTGTGGGACAAGTCCTTTCCCTAAACCAAAGAATGTCAAAATACAAAAGGAAAAAACGGGGTTGATGACAAGGTCGAAGCCAAATTGCAAGAACGACTAGGAACCGCGCAAAATGCGGGATGCAGCCAAAAGAAGTTAGCTCAAATATTACCGCAAGGCACACCGAGTCCTACCCAACAGCATATGTCTAGTATCACCCAACAACCATGAGCATCACACTTTGCTTCATGTTGGCTGCAAGGCAAACTGGATGACGTGATGATAAGGGTTGTCAAGGGGCAAATCATAACGTTTACCAATGGTACTAGAATGATGCACGGGGTTGTCCTACCAGTGGACATGACGAGAGTGATGCTGCAAGAGATAATGACGGGCTTTGAATCATGGTCGTTGCCTCATCCCCCTGAATAGGGCATCACTATGTTAGGACAATTGACCCAGGGCTACCTGCTTAAGAGGCCGCTGACTGATTTAGAGGCGATTCCTCGCAGATTCTCTGCTAATGACGGCGATCATGTCTTTGTGAACCTTGCCCGCATTTTCAACTTTGCCTGAACTAGAGACATAGTCCAAGATACTCGGCTATCAACAGAGAAGGATGTATGTGCCAACTGCGAGCCATCCGCTGGAAAACGACATGTGCCCATTTTCATTCCCGAAGGACTGAAATGGAATATGTATATGTATAAGCTCGGTCAACCGTTGCTATTAAACTCTACATTGAGGACCCTCTCGGTCGATCTTCATCTTCTACACGACGGCGCGGTACGTAAATCAAAAGAAGTTCAACATGGTTACAGTGCAAAGGTTATAATTTCATCCAGGAGTTTCTGGCCGATAAAATTGATTTGACATTTAATGAGGTGATCGATGGAAATATTTTCTATGTCAGCGCAGTCTCCCCGGATTTAATGAGGCTTTGGGCAATTCATCGAGCTTCTGATTCCCTACTCCCGCATAGTAAATTGGCCTTACCTGATCCATTTTGCATGCACTACCACAACTTGGAGTCAAAATTAGCCAGGAGCTCATCTCAGACTACTAGTTCCCGTGCATGCTTGAGAATCATCTGCATAAGGACACCTTTCTCGTGCCATACTACGACAAGTCGTTAACATGCACTCATTTATTATGAAACATATAGATGGCCTTGTGGGTTTGATCTCATCAGTGCTAATTTCTTCATTTTTTCGTGCAGCGATCGACATTAGATCATAATAGCATTATTGCTCACGCAGGGCTTGGCTTATTTCTTCGATTCGAAGAGAGACCCTCAAAAGCAATGGACCAATTTAAGGAGGTTCTAAATAATGGTCCATGCAAGTGTCTACAACTAAAAGGTAACATAGTATCTAGAACTCAAGTTCATCACTAACAATTGTTGCTATCAAGAACCGAATGCCAAAACTTCCCAAAGGTCTGGCTAATGTGCCACAGCCATCATGGATGACTTTTTGAAGAAAAGCCAATATTTATGAAATCATAGCCATATCATCAAGTGGACCGAGAAGATGGAGAGGGACTTGGACATAGGGAAATTATTAAGAGGGCATGAGCGGCTCCAAAAGGTGTTAGCCAAAATCATCAACAAAGAGGTTGTAAATGAGGACAGAAAGTTCCACTACCAGCTAGAGACAGATGAAGAACGATTTCACCAAGTCAAAGACATATTGCGGTCATCGATTGTCAGCGACTAGCCGAGTAGGTAGATACACTGCTTGAAAACAGGTTGTGAAACTGTTCATTATATGTTCAGACATGCATGTTTGTTGCCCTGCACTTCTTATACTATATGTTTGTTTCACTAACACTCTTAATTATTGTATCTACTTGGATGATTGCATGAATGCTAAGACAACATTCTATATAGTAATGCAGTGTGATGATCAAGCGCAAAATACCGCAACCGCATATTTAAAATGCTAACACGCCAGCCAAAAAGCCCCCTGCGGCAGGCCTAGATCATTGCCAATGGCGGGCGCCAAACGTGCTTGTCACTGCTACTACATATAACAGTGACGGGGAGAGAGAAATGCAGCAATTGCTAGCTGCAGTAGTTGTGGCTGGCACTATAATTCGCCCGCTACTATAAAAGACACACTAGTAATGGCGGGCACACGTCCACAAATGGTGCCATGTTAGCAGTGGCAGGAGGTTAGTCATGGGCACCGCTGAGAGCCTTGCACGTCACCGCTGAGCTTTTTCCGCCCGCCACTGCCAGGCATTCCTGCAGTAGTGTATGTTTAAATTCAACCTGGTACTCTTACGTGTGAGTCTGTTTCTATCTTCGTTCCTGATACTATTATGTGATGCTCTATCTGTTGAAGGATATAGAGGATGAGCTGAATCGCACTTGTTGGCTTAGTTCATTCAGTGCCTGAACATTGGGCATATTTGAGTTGATATTTCATCCCTGCTCGCCTCGGCATCCTGCTATCCTGCGGCATGGAGCGCATTGTCGACACCATTTTTGTTTTCTTTTTAACGTTTTTGCTTTTGTTTTTTCTTTATGTTTTGGCTGTGGTCTTCGGTTTAGTTTTCCCTAGAAATCCCACCATTTTTGTATTTTTTGTTTTTCTTATCTCTATGGATGAAATATGCAGGACAGCGCAGGAGCACCTTTCGCTGTGTCAAGTTTCCGTAAAAAAAAAAACTGACGGTGTACGGTTGAACTAAATGGAGGGTACGTAGGCACAACAAACGAATGCGGAGAATGGAGATGACTGTTGCTTGCCAAATCAATGGAGACATAGTAGGAAGTGCAGCGTGTTTTGGAAGGAAACGCATCAGCACTTGCTGGTTGGTGTGAATCAAATATACGAACCGGTCTACTATATCCCTGGATATTTGAAACAAGAATCAATTAACACACCGCGCCACCGATATTTTACCTTCTTTGTCGCAACTCGCCAAACAAACTCCTCCCCGGCTCCAGGGCAACGTATGGATCTCACGAATGGCCAAACAAAGTCCATATAAACTGAGCAACGCATGGATCTCACGAATTGGACGCAGGTGAGTGATGAAGATCGACCTTAACATGGGCAATGTAGAGATCACGAGTTGCAACGGCAGCAGCAAGAGGAAAGGAGAAGAGGGCGACGTCGGCACCGACGGCAGGAGGAGGCAGAAGCAGAATGTCACCATGGTGATGTAGGTCCTGGACTGCCCCGTCTGCTCCAAACCCCTCAGTCCTCCCATTTACCAGGTAAATGCATCCATTAGATTTACATCTATAATTCTATATATGCACACATACATGCACAACATCGGATCACAAATAATGTCTCCATCGAAATGTTTCAGTGCTCCGTGGGGCATGTGGTCTGCTGGTCCTGCTGCGAAGGGCTCCCGGAAAAGAAGTGCGGCGTGTGCTCTGGCGATGTCTTCGAGAGATGCCACGCTATGGAGAGCGTCCTGGACAGCGTCTTCGTCCCCTGCAAGCACGGATGCGCCAAGGAGCTCGCCTACTACCAGCAGGTGGAGCACGAGAGGGAGTGCCCCGCCGGCCCGTGCTTCTTCCCTGTCCCTGGCTGCGGCTTCTCAAGGCCGACCGCCGCGCTCCAGGACCATTTCACCAGCCTGCACAAGTGGCCGATGAAGAGTTTCAAGTATTTCGTGCCGTTCTTCCTCCGAGTAGTGCGTCCGGGATCTCACGTCCTCAGCTGCGGAGACGGACTACTCTTCGTGCTCACGGTGGGGCCGCCGGTGGAGCCCCTCGGCCGCGCGGTGTCCCTCGTCTGCGTCCAGCCACTACCAGAATAACTGGTGATGCCGACGGCCGAACCTATGCCGACGGCCCCGTCGGCATAGATTGGCCTATTCTGAAGGCCCAGCCCAGGCCGTCGGCATAGAAAAGACGTCGGCGTGTATCAATCTATGCCGACGGCCCCCGTCGGCAGAGCTCACCTGTCGGCGTCGATAGAAATATGCCTACGGTGGCCGTCGGCATAGAGAAGGCCGTCGGCATAGCTCGTGGGCCCGGCTACCCGGACGGAGATGGCCTTTTAACGGCATCAATCTACGCCGACGGGCTAACGGCGGCCGTCGGCATAGACGCCACGTCACCGATCCGCGTCGCCCGCCACGTCATCGATCCACGTCGCTCGCCTGTCCATGGGGTGGCAAATCTATGCCGACGGCCTGGCCGTCGGCATAGGTCTGGCCCATGGATGTTGCCACATCATCGATCCGCGACCTTAGGCACGTCATCGATCCGTGGCCGTGTGCGCAGGTATGCCGACGGCCTTGCCGTCGGCATATCTCTATTTTTTTATTTTTTTATATGTTTTTTTTACTTATTTTTATTTACTTTTCCCTATTTTTGTTCACAACATAAATGTGCCTTATCTAATAAAAAAACATACCCAGATGGTATATCGATTGCCCCCCTCACGGATGTTGATGCCACCGCGCCGTGCCCCACAGCGACGCCGGAGATGGGGGGCACACCCCGGAGCTGCGTGCCGGGTGCCTGCGCTAGCCACCACGCTTCCACAACCGTAGGAGGGCCCAAAGCAACACCTAGCGGCATTGCGCAGGTATGCATAGGCCTCCCATCTATGCCGACGGCCGGGCCGTCGGCATATGTGCATGTTATCAACTCCCCCGGGCTGCTGACATGTGGGCCCAGGCCGGGCCAACCTTATCTGCACCGCACCCGACCGCACCCGACCTCCTCCACACATTTTCTCCCTCAACCGCACCCGACCCCGACCCCTACCGCTGCTGCCCACCTCCTCCGCCGCCCGCCCTGAGCACGCCACCGCC
>NC_041385.1:18820818-18876168 GCF_002162155.2 Triticum dicoccoides
CCCCGCCGGCCTCCCCGCCCCGACTCCGCGCCTCCCCGCCCAACTCCGGCCGGCCCTCTCGAAGGTGAAAATTTTATGTATTTTTAGTGTTTTTTAGTAATTTTGTAGCTAGTTAGATAGGTATTTAGATAGATATTTAGATAGTTAGATACCTAGTTAGATAGATAGTTATATAGATAGTTAGATAGGTAGATAGTTAGATAGATAGTTAGATAGATAGTGAGATAGGTAGTAAAAAAATTGGTTAGATGAGATGCTATATGTTGCATATCTTGCAAAAAAAATTGGTTCGATGAGATGAATCAATGATTATGATGAATAGGTGATAATGATGATGATGAATATGTGATGACGATGATGAATATATTGTTAATGTTTTTAGTTTTTTTGCCTACATGATGCAAAAATAAATGAATGCATGTTTAAATGTTTTAAATATGCTTTATGAGTTGTGATGTTCTAAATTTTTTGTCCCGATGGAATTTGCAGGCTTTGTGGTGTTGTATTTCATCAAAGTGACAGTTGTCCGACGCGTTGTTCCCTGAGCATCCCTCTGTTGTTCGACTCCTTCCCCTACAGCTGAGGGTGAGCTACAAGTCCATCTCCTCCATTTTTTAATGTCACTAGATTTCATTCTCAAGTCAACTGGCGTAACCTAGGCATGTCCCGTCCGAAAGGGTTGCATCGATAAATATGCATTCAATTGCATATTTATCACCGCAGCTCTTTCGGATTGTCCAGCGTTTTCCACGGATAGCCCGAGGATGTGTAGATTGGGTATGTTCTCCATGTTCTACCCCGTTCTGAGACAGGATTTCGGCGGCGCCTCCCCATTGTTCTCCGGAGCACATTCTCTCGGCTATTTGCCGAGACGTGTATCTGGAGAACAGCGGGGAGGTGCTGCCGAAATTTTGTCTCGGAACGGGGTAGAATGGAGAACGTACTCAATCTACGCATCCTCGGGTGGGATTAGGACCCATCTTGGCCTATTAGAGATGTAGGTGGATTCAACGCGGTAGAAACTGAAAATTTGATGTGATTAATTTAAGTGAATCCTTAATTATGTTGTGTGGCTTGCACAATAGCAGAGGATGGCAGATAATCAGTGGATGTACAGTGGTTTTATCCGTCGAAATCGAGTAACATCAGAGTGGATCGCGAAAACCGATGTGTATTTGAAGGAGATATTTCATCGTCCAATGAGAATTATCACACCATGCCCCTGTGCGAGATGTGCCAGATGTCACCGTAGAAATCAGACGGACATGAGTGAGCACCTTCGCACGCACGTATATATGCCAAACTTTGACATGCTGCCGATAAACATAGCCGAGCAGGACCGTGGTAGAGAGGAGGTGATGCGACAACGCATCGATGCATATGAGGATGACGGGGTCAGGGACATGCTACATGATGTCATTGTTGCAGAAGCAGCAAATGCGACACCTTCAGAGAATGAACCGGAGGAGTCGGAGGCAACAGCAAAGGCCTTCTTGGAGGTCCTGGCCTCGTCAAAGAAACCTCTTTATGCGGGTGCGAAAATATCTCAGCTGGATGCCATCTCGCAACTGATTGCAGTCAAGGCTGAGTACGGCTGTAGCCAGAAATTCTACGAAGCATTCTTGGGAGTATGGACTAACAGCCTCCCTGAGGGTCATGAACTGCCAAAAAGCATGTACGATACAAAGAAAATCTTGAAGGCACTCTCTATGGATTATGAGAAAATAGATGTTTGCCCGAAGAATTGCCTTTTGTTTAGGCACGAGTATGCGGATGACAAGTACTGTAGGCAGTGCGGTTCGTCTCGGTACATTGAGGTGGTCGGTGAGGATGGTGAGAAAAAGCAGCTAACCATCCCCGTTAAGGTTCTTCGGTATCTTGATTTTATAAAAAGATTGCAGCGCCTTTTCATCACGAAGGAGTCTGCCAAAATGATGAAGTCGCACAAGGAAGGTATAAGGTACAATCCAAAAAAATCGTACATCCATCGGAAGGGGAAGCATGGAAGTCGTTCGATGAAGAATACCCCGAGGAAGCAGCCGAGGCTGGGAATGTCAGAATAGCCATATCAGGTGATGGGTTGAATCCATATGGTATGTCATCCAATCCATACAACTGCTGGCCCGTGTTTGTAATTCCGCTCAATCTTCCTCCCGGTGCCCTAATGCAACGCAAGACCATGTTCTTGTCGCTCATCATTCCAGGGCCTGATTATTCGGGGAAGCAATTGGGTGTGTTTATGCAGCCGCTGGTGGATGCTTTGCACCATTCTTGGTACTTTCCAACGTTGACATACGACCGGGATCTGCAGAGAAATTTCTTGATGAAAGTTTGGTTGCACTATTGCATGCATGACTTTCCTGGCTATGCTCTATTCTGCGGATGGTGTACAAGTGGAAAGATGCCATGCCCAGTGTGCATGCAGGCTCTGCGAATGATTTGGCTGAGTAAGGGTGGCAAGTATGTAGCCTTTCACCTGCATCGACATTTCCTTCCTCCAGACCATCCAGACAGGGAAGACAAGAAGAACTTTACGAAAGGCCGGGTTGTTCATGAAGTAACCGAGATTCCAACATTTTCGGGGCAGATGTTCTTACTCAGCTAAAAGCTCTCCAGCCTAAAGTCAAAGGCAAAGGCAAAGCCAAAGCCAAAGGCTTCGAGGGATATGGTGAGACGCACAACTGGACTCACATAACCCCCTTCTCGCAGCTTCCCTATTTCAAGGACCTCAAACTTCCTTACAATATCGATGTGATGCACACCGAAAAGAATGTGGCAGAGTCCCTTTTCCACACGATCCTCAACATTCCTGATAAGACGAAGGATAATGTTAAAGCTAGAGCTGATCAATAGAGAATTTGTGATAGACCACGTTTGAACATGAAGCCTCCCATAGGCGGTCGAAAAAACTGGTTCATGGAGAAAGTAATTTTCCACACTCCCTATTAAATAACTAGTTCAACATTTATTAGTTAACTAATGCACGCAACAATTTAAATTATACTTGTAGGGAAAAGATCCGAACATATGTATGGATGATGAATTGAGATGGGTTTCCATGGGTTTTGACCCTGCCGTCATGACATGTAAAAAGTATGATGTGAATGGGTATCACTTCCATACAGAGGAGCACCAGAACAGCCAGCCTGATCCCAAAACTATAAATACCGGAGTGTACACCCCCGGTCAAAATTCAGTAGACTACTACGGAAGGGTACAAAATATATACGAGATTCAATTCCACCAGGGGCACGAGACCCTAAGTCTGCCTGTGTTCAAATGTCGATGGTTCGATCCGCGGGAGGGTGTAAAACATACGCCTTCCATTGGTTTGGTCGAAGTTAAACCATCAACCATCTATGCCGGAGCCGATCTCTTCATTGCGGCTACCCAAGCTACACAAGTATATTATCTGCCTTATCCATGCCAGAAAGAGTACCTAAAGGGTTGGGAAGTTGTGTTCAAGGTGTCGCCACATGGTAAGCTACCAAACCCGAATGAAGACGATTACTACAACATTAACCCCATGACATACGAGGGAGTGTTCTATCAAGAGCAACCTGATGATGATGATGTGGTTAGAAACGATGATGCTAGACCATTGGGTGATGATGATTGGATCCAAATGACGACGATGCACGGAATGATGGTGAGACCATTGTCAATGAAAATGACATACTTATGCTAGAAAAATTAAACGAAGACGCTGACGACGAGGAAGAGCCTCCACCTCCGTCAGACAATGAAGATGATATGATTGATAGTGATGATGAGACAGACCGAGAAAGAGGTTACAACAGTGATGATTCTTATGGTTTCTAGCAGATGTACGTTTCATGTATTTTTTTTCTATAGTTTAGGAATATGCCTTTTTATGCATTTTTATTAATGTGTTTATTATCATGCCTTTTCCTTCATTTTATTAATTTACTAATTGCTTATTCTCTTTTCAATGCAGGTTCGTGGAACATGGGCAAGGGGAAGGCTGACGGCGTGGGTTTCCTATGCAAGGTCGCCGGCCTGCCTAGTCGGAGTGGTCGAGCACGTAATCCTCCCCCCGGCTACTTGACGATGACTCCTCACAGGGAGGTCGAGGGAGAGGTGCCCCTAGAGGAGGAGGGGGCGCGGGAGATCCTCTAGAGGGCGAGGTGGTGGGGAGAGAGCCACTACAGGGGGTCGTGGCCAGAAAGAGCGCACCCTCACCGACTTAGGGGTGTTGCCTTCGAGGCTCTCCTCTAGTGAGGTACCCTCCTCTGGCGAGGAGGAGGAGGAGGAATAGGCAGTCGAGGAGTAGGAGGAGGTTCGGGATGGGGCCGAGGAGGAGGTGGAGGAGGAGGACGAGGAGGAGGATGAGGAGGAGGAGGTTGGGGAGGAGAAGGCAGTCGAGGAGGAGGGTGGTGGAGGGGATGATGGTGGTGGCGGGGATGATGGTGGTGGCGGGGAGGGGGTTGACAACAAGGGGTGGCTGCGTGGTAACGCAAAGCTACCAAAGGAGGTTCCTGCTACTGAGGAGCAGAAGTGGCTCATTGAGCCCACGGGGAAAGAGTAAGTGCCACTTTATAATAATTTCATTATTTTGCTTGTCACATGCTCATTCCGGTTGTTATTTATTTTGCTTGTCACATGCTAATAGTTCATTCTTTTGCAGCAACTGGATATATTCTAAAGGGGTCCGTATTCCCAACGGCCTCATCACCGTCTTGCTGAAGTTACACTGGCCGGGGTTGTACTATCCGGATCCAGTCAGGCACCCGGGCCATCGGGTCTTGGCCACGAGCTGGGAGCACTGGGAAGCGGCCCTCCACGCGAACCATGGGACCCATGCCAAGGCCGTGATCACCACTTTCTGGGTGAGTTCTCTTCAGAAGCACAAGTCCATTCTAGTTTCATGAATGATTTAACTCATGTCTTCTTCCATTCTTGTTTCATGCATGATTGTAGAAATTCTATCGAGTTCTTCTGGAGCATAGGGTCAGAGCGGACCAGATCGTGCTGCACCAATGCAAGAAGAAGGCCCGCCAGATGCAGTACGAGGTGCATTATGTGGCCATCTCGACATACCATCACGACTATCTTGGTGTGAAGATGACCAAGGACGACGCGCGGAGGATGGGCATTACCTTGGATAGGGACGAGTTCTTGAAGGTAACTATGCCATTATGCTTTCATTATGCCATTATGCTTTCATTATGCCATTATGCTTTCATTATGTAGGTGTTACCAAATTGGTGTTATGGAAAAGACGAGTCCTGGGCGGCATTGGTGGATCTTTGGTGTGATGAGGCTGGAGCCTGGGCGGCTATGAGAGTCAAAAACAAGGCTAACCGAGGGAAGGAGGGAGTACATTCTCAGGGGAACCGAAACCACTATCTCCACAAGGCAGTTAATGTATGACTAACCCCATTAAATATTCTTCTTCTTCTATTTACCATCACTTTCTTATGTATGACTAACCTCTGTTTGGTGGTGTAGGAGGAGAAACTGAAGCGGCCGCTCTCAGATATGCAGGCGTGGGAGATTGCCCATACGTGGAAGGTCTCCAAGCCTGACGAGCCCAAGTACTACGGCAAGAAGACCGCGGGGAGGAAGAAGGCCTACTCTGAAGCGTATCTGAAGTTACATCCTGACACACGTGACCCCATTGCGGCGACTCTGGACGACAGGGCGGTGGTGAGCATGGTGCCCAAAGAGCATGGTCGGGAGGCCGTTCTCGATGCTGTGATCACTCCTAGTATCTCCTACACAGAGCTTCGTCGGATCGACCCGAGCCTGAGCCAGCGCACAAGCCAGCCAGTGACCAGTGCACAGTCCCTCTTTCAGGAGCAACAATCTGTAAGTATTTTCCCTCTTATCTTCATTGCTCATTTTATTTTCCGCATTTAGTAGTTTTATGAGTTCCATCATGTCATACCGTAGGCCTACCTAGAGTACACACGCCAGGAGAACATGGCGTGGCATGAGAGGCTTTATGAACACCAAGTGGAGAGGGATCGTCAGATGAATCAGGCTTTTCAGGATATGGCGGCTGGCAGGAGTCTTCAGTTGCCGCCAGCACAATGTCCTCCAGCAAAACCAGTGCTGCTGACCTTTGAGGAGTTTGTGGCACAGAACGTTGGCCCCTCGCCGGTTAGTTCATCCCCAATCTATTCACCCAAAGCATGTCATGCCTTTCAACATAGTCATATATCCCATTAATATGACTTTTCAACATCCAGGGAACAGGTGGATCTACCGTTGGCGGTGGTCTTCGCAGCACTCCGGAGACACGGAGCCCGACCACTCCGATCCACAGAGGCGGAGGCGGAGGTAGAGGCGGTCTTGGCGGTAGCGTTGCCGCTAGCAGTGACGACCTGGGCTTCGGCGGTCTTGGCGGTGATGACCTCCGCGGTCCTCGACGTCGTGGCGCTTAAGCCTTGTGTGTGGTGATGATGGTTGAGATGACTTGTGTGTGTTTATGACCATTTAGAGACTTGTGTGTGGTGCTTTTCTATATGCTTATGCTTATGCTTATGTTGGTTGTGATGATGATCATTTAGAGTTGTGTGTGATGATGCTTATGCAATTATTGTTGTGATGATGCTTATGCTTACGTTCGTTGATATGTGCTGCTGATATGTGCTGTTATATATGTGCTGCTGATATGTGCTATTATTTGAATTGAACTGATTTGAAAACAAACAGAAAAAAGAAAAAAAAATCAAAAAGCAAACTATGCCGACGGCTATGCCGTCGGCATAGGTCTATCCCGACGGGACTCAGGGCTATGCCGACGGCCCTGGCCGTCGGCATAGGGGGCGATTCCGGTACTGAGCTGAACACGCTGGAGTCCCCAGTCGGATGCTCTGTGTGCTTCTCGTGCTTCGCCGGCCATTACCAGGTCTCGTCGCTGGATGTAGAGACCTCGTCCCTGGCCGATGGGCTGCCGGCACAGTGCTTCTGTGTCTTGCCCAAGGTTGCTGGTGACAAAACTGATGATGTCGTGCTTTGGATCACCATGGATACAATTTTCCCTATTGACGATGATGAGCTGTACGAGGATGATGATGATGACGACGACAGCTATGAGGACGATGAGAATGAGGATGAGGAGGATGATGATTGATTCATCCATAACAGTCTATTGGAGGATCGATCACGATATGCTCAATATTTTGTTTAGAGGAATTTCTTGTTGAAATATGAATTGTATGCAATTTTTAGACTTTTCATTTGCATGTTCCCTGTTTGCATGAAGCAGGTTATGCATGCTTTACTCAGGTTGGTCGCCGGATCCGGTAGCAATATATTGTACTCCCTCTGATTCAAAATAAGTGGTGTGGTATTAGATCAAATTTAAACTAAAACCACGGTACTTATTTTAGATCCGAGGGAGTAGTGGTTACTATATACTGCAAACTAGTTTGTGTGAGAGTGATTTTTCTGTCATGCACGAGATATATCATGTATCTACCCGCCGTCGTCTGCTTGCTTTGAAATTCATGCTATGTTTTTCCCTTGTCTACATGTTCCACTGATACCTTCTTCCCCATAAATATCAAGACGTTGCTTCAGCTTGACGCGACATATCTGCTCCACACGGACATGTTGTTGTCGTTCCTGCTCCTGACACATTTGTGCATGCTAGAATAACGATCGAACGATTTGCAGCTAGCTGCACCCCACCAACTAGCACCCGAGATGACCAACTAGGGTCAAGACCATGCCACCTGGGACACCAGAGGATACAATTGCACAACACACACAAAACTATCTTGGGAGAGAGCCACCCACCCTCTTTCTGCGGACCATGGAGCGCCTGTTCTATCTATGGACAACGAGGACCGAGAACGATATCAACAAGGTCATGTGTAAAAGGAAGGAGACGAGCGAGACCACACCACTCCAGAGTCGAAGAAGCTTTGCGCCATGGAAAAAGCTTTCTCGAAGGTGCCGACGAGTGTCAGGTACCTGATTTCCACGACGATTCACACAAGAGGGTACAGCGCTAGGCGCTGTTTCCCTCGAGGCAAAAAAAGGATGTACTAGGGTTTTCACTCGGAGCCATGTCATGGTGAGGGAAGCGACACCTATATACTTCGCCACCAACGACATTGGAGCATGGAGCTTTATCTCGGAGCTTCACCCATGCCACATGGAGGTAGGAAGGATGCCAACCCATCCTGACCGAAGAATTGCCACCACGAGAGCAAGTCCTATTACTGGCAGAACCAGCATGAGAGGGTGTGCCTCTTGGCCATTGCATCTGCCTGGTCTCCGTCTGCCGCTTGGTCATACCAACCAGGCACTCCTGTACCATATCACACTCACCACCAAGCACAAGTTGCCAACAACACAGATCGAATTAGTCCAGATGTTCGAAGTCCCAGTCAAGTAAGGCTACGCAGTTACCGAAAGAAAATACCACCACCTCTTCATGCTCAGCGTGAAGTACTTGAATTCATATGGCCATGTGGTCTCCCTATCTGCATCGAGCGAGATGCTTCAGGACCCAACATCGGTATCTCCATGTTTTTCTTATGCAACGCAGGACATCAGGAGGTGTCCACATTGACAATCGGACCTAGCTATGTTCCTAAACATTGCTTGTGTGTTGCGCCACGCCCCCTTATGGAGGAATCTATATCCAGGTTAGCATCAGGATATGAATTGTGTACCTTCACAACGATCGGCGAGCTGCATGAGGAGGACATCGAGGAGGTAATGACCACAAGGAGGAGGATTGAGGAGTCATATCAAAGTCCATGAGAAGCATGCAGTGGTTTAAATTGCAGGATGTGTTCAAATCCTTATGAAGTTAATCTTCTTCTTTTTGGAATGACGCTTCTATTTGAAGAGCGGTTATGCATTTGATGCCGGTGTAGCTTGAAGGTGATAGCAAACCCACTCTAGTAGTGCTCGAATGTGTCAATCAGTTGCTATCTTTAATCACTTAGAAGAGTGTTTCCATCTCTAGTTCTGGTAAAACAGTTACGAAAAATTGTAAGATGCTCTTTCTTAACTTCTAAGAGATAAGAAGATAATCCAATCATAGTAATCAATTGATCAAAGATATATTTATCGATATTAAAATGGTAAGTATGACAAGATTGAAAGTAACTTCCCACAGAGATGGAATCATCATTCTCGGCCTTTTGATTTCCCAAGAAGCCCACAACTCTAGT
The DNA here is from genome assembly GCF_002162155.2 of Triticum dicoccoides. Classification (NCBI taxonomy): domain Eukaryota; kingdom Viridiplantae; phylum Streptophyta; class Magnoliopsida; order Poales; family Poaceae; genus Triticum; species Triticum dicoccoides. Next base: position 18,829,980 of record NC_041385.1, read on the forward strand.
GGCCATTAAGAGAATTTGATGTATGTGTTTATTAGTGTTATTTTTTTTTGGGTCCCACTTTTTCCAATTTATAAATAATATTTTATGTCAAACTCTAGCTATTGTAATCGAACGTGGAAATGAGGTACCACAAAAACTAGAAAATCTTGAGGCTCATCCTACCAAATGTTCACCAGAAAAAGACAACTATATACGCCATGTACTAAGAAATTTGACTCCCTAAGACACGTAACTTGTATTTTCTACCATTACAAAGCAGTTATACCTAAAGAGATTTTCGTTCTAATTTATAAAATATTTCTTATAATAGCATTTCATTTTCATCAAATGCTAATAGTATTTGAAGAGCGGTTATGGATTGTTAATTTTGAATATGTAAGATGATCACAATTAAGAATGTCATGTCCATTTTTGTGCTCTACAACATTTTCTTCAGCTAGTGAACCATTTTCTTAACAAAAAAGACATTGTTCTTATTCTAAACTAGTGTAGCTTTTTATGCTATTATGTTTTTCAACCAAGTGATCATCTTTCATCGGATAGCAAGACATTTTCACAAGCTAGTTGATTCTTTTATTAAAATACAATAATACCATTTCATATCATGCTAAACATTCTTTGTGTACTAGGGGAATCATTTACACGATGACCTGGGGAAATTTGTAAAATTAGTTACCTATGTAAAATAGATTCCAGTATGATATTCTTATTAAAATTCAGTTTATGTATAATATAATTAAATCCTTTATTTCTTTAATTTGCGGTAAATATAATTTTTCTACATATTAGTAACATGGTATTATCTTCAACTTGATATCGGTACACCTTACATGCCCTTAAGGGACTAGCCTAATGTTGCAACTCTTGCAACCGCGGTCGAAAAACATACTAAAGGGCTTATAAAGGTTACTGCAATAGGTCAATAATATGTTGGGGAACGTAGTAATTTCAAAATTTTCCTACGCACACGCAAGATCATGGTGATGTATAGCAACGAGAAGGGGAGTGTATCTTCATACCCTTGAAGATCGCTAAGCGGAAGCGTTTATCAACGCGGTTGATGTAGTCGTACGTCTTCACGATCAGACCGATCCAAGTACCGAACGCACGGCACCTCCGAGTTCTGCACACGTTCAGCTCGATGACGTCCTCGCCTTCTCGATCCAGCAAGACGGGCGAAGTAGTAGATGAGTTCCGGCAGCACGACGGCGTGGTGACGGTGTTGGTGAAGAACAATCTCCGTAGGGCTTCGCCTAAGCACTACGAAAACTATGATGGAGGATAAACTAGAGGGGACGGGGTTGCCTCACACGGCTTGGTGTTTCTTGATGTTCTACCGTCGCAGGGCTTCGCCTAAGCACCGCTACGATATTTTCGAGGTGGACTATGGTGGAGGGGGGCACCGCACACGGCTAAGAGATCCAAGGGATCAATTGTTGTGTCTTTGGTGCTAGCCCTGCCCCTCTATTTATATGTTGAGCCCCGGGGTCGAAACTTGGAGCAAAAGCCTCCTCAAAGTCGGTTTTGCCCGAAAGACAAGAGTCCCACTCGGACTCCAGGACCAAACGCCACAATCCTTGGCATCTGGCCCAGACGCCATGGGCCTCGGTGTCTGGCCCAGGGCCAGACGCCAGGGTCTCCGGCGTTTGGCCCCCTGGCCTCCGCAAAACTCCTTTTGCACCGACCTAAAGCCTCATGGGCTTGACCCCTTGGCCTAACCATATCATCAAATATATGAATCTTTACGTCTCTACCATTTTGAGACTCCTCGTCATGTCCCCGATCTCATCCGGGACTCCGAACTCCTTCGGTACATCAAAACATGTAAACTCATAATATAACTGTCATCGAAACCTTAAGCGTGCGGACCCTACGGGTTCGAGAACAATGTATACATGACCGAAACACGTTTCCGGTCAATAACCAATAGCGGAACCTGGATGCTCATATTGGCTCCCACATATTCTACGAAGATCTTTATCGGTCAGACCGCATAACAACATACGTTGTTCCCTTTGTCATCGGTATGTTACTTGCCCGAGATTCGATCGTCGGTATCTAAATACCTAGTTCAATCTCGTTACCGGCAAGTCTCTTTACTCGTTACGTAATGCATCATTCCGTAACTAACTCATTAGCTACATTGTTTGCAAGGCTTATAGTGATGTGCATTACCGAGAGGGCCCAGAGATACCTCTCCGACAATCGGAGTGACAAAACCTAATCTCGAAATATGCCAACCCAACATGTACCTTTGGAGACACCTGTAGTACTCCTTTATAATCACCCAGTTACGTTGTGACGTTTGGTAGCACCCAAAGTGTTCCTCCGGTAAACGGGAGTTGCATAATCTCATAGTTACAGGAACATGTATAAGTCATGAAGAAAGCAATAGCAACATACTAAACGATCAAGTGCTATGCTAACGGAATGGATCATGTCAATCACATCATTCTCCTAATGATGTGATCCCATTAATCAAATGACAACACATGTCTATGGTGAGGAAACATAACCATCTTTGATTAATGAGCTAGTCAAGTAGAGGCATACTAGTGATGTTATGTTGGTCTATGTATTCACACATGTATTATGTTTCCGGTTAATACAATTGTAGCATGAATAATAAACATTTATCATGAAATAAGGAAATAAATAATAACTTTATTATTGCCTCTAGGGCATATTTCCTTCAGTCTCCCACTTGCACTAGAGTCAATAATCTAGTTCACATCGCCATGTGATTTAACACCAATATTCATATCTGTATATGATTAACACCCATAGTTCACATCGTCATGTGACCAACACCCAAAGGGTTTACTAGAGTCAATAATCTAGTTCACATCGCTTATGTGATTAACACCCAAAGAGTACTAAGGTGTGATCTTGTTTTGCTCATGAAAGAAGCTTAGTCAACGGGTCTGTCACATTTAGAGCCGTATGTATTTTGCAAATATACTATGTCTACAATGCTCTGTACGGAGCAACTCTAGCTAATTGGTCCCACTTTCAATATGTATCCAGAGTGAGACTTAGAGTCATCTGGATCGGTGTAAAAGCTTGCATCGTTGTAACTTTTTACGACGGGCTCTTTTATCACCTCCATAGTCGAGAAACATCTCCTTATTCCACTAAGGATAATTTTGACCAATGTCCAGTGATCTACTCCTAGATCACTATTGTACTCCCTTGCCAAAACAGGGTAGAGTATACAATAGGTCTGGTCCACAGCATAGCATACATTTATAGAACCTATGACTGATGCATAGGGAATGACTTTCATTCTCTTTCTATTTTCTGCTGTGGTCGGGATTTGAGTCTTACTCAATTTCATACCTTTTCAACACAGGCAAGAACTCTTCCTTTGACTGTTCCATTTTGAACTACTTCAAAATCTTGTCAAGGTATGTACTCATTGAAAATCTTATCAAGCGTCTTGATCTATCTCAATAGATCTTGATGCTCAATATGTAAGTAGCTTTACTGAAGTCTTTCTTTTAAAGAACTTCTTTCAAACACTCCTTTATGCTTTGCAGAATAATTCTACATTATTTCCGATCAACAATATGTCATTCACATATACTTATCAGAAATTCTGTAGTGCTCCCACTCACTTTTTTGTAAATATAGGCTTCACCGTAAGTCTGTACAAAACTATATTCCAAAGCGTATATTCCAACTCCGAGATGCTTGCATCAGTCCATAGACGGATCGCTGGAGCATGCACACTTTGTTAGCACCTTTAGGATTGACAAAACCTTCTGGTTGTATCATATACAACTCTTCTTTAATAAATCCATTAAGGAATGTATTTTTGACATCCATTTGCCAAATTTCATAAAATGTGGCAATTGCTAACATGATTCGGACAGACTTAAGCATCGCTACAATTGAGAAAATCTCATTGTAGTCAACACCTTCAACTTATCAAAAACCTTTTTGCGGCAAGTCGAGCTTTGTAGATAGTAACACTACTATCAACGTCCGTCTTCCTCTTGAAGATCCATTTATTTTCTATGGTTTGCCGATCATCGGGCAAGTCCACCAAAGTCCACACTTTGTTCTCATACATGGATCCTGTCTCAGATTTCATGGCCTCCAGCCGTTTTGCAGAATCTGGGCTCATCATCGCTTCCTCATAGTTCGTAGGTTTATCATGGTCTAGTAACATGATTTTTAGAACAGGATTACCATACCACTCTGGTGCGGACCGTATTTCGGAAGACTTACGAGGTTTTGTAGTAACTTGATCTGAAGTTTCATGATCATCATCATTAGCTTCCTCACTAATTGGTGTAGCAATCACTGGAACTGATTTCTATGATGAACTACTTTCCAATTCGGGAGAAGGTACAATTACCTTATCAAGCTCTACTTTCCTCCCACTCACTTCTTTCGAGAGAAACTTCTTCTCTAGAAAGGATCCATCTTAGCAACGAATAACTTGCCATCGGATCTGTGATAGAAGGTGTACCCAATAGTTACCTTTGGGTATTCTATGAAGACACACTTCTCCGATTTGGGTTTGAGCTTATCAGGTTGAAACTTTTTCACCTAAGCATTGCAGCCCCAAACTTTAAGAAACGACAAGTTTTGGTTTCTCGCCAAACCACAGTTCATAAGGCGTCCTCTCAATAGATTTAGATGGTGCCCTTTTAACGTGAATGCAACTGTCTCTAATGCATAACCCCAAAACAATAATGGTAAATCAATAAGAGACATCATAGATCGTACCATATCCAATAAAGTGCGGTTACGACGTTTGGACACACCATAACGTTGTGGTGTTCCAGGTGGCGTGAGCTGTGAAACTATTCCATATTGTTTTAATTGAAGACCAAACTCGTAACTCAAATATTCGTCTCCGCGATCAGATCGCAGAAACTTTATTTTCTTGTTATGATGATTTTTCCACTTCACTTTGAAATTCTTTGAATCTTTCAATTATTTCAGACTTATGTTTCATCAAGTAGATATACCCATATCTGCTCAAATCATCTTGTGAAGGTCAGAAAATAACGATACTTGCCACAAGCATCAACACTCACTGGATCGCATACATCGGTATGTATTATTTCCAATAAGTCAGTAGCTTGTTCCATTGTTCCAGAGAACGGAGATTTAGTCATCTTGCTCAAAAGGCACGGTTCGCAAGCATCAAATGATTCATAACCAAGTGATTCCGAATATCCATCTTTATGGAGTTTCTTCATGCGCTTTACACCGATATGACCCAAACGGCAGTGCCACAAATAAGTTGCACTATCATTATTAACTTGCATCTTTTGGCATCAATATTATGAATATGTGTATCACTACGATCGAGATCCAAGAAACTATTTTCATTGGGTGTATAACCATCGAAGGTCTTATTCATGTAAACAGAATAACAATTATTCTTTAATTTCAAATGAATAACCGTATCGCAATAAACATGATCAAATCATATTCATGCTCAACGCAAACGCTAAATAACATTTATTTAGGTTTGACACTAATCTCGAAAATATAGGGAGTGTGTGATGATGATCATATCAATCTTGGAACTATTTCCAACACTCATCGTCACTTCCCCTCAACTAGTCTCTGTTTATTATGTAACTCCTGTTTCGAGTTACTAATCTTAGCAACCGAACAAGTATCAAATACTCAGGGGCTACTATAAACACTAGTAAGGCACACATCAAACACCTGTATATTTCCATCCTTCTTATCCACCAAATATTCAGGGCATTTCCGCTTCCAGTGACCATTTCCTTTGCAGTGTAAGCACTCAGTTTCAGGCTTTGGTCCAACTTTGGTCTTCTTCACGGGAGTGACAACTTGTTTGCCATTCTACTTGAAGTTTCCCTTTCTTTCCATTTGCCCTTTTCTTGAAACTAGTGGTCTTGTCAATCATCAACACTTGATGCTCTTTCTTGATTTCTACCTTTGTCGATTTCAACATCATGAAGAGCTTGGGAATCACTTTCGTCATCCCTTGCATATTATAGTTCATCACGAAGTTCTACTAACTTGGTGATGGTGACTAGAGAATTCTGTCAATCACTATCTTATCTGGAAGATTAACTCCCACTTGATTCAAGCGATTGAAGTACCCAGACAATCTGAGCACATGCTCACTAATTGAGCGATTCTCCTCCATCTTTTAGCCATAGAACTTGTTGGAGACTTCATATCTCTCAACTCGGGTATTTGCTTGAAATATTAACTTCAACTCCTGGAACATCTCATATGGTCCATGACGTTCAAAACGTCTTTGAAGTCCCGATTCTAAGCCGTTAAGCATGGTGCACTAAACTATCAAGTAGTCATCATATTGAGCTAGCCAAACGTTCATAACGTCTGCATCTGCTCCTGCAATAAGTTTGTCACCTAGCGGTGCATCAAGGACATAATTCTTCTGCGCAGCAATGAGGATAAACCTCAGATCACGGATCCAATCTGCATCATTGCTACTAACATTTTTCAACACAATTTTCTCTAGGAACATATCAAAATAAACATATGAAAGCAACAACGCGAGCTATTGATCTATAACATAATTTGCAAAATACTACCAGGACTAAGTTCATGATAAATTAAAGTTTAATTAATCATATTACTTAAGAACTCCCACTTAGACAGACATCTCTCTAGTCATCTAAGTGATCACGTGATCCAAATCAACTAAACCATGTCCGATCATCACGTGAGATGGAGTAGTTTCAATGGCGAACATCACTATGTTGATCATATCTACTATATGATTCACGTTCGACCTTTCGGTCTCCGTGTTCCGAGGCCATATCTGTATATGCTAGGCTCGTCAAGTTTAACCCGAGTATTCCGCGTGTGCAACTGTTTTGCACCCGTTGTATTTGAATGTAGAGCCTATCACACCCGATCATCACATGGTGTCTCAGCACGAAGAACTTTCGCAACGGTGCATACTCAAGGAGAAAACTTCTTGATAATTAGTGAGAGATCATCTTAAAATGCTATCGTCAATCAAAGCAAGATAAGATGCATAAAGGATAAACATCACATGCAATCAATATAAGTAATATGATATGGCCATCATCATCTTGTGCTTATGATCTCCATCTTCGAAGCACCGTCGTGATCACCATCATCACCGGCGCGACACATTGATCTCCATCGTAGCATCGTTGTCGTTTACGCCATCTATTGCTTCTACGACTATCGCTACCGCTTAGTGATAAAGTAAATCAATTACAGGGCGTTTGCATTTCATACAATAAAGCGACAACCATATGGCTCCTGCCAGTTGCCGATAACTTCGGTTACAAAACATGATCATCTCATACAATAAAATATAGCATCACATCTTGACCATATCACATCACAACATGCCCTGCAAATTTTACGTGGCTGCTACGGGCTTAGCAAGAACCGTTCTTACCTACGCATCAAAACCACAACGATAGTTCGTCAAGTTAGTGCTGTTTTAACCTTCGCAAGGACCGGGCGTAGCCACACTCGATTCAGCTAAAGTGAGAGAGACAGACACCCGCCAGCCACCTTTAAGCACGAGTGCTCGTAACGGTGAAACCAGTCTCGCGTAAGTGTACGCATAATGTCGGTCCGGGCCGCGTCATCTCACAATACCGCCGAACCAAAGTATGACATGCTGGTAAGCAGTATGACTTGTATCGCCCACAACTCACTTGTGTTCTACTCGTGCATATAACATCAACGCATAAAACCTAGGCTCGGATGCCACTGTTGGGGAACGTAGTAATTTCAAAATTTTCCTACGCACACGCAAGATCATGGTGATGTATAGCAACGAGAAGGGGAGTGTTGAAGGAAATATGCCCTAGAGGCAATAATAAAGTTATTATTTATTTCCTTATAATCATGATAAATGTTTATTATTCATGCTAGAATTGTATTTTCCGGAAACATAATACATGTGTGAATACATAGACAAACAGAGTGTCACTAGTATGCCTCTACTTGACTAGCTCGTTAATCAAAGATGGTTATGTTTCCTAACCATGAACAATGAGTTGTTATTTGATTAACGAGGTCACATCATTAGTAGAATGATCTGATTGACATGACCCATTCCATTAGCTTAGCACCTGATCGTTTAGTATGTTGCTATTGCTTTCTTCATGACTTATACATGTTCCTACGACTATGAGATTATGCAACTCCCGTTTACCGGAGGAACACTTTGGGTACTACCAAACGTCACAACGTAAATGGGTGATTATAAAGGAGTACTACAGGTATCTCCAATGGTCGATGTTGGGTTGGCGTATTTCGAGATTAGGATTTGTCACTCCGATTGTCGGAGAGGTATCTCTGGGCCCTCTCGGTAATACACATCACATAAGCCTTGCAAGCATTACAACTAATATGTTAGTTGTGAGATGATGTATTACGGAACGAGTAAAGAGACTTGCCGTTAACGAGATTGAACTAGGTATTGGATACCGACGATCGAATCTCGGGCAAGTAACATACCGATGACAAAGGGAACAACGTATGTTGTTATGCGGTCTGACCGATAAAGATCTTCGTAGAATATGTAGGAGCCAATATGGGCATCCAGGTCCCGCTATTGGTTATTGACCAGAGACATGTCTCGGTCATGTCTACATTGTTCTCGAACCCGTAGGGTCCGCACGCTTAAGGTTACGATGACAGTTATATTATGAGTTTATGAGTTTTGATGTACCGAAGGAGTTCGGAGTCCCGGATGAGATCGGGGACATGACGAGGAGTCTCGAAATGGTCGAGACGTAAAGATCGATATATTGGACGACTATATTCGGAGTTCGGAAAGGTTCCGAGTGATTCGGGTATTTTCCGGAGTACCGGGGGGTTACGGGAATACGGGGAAGAGTATTGGGCCTTGATGGGCTTTAGTGGGAAGAGGAGAAAAAGGCTGCCCCCCCCCCTCCCCTCTAGTCCGAATTGGACTAGGGAAAAGGGGGCCGGCCACCTCTCCTTCTCCTCCTATTCCTTCTCCCTTCCTCCCCTCTTGGTGGACTCCTACTAGGACTTGGAGTCCTAGTAGGACTCCCTATCCTGGCCGCACCTTTGCCTTGGCCAGCCTCCCCTCCTCTCCTCCTTTATATACGGAGGCAGGGGCACCTCTAAACACATAAGTTGACACAAGTTGATCCACGTGATCGATTCCTTAGCCGTGTGCGGTGCCCCCTGCCACCATATTCCTCGATAATACTGTAGCGGAGTTTAGGCGAAGCCCTGCTGCTGTAGTTCATCAAGATCGTCACCACGCCGTCATGCTGACGAAACTCTTCCCCGACACTTTGCTGGATCGGAGTCCGGGGATCGTCATCGGGCTGAACGTGTGCTCGAACTCGGAGGTGCCGTAGTTTCGGTGCTTGATCGGTTGGATCGTGAAGACGTACGACTACTTCCTCTACGTCGTGTCATCGCTTCCGCAGTCGGTCTGCGTTGGGTACGTAGACAACACTCTCCCCTCGTTGCTATGCATCACATGATCCTGTGTGCGCGTAGGAAAATTTTGAAATTACTACGAAACCCAACAGTGGTATCAGAGCCTAGGTTAATGATGTTGATGTTATATGCACGAGTAGAACACAAGTGAGTTGTGGACGATACAAGTCATACTGCCTACCAGCATGTCATATTTTGGTTCAGCGGTATTGTTGGACGAGACGACCCGGACCAACCTTACGCGTACGCTTACGCGAGACCGGTTCCCTCGACGTGCTTTGCACAGAGATGGCTTGCGGGCGACTGCCTCTCCAACTTTAGTTGAACCAAGTATGGCTACGCCCGGTCCTTGCGAAGGTTAAAACGGAGTCTATTTGACAAACTATCGTTGTGGTTTTGATGCGTAGGTAAGATTGGTTCTTACTTAAGCCCGTAGCAGCCACGTAAAACATGCAACAACAAAGTAGAGGACGTCTAACTTGTTTTTGCAGGGCATGTTGTGATGTGATATGGTCAAGGCATGATGCTGAATTTTATTGTATGAGATGATCATGTTTTGTAACCAAGTTATCGGCAACTGGCAGGAGCCATATGGTTGTCGCTTTATTGTATGCAATGCAATCGCGATGTAATGCTTTACTTTATTACTAAACGGTAGTGATAGTCGTGGAAGCATAAAATTGGCGAGACGACAACGATGCTACGATGGAGATCAAGGTGTCGCGCCGGTGACGATGGTGATCATGACGGTGCTTCGGAGATGGAGATCACAAGCACAAGATAATGATGGCCATATCATATCACTTATATTGATTGCATGTGATGTTTATCTTTTTATGCATCTTATCTTGCTTTGATTGACGGTAGCATTATAAGATGATCTCTCACTAAATTATCAAGAAGTGTTCTCCCTGAGTATGCACCGTTGCAAAAGTTCTTCGTGCTGAGACACCACGTGATGATCGGGTGTGATAGGCTCTACGTTCAAATACAACGGGTGCAAAACAGTTGCGCACGCAGAATACTCAGGTTAAACTTGACGAGCCTAGCATATGCAGATATGGCCTCGGAACACGGAGACCGAAAGGTCGAGCGTGAATCATATAGTAGATATGATCAACATAATGATGTTCACCGATGAAACTATTCCATCTCACGTGATGATCGGACATGGTTTAGTTGATTTGGATCACGTGATCACTTAGAGGATTAGAGGGATGTCTATCTAAGTGGGAGTTCTTTAATAATATGATTAATTGAACTTAAAATTTATCATGAACTTAGTCCCTGATAGTATCTTGCTTGTTTATGTTGATTGTAGATAGATGGCTCGTGCTGTTGTTCCGTTAAATTTTAATGCGTTCCTTGAGAAAGCAAAGTTGAAAGATGATGGTAGCAATTACACGGACTGGGTCCGTAACTTGAGGATTATCCTCATTGCTGCACAGAAGAATTACGTCCTGGAAGCACCGCTGGGTGCCAGGCCTGCTGCTGGAGCAACGCCAGATGTTATGAACGTCTGGCAGAGCAAAGCTGATGACTACTCGATAGTTCAGTGTGCCATGCTTTACGGCTTAGAATCGGGACTTCAACGACGTTTTGAACGTCATGGAGCATATGAGATGTTCCAGGAGTTGAAGTTAATATTTCAAGCAAATGCCCGGATTGAGAGATATGAAGTCTCCAATAAGTTCTATAGCTGCAAGATGGAAGAGAACAGTTCTGTCAGTGAGCATATACTCAAAATGTCTGGGTATAATAATCACTTGATTCAATTGAGAGTTAATCTTCCAGATGATTGCGTCATTGACAGAATTCTCCAATCACTGCCACCAAGCTACAAGAGCTTCGTGATGAACTAAAATATGCAAGGGATGAACAAGACTATTCCCGAGCTCTTCGCAATGCTAAAAGCTGCGGAGGTAGAAATCAAGAAGGAGCATCAAGTGTTGATGGTTAACAAGACCACTAGTTTCAAGAAAAAGGGCAAAGGGAAGAAAAAGGGGAACTTCAAAAAGAACGGCAAGCAAGTTGCTGCTCAAGAGAAGAAACCCAAGTCTAGACCTAAGCCTGAAACTGAGTGCTTCTACTGCAAGCAGACTTGTCACTGGAAGCGGAACTGCCCCAAGTATTTGGCGGATAAGAAGGATGGCAAGGTGAACAAAGGTATATGTGATATACATGTTATTGATGTGTACCTTACCAATGCTCGCAGTAGCACCTGGGTATTTGATACTGGTTCTGTTGCTAATATTTGCAACTCGAAACAGGGACTACAGAATAAGCGGGCACTGGCAAAGGACGAGGTGACGATGCGCGTGGGAAACGGTTCCAAAGTCGATGTGATCGCGGTCGGCACGCTACCTCTACATCTACCTTCGGGATTAATATTAGACCTAAATAATTGTTATTTGGTGCCAGCGTTGAGCATGAACATTATATCTGGATCTTGTTTAATGCGAGACGGTTATTCATTTAAATCAGAGAATAATGGTTGTTCTATTTATATGAGTAATATCTTTTATGGTCATGCACCCTTGAAGAGTGGTCTATTCTTACTAAATCTCAATAGTAGTAATACACATATTCATAATGTTGAAACCAAAAGATACAGAGTTGATAATGAAAGTGCAACTTATTTGTGGCACTGTCGTTTAGGTCATATCGGTGTAAAACGCATGAAGAAACTCCATACTAATGGACTTTTGGAACCACTTGATTATGAATCACTTGGTACTTGCGAACCGTGCCTCATGGGCAAGATGACTAAAACACCGTTCTCCGGTACTATGGAGAGAGCAACAGATTTGTTGGAAATCATACATACCGATGTATGTGGTCCGATGAATATTGAGGCTCGTGGCGGATATCGTTATTTTCTCACCTTCACAGATGATTTAAGCAGATATGGATATATCTACTTAATGAAGCATAAGTCTGAAACATTTGAAAAGTTCAAAGAATTTCAGAGTGAAGTTGAAAATCATCGTAACAAGAAAATAAAGTTTCTACGATCTGATCGTGGAGGAGAATATTTGAGTTACGAGTTTGGTGTACATTTGAAAAAAAACTGTGGAATAGTTTCGCAACTCACGCCCTCCGGAACACCACAGCGTAATGGTGCGTCCGAACGTCGTAATCGTACTTTACTAGATATGGTGCGATCTATGATGTCTCTTACAGATTTACCGCTATCATTTTGGGGATATGCTTTAGAGACGGCCGCATTCACGTTAAATAGGGCACCATCAAAATCCGTTGAGACGACGCCTTATGAACTATGGTTTGGCAAGAAACCAAAGTTGTCGTTTCTTAAAGTTTGGGGCTGCGATGCTTATGTGAAAAAGCTTCAACCTGATAAGCTCGAACCCAAATCGGAGAAATGTGTATTCATAGGATACCCAAAGGAAACTGTTGGGTACACCTTCTATCACAGATCCGAAGGCAAAACATTTGTTGCTAAGAATGGATCATTTCTAGAGAAGGAGTTTCTCTCGAAAGAAGTGAGTGGGAGGAAAGTAGAACTTGACGAGGTAACTGTACCTGCTCCCTTACTGGAAAGTAGTTCATCACAGAAAACTGTTTCAGTGACACCTACACCAGTTAGTGAGGAAGCCAATGATAATGATCATGAAACTTCAGATCAAGATACTACTAAACTTCGTAGATCAACCAGAGTAAGATCCGCACCAGAGTGGTACGGTAATCCTGTTCTGGAGGTCATGCTACTAGATCATGATGAACCTACGAACTATGAAGAAGCGATGGTGAGCCCAGATTCCGCAAAGTGGCTAGAAGCCATGAAATCTGAGATGGGATCCATGTATGAGAACAAAGTATGGACTTTGGTTGACTTGCCCGATGATCGGCAAGCGATTGAGAATAAATGGATCTTTAAGAAGAAGACTGACGCTGATGGTAATGTTACTGTCTACAAAGCTCGACTTGTCGCAAAAGGTTTTCGGCAAGTTCAAGGAATTGACTACGATGAGACCTTCTCACCCGTAGCGATGCTTAAGTCCGTCCGAATCATGTTAGCAATTGCCACATTTTATGATTATGAAATTTGGCAAATGGATGTCAAAACTGCATTCCTGAATGGATTCCTGGAAGAAGAGTTGTATATGATGCAACCAGAAGGTTTTGTCGATCCAAAGGGAGCTAACAAAGTGTGCAAGCTCCAGCGATCCATTTATGGACTGGTGCAAGCCTCTCGGAGTTGGAATAAACGTTTTGATAGTGTGATCAAAGCATTTGGTTTTATACAGACTTTTGGAGAAGCCTGTATTTACAAGAAAGTGAGTGGGAGCTCTGTAGCATTTCTGATATTATATGTGGATGACATATTACTGATTGAATAAAGGGATACTTGAATAAAAGTTTTTCAATGAAAGACCTCGGTGAAGCTGCTTACATATTAGGCATTAAGATCTATAGAGACAGATCAAGACGCTTAATTGGACTTTCACAAAGCACATACCTTGACAAAATTTTGAAGAAATTCAAAATGGATCAAGCAAAGAAAGGGTTCTTGCCTGTGTTACAAGGTGTGAAATTGAGTAAGACTCAATGCCCGACCACTGCAGAAGATAGAGAGAATATGAAAGATGTTCCCTATGCATCAGCCATAGGCTCTATCATGTATGCAATGCTGTGTACCAGACCTGATGTGTGCCTTGCTATAAGTTTAGCAGGGAGGTACCAAAGTAATCCAGGAATGGATCACTGGACAGCGGTCAAGAACATCCTGAAATACCTGAAAAGGACTAAGGATATGTTTCTCGTATATGGAAATGACAAAGAGCTCATCGTAAAAGGTTACGTTGATGCAAGCTTTGACACTGATCCGGACGATTCTAAATCGCAAACCGGATACGTGTTTACATTAAACGGTGGAGCTGTCAGTTGGTGCAGTTCTAAACAAAGCGTCGTAGCGGGATCTACATGTGAAGCGGAATACATAGCTGCTTCGGAAGCAGCAAATGAAGGAGTCTGGATGAAGGAGTTCATATCCGATCTAGGTGTCATACCTAGTGCATCGGGTCCAATGAAAATCTTTTGTGACAATACTGGTGCAATTGCCTTGGCAAAGGAATACAGATTTCACAAAAGGACCAAACACATCAAGAGACGCTTCAACTCCATCCGGGATCTAGTCCAGGTGGGAGACATAGAGATTTGCAAGATACATACGGATCTGAATATTGCAGACCCGTTGACTAAGCCTCTTCCACGAGCAAAACATGATCAGCACCAAAGCTCCATGGGTGTTAGATTGATTACAGTGTAATCTAGATTATTGACTCTAGTGCAAGTGGGAGACTGAAGGAAATATGTCCTAGAGGCAATAATAAAGTTATTATTTATTTCCTTATAATCATGATAAATGTTTATTATTCATGCTAGAATTGTATTTTCCGGAAACATAATACATGTGTGAATACATAGACAAACAGAGTGTCACTAGTATGCCTCTACTTGACTAGCTCATTAATCAAAGATGGTTATGTTTCCTAACCATGAACAATGAGTTGTTATTTGATTAACGAGGTCACATCATTAGTAGAATGATCTGATTGACATGACCCATTCCATTAGCTTAGCACCTGATCGTTTAGTATGTTGCTATTGCTTTCTTCATGACTTATACATGTTCCTACGACTATGAGATTATGCAACTCCCGTTTACCGGAGGAACACTTTGGGTACTACCAAACGTCACAACGTAAATGGGTGATTATAAAGGAGTACTACAGGTGTCTCCAATGGTCGATGTTGGGTTGGCGTATTTCGAGATTAGGATTTGTCACTCCGATTGTCGGAGAGGTATCTCTGGGCCCTCTCGGTAATACACATCACATAAGCCTTGCAAGCATTACAACTAATATGTTAGTTGTGAGATGATGTATTACGGAACGAGTAAAGAGACTTGCCGTTAATGAGATTGAACTAGGTATTGGATACCGACGATCGAATCTCGGGCAAGTAACATACCGATGACAAAGGGAACAACGTATGTTGTTATGCGGTCCGACCGATAAAGATCTTCGTAGAATATGTAGGAGCCAATATGGGCATCCAGGTCCCGCTATTGGTTATTGACCAGAGACATGTCTCGGTCATGTCTACATTGTTCTCGAACCCGTAGGGTCCGCACGCTTAAGGTTACGATGACAGTTATATTATGAGTTTATGCATTTTGATGTACCGAAGGTTGTTCGGAGTCCCGGATGTGATCACGGACATGACGAGGAGTCTCGAAATGGTCGAGACGTAAAGATTGATATATTGGAAGCCTATGTTTGGACATCGGAAGTGTTCCGGGTGAAATCGGGATTTTACCGGGTTACCGGGAGGTTACCGGAACCCCCCGGGAACCATATGGGCCTTCATGGGCCTTAGTGGAAAGGTGAAAGGGCTGCCCACCAGGGCTGCGCGCCTCCCCCCTTCCCCTAGTCCTATTAGGACTAGGAGAGGTGGCCGGCCACCCTTCTCCCTCTTTCCCCCTTGGGAATCCTAGTTGGAATAGGATTGGGGGGGGGGAGTCCTACTCCCGGTAGGAGTAGGACTCCTCCTGCGCCTCTCCCTCTTGGCCGGTGCACCCTCCCCCCTTGGCTCCTTTATATACGGAGGCAGGGGCACCTCTAAACACACAAGTTGACACAAGTTGATCCACGTGATCGATTCCTTAGCCGTGTGCGGTGCCCCCTGCCACCATATTCCTCGATAATACTGTAGCGGAGTTTAGGCGAAGCCCTGCTGCTGTAGTTCATCAAGATCGTCACCACGCCGTCGTGCTGACGAAACTCTTCCCCGACACTTTGCTGGATCGGAGTCCGGGGATCGTCATCGAGCTGAACGTGTGCTCGAACTCGGAGGTGCCGTAGTTTCGGTGCTTGATCGGTTGGATCGTGAAGACGTACGACTACTTCCTCTACGTCGTGTCATTGCTTCCGCAGTCGGTCTGCGTTGGGTACGTAGACAACACTCTCCTCTCGTTGCTATGCATCACATGATCCTGTGTGCGCGTAGGAAATTTTTTGAAATTACTACGAAACCCAACAAGTGTATCTTCATACCCTTGAAGATCGCTAAGCGGAAGCGTTTATCAACGCGGTTGATGTAGTCGTACGTCTTCACGATCCGACCGATCCAAGTACCGAACGCACGGCACCTCCGAGTTCTGCACACGTTCAGCTCGATGACGTCCTCGCCTTCTCGATCCAGCAAGACGGGCGAAGTAGTAGATGAGTTCCGGCAGCACGACGGCGTGGTGACGGTGTTGGTGAAGAACAATCTCCGCAGGGCTTCGCCTAAGCACTACGAAAACTATGACGGAGGATAAACTAGAGAGGACGGGGTTGCCGGCACACGGCTTGGTGTTTCTTGATGTTCTGCCGTCGCAGGGCTTCGCCTAAGCACCGCTACGATATTATCGAGGTGGACTATGGTGGAGGGGGGCACCGCACACGGCTAAGAGATCCAAGGGATCAATTGTTGTGTCTTTGGTGCTAGCCCTGCCCCTCTATTTATATGTTGAGCCCCGGGGTCGAAACTTGGAGCAAAAGCCTCCTCAAAGTCGGTTTTGCCCGAAAGGCAAGAGTCCCACTCGGACTCCAGGACCAAACGCCACAATCCTTGGTGTCTGGCCCAGACGCCATGGGCCTCGGTGTCTGGCCCAGGGCCAGACGCCAGGGTCTCCGGCATTTGGCCCCCTGGCCTCCGCAAAACTCCTTTTGCACCGACCTAAAGCCTCATGGGCTTGACCCCTTGGCCTAACCATATCATCCAATATATGAATCTTTACGTCTCTACCATTTCGAGACTCCTCGTCATGTCCCCGATCTCATCCGGGACTCCGAACTCCTTTGGTACATCAAAACATGTAAACTCATAATATAACTGTCATCGAAACCTTAAGCGTGCGGACCCGACGGGTTCGAGAACAATGTAGACATGACCGAAACACGTTTCCGGTCAATAACCAATAGCGGAACCTGGATGCTCATATTGGCTCCCACATATTCTACGAAGATCTTTATCGGTCAGACCGCATAACAACATACGTTGTTCCCTTTGTCATCGGTATGTTACTTGCCCGAGATTCGATCGTCGGTATCTCAATACCTAGTTCAATCTCGTTACCGGCAAGTCTCTTTACTCGTGACGTAATGCATCATTCCGTAACTAACTCATTAGCTACATTGCTTGCAAGGCTTATAGTGATGTGCATTACCGAGAGGGCCCAGAGATACCTCTCCGACAATCGGAGTGACAAAACCTAATCTCGAAATATGCCAACCCAACATGTACCATTGGAGACACCTGTAGTACTCCTTTATAATCACCCAGTTATGTTGTGACGTTTGGTAGCACCCAAAGTGTTCCTCCGGTAAACGGGAGTTGCATAATCGCATAGTTACAGGAACATGTATAAGTCATGAAGAAAGCAATAGCAACATACTAAACGATCAAGTGCTATGCTAACGGAATGGGTCATGTCAATCACATCATTCTCCTAATGATGTGAATGATGTGATCCCATTAATCAAATGACAACACATGTCTATGGTGAGGAAACATAACCATCTTTGATTAATGAGCTAGTCAAGTAGATGCATACTAGTGACGTTATGTTGGTCTATGTATTCACACATGTATTATGTTTCTGGTTAATACAATTCTAGCATGAATAATAAACATTTATCATGAAATAAGGAAATAAATAATAACTTTATTATTGCCTCTAGGGCATATTTCCTTCATAATATACACACGTTATGTCAAAATTTCTTAATCCATGAAATTAAAAAGTAAAAAACATATGTTAGCTTTAGTGTGCTAAATTCACATCCTAATACGAATTTAATAACTATCGTAGCAAGTATTACGAACAAAGGGACAACATTTCCTTTAAAGCCAAGATATGATAGATTGCTTTCTTTAAGCAAATCCTTTTTTTAATTCACATTCTTATATCCTAATTTTAATCTAATAGTACTTATAATCTAAATGCAGACTTAAAAATGAGCTAATTAATTTGATAGTTGAATAGCAAATGTGGGTCATACATTTTCATTATTTTGAAAAGCGGATACATCTGAGCTTGGAGAAAAATAGAAGATACATCTAAAGTTTCTGCATTGATTTTTACAAAAAAATATGTTTTACATCTAATTTACTATTTTTGTCACGAAATAATACAACAATAGATTGGTGAAGTGTGGCATGACACTGCGCGTTAATAGTAATCAGCCGAGTTAAGGGAGGTGGTACAATGCCCTTTGAAATGCCACAAATCCGAACTGAGCTGTCACTTGTGTTCACCATGGGGGCACGTGTCAAGGGATGGAAGGTCGGGAGGTAGTAGGGAATATGTCAAGGACATCGAGGAGGGACTAGGCCGATGAAATGTGGCACTAATTAGCAGCAGACATGGCCGGAATTAGAGGTGATGTCGGTGATGTTTTGGAGATAGGAGAGAGGGACGTGAGTGGCCGGTTGACAGAATGCGGGAAAGAGGACATGGAAGGCATGCATAAGTTCCATCCAGCCGATAGCTCGGGCATCCGTCGCAGCCAGCCGTCATCCACTGACAATTCGAGACACCACTGCACGAACAGAGGAGCAACCAAAACTCTTCATCAACTGGAATATAGGGACACGACGACACAAAGCACCAAACAGCCCAGATTCGGATCAGCAGGAATCCACGGGTTGCATGGTTAGCACCATAGGCAGGCCTGTGAAAATTTAATGTTGATGGTGCAGTTTCGAGAAATGGTCGTATGGGCTCAGTTTGGAGTGGTTCGCCGCAGTGAAACTGTAGAGTCTTTGGTCTCTTCAGCTATGATCTTTTCGCATATTGTTGATCCTTTGATTCTAGAGACTCTGGCATGTAGGGAAACGCAAGCATTGGCCAATGATCTTCTTATTCAATGATTATTTGCTGCTTCATACTGTTTATGAGCAGTAAAGGATATCGAAGATGGTAGTGGAGGAGACAATGCAGCTATTGGTTGCGAGATCCATACAAGGAGAACCGAACTTGATGAATGTCATTTTAGCCATGAAAGTAGATATTGTAACTTTGAAGCTCATTATCTTGCAAAATTTTCGTTTTCTCCTGGTGTGGGACGCCACCTATGGCTAGGATTTCCCCATGATATTGTAATGATCCCTTTGAACTTTGAATAAAGTGGAGTTGGATTATTCTAAAAAAAGCTACGACCAAGAAAAAGACGAAGATAGTGACATCGCCTCTTCTTGCTTCATGTAGGGTCACTAGACTCCGCGGGGTTCTCGCTGGTTCGTGTCCAGACACAGGCGCAGCAGAACGTTAACGTTACCGGATGCTCCGTGTGTTTCTCTTGGTTCAGGTGCCAGTCCCAGGTCTGGACATTGGCCATTATCCTCCGCTCGTCGC
Organism: Triticum dicoccoides; assembly: GCF_002162155.2. Lineage (NCBI taxonomy): Eukaryota > Viridiplantae > Streptophyta > Magnoliopsida > Poales > Poaceae > Triticum > Triticum dicoccoides. The sequence continues at coordinate 18,849,850 of NC_041385.1, forward strand.
TGTTCAACGGCTGCCAAAATGTTGCCTATGTATTGTCCCCTAGGTTCGCCGCCAAGGTGGCGAGCGTGTCGTGCTCACAATCACCATGAGTATCGATGGGGACAAAGGGGATGCCGAAATTGACAGCAAGAAGGACGATGAAAGCGAAGCGATGACCTGGATACGGGTGAACCAAGAGGATGATGGGGTGGATGGTCATAATGGTGACTGAGGCAAGGTATACTTTGGTTGTTTGGGTGCTAGCTTGACAGCAGTTTACTAGTTGAAGGGTGTGAGACTTCATACATAAAATCTTGGTGGTCAGCCCGCCCGGCGGCCTCGAAGAAGCAGAAGATCGTCTCGCTCAGGTCGAACTGGAGACAAACTGCAAGAGTTTGTAGAGTGGACCATATGCAGGTACGTACTTTAAGTGGTATAACATGTTAGGAGGATTGTGCAGCGCAGTAGCATCTAGTAGAAACATGGTTGTCATTTATTATTCTCAAGAAATATCCATGTGTGCATCGGCGTAGTTTCAACATATTCTGGGTCATACTCGGTGCAAACAAAAATTCTAGTACTATCATGTGGGAGATGCCATGCTCATTTGCTAACTTTATTCATATACGATGCGTACATTTCCATTTGTTGATGGTCAGTCGCCTAGAAACGTGATTCATGGCATTTGATTTCGTCGAAAAACAAGGTCGGGTGTACAATTCGGAGGTGGAGGTTGATGGGTGCCAGTGGCTCGGCATAGGAGGGGCCCATCACAGAAGCATTATTTGACAAGGCGACACACGACAATTTCATCGAGCATGAGCGACGGTACTGATGGTTAGGCTGACGCAGGAGGGACAGTAGCGGGCAAACAAAGACGTTGGTGGAAATCCACTCATGCTAATTATTTTTCCTAGAAACTGATATGTGGGCAGGCCCATACATTTCAAACTTACATATGAGGTGAATTACGACTATCTGGCTCCACATACATTCATTCCACACAGGCAGCTACATTATGGATTGTGCAAGTTAACCAATCAGCTCTTTGCAGCCCTGAAGTTCGTCTCTTTAAACCACCTATGCCGCAGCGCGCCCCTCGCCGTGAGTCTCTTTTCAGGGTTGCATCGCAGAAGGCTGCTCAAGACCTCAAAACCAGCTTCTGAAAGTTGGGGGCGGCATCTTCTCCTAGCATCGGCAGGGCATGGGAACATGGAGCGCAAACTGCTATGCAATGACCATCCGCCGGGCAGCTGCCGCCCATCATAGCCCGGCCACTCTTTGATGTCTGCTGTACCAAGAAGGTCCAAAATCTCACTGAGGTGGTCCATGTCGGTCTTCCCATAGAAAGGGTGGTGACCAGCAAGTAGCTCAGCCATCATGACGCCAAGAGCCCAAGAGTCGATGCGCTCGTCGTAATTCGTGGACCCTAGGAGGAGCTCTGGTGCGCGGTAACCCCGTGTTCCGATGTGGTTTGAGTAGGGCGGCCCATCGGCCATGCTGCATGATAGCCCAAGGTCACGCTGTCGTCGACGAGCACGTTCCCTGGCTTAAGATCACGATGCATGAGACCTAGACGGTTCATCCTCCCCACACCGGTGAGGAGCTGCCTCATCATCACGCAGACCTCCATCTCGGTGTGTCTCCTCCCGAAACGGACGCGCTTCATGACGTGCCTGAGGGTCTGCCCGACGAACTCCATGGCGATAAAGGCCTCGCCGTCATGCTGGCCCGAGGCGCGCAGCTGCACGATGGACGGGTGGCCGCTGCACTTCTCCAAGGCGCTGACCTCTCCTGCAAAGGCGGAGAGGTAGCGGTCGCCGCTGTCGTCGTGGGCGTACTTGTTTGTGCAGAGGCACTTGATGGCGACGATCTCGCCGGTGTGGCGGTCCCTCGCCCGGTAAATCACACCGAAGCCCCCTGCACCGATCTCGTCGAGTCGCTGGAAGTGGCCACCAATTGCAGATTTTGAAGAGTCACCACCGGTGGCCGTGGTTCTTTGGCCCCATTCATCCCGTCTATCAACACGGTTGCGCACCGCCGGTGTGGCGGTGGCGACGTCGTTGCCTATGACTTCCGACCATCCCATTTTTTGTAACTAGGCAGCAACTCAACTCCAACTACTCTGACGATCTGAGGCGGGTTAGGCTCGCTTTTATAGCCAGCGGGCGGCTCTCGTTTATAGTATCCTGTTACTAATACGCGTGGCCCCGTTAATTAGTTTCCGCCTCGTACTCCTATTTCTATTCCGGTAAGAAACGTCGTTTGCTATTTTATATTGGGAAAGGAACACCGGTATGTTCCCGCTTTTACATCCTTTATGTACAACTCCATATTCTGAAAATCATAGCTTCCAAGATCGAACACTTCTAAACTTGGTGAAATACCTCTGTAGCACATCAATAAGTAATTGTATTGTTATTTTATTATTAATAAAAAACCAGGAGAAATGTAAATATACTTTTTTTTGTGAGAAGGCCAACGGCCATGTAGCAATTTTTAACCCTTAAAAATACTCTTATACAAAATAAAAATTACTACCCTTCGAAATATTTTTACACAAACTATTTGTCAAAGTTACATAATATTGGGTGCACCCTTTCTAAACATTGTAGAATTTTAATAGAGAAGTTGTCTCGAACACATGCATTTATCAGGCGAGCTTCACACTAATCGTGGCAGGTAAGAAAATTTTGACATACACAGATGTAAAGGGATGGGAATACATGCAAAAATCCTACAAATAAATTTAGACGATGGTCATGTATGAAATCGTGTTCTCCTAGATATTGTTAACGGATATATTTGGCACGTTCATATTTTTTAGATTAATGTAAAATATAAAGACATAAGGTTGCTGGTTCATACTAAAAAAAGAGGATATATTTCTGTCATTTCTTCATAAGGAAGATATATTTCTGTCAACAAACATATTTTATTTTATTTTATTTGGAATTTCACATGTCATATATTATACATTTGTCTGTCTGTCCCGATCTTTGATTCGATGCCGGTGTAGCTCAAAGGTGATAACGAACCAATTTCAGTAGTGCTCCAAGGTCTCAATCAGCTTCTATCTCTAATCCTTTAGAGGAGTGTTTCCATCTTTAGTTCTGGTACAACTATTATGAGAAATTATAAGACACTCTTGCTTACCTTCTAAGAGATAAGAGGATATAATCCAATCATACCACCAATTAATTAAATGCATATTTATCGATTAAAAAGTGGTGCGAATAACCATGATTGAAAAAACTTCTCACAAAGATGAAACCATCATTCATGTGCTTTTGATGTTGGAAGAAGCCCACAACTCATTTGCCCATTAGACTTTGATGTATGTGTCTATTAGAGTTAATTTTGGGGTCCCAATTTTTTTCCCAGTTTATCAATAATTTTTTATTTCAAACTCAGTGTAGCTTAATCGAACATGGAAATGAGGATAGTGCGAAAGCCAGACAATGTTGAGGCTTATCCTCCCAAAAAATCACTTGAAAAAGACCGATATATATGTTATGTGCTAACAAATTGAACTCCCTAAGACTCATAACTTGCATTTCTACCCATACAATTCATAAAGCCTAGCTAAAATCTTAATTGAAGCCAACAAATTTAGATTGATTTGCAAACACAAATTATGGCATCGTAATTGTGTTTAATGAAAATGCATCGAAGCCGTCGCATGCTCATTTGTGTGAGCGTTGTGCTAGTTGCAAACACAAGTTATGGCATCGTAATCGGCAAAGGTTGGAGGAAGCCGCATCATTGGGATGAAGGAGGCATGTTTGTCAAAATCCTCGCTTAGCCCGACGACGATGATGTTGATGAGCTGTGTGTCCCTGACGGGATCACCGAATTCGCGAAGCTCGTCGCCTATGGCCTTGACGTGCTGACAGAAAAGATTTAATGGGGCATCGCCTTGGGTCATGTTACGAAGCTCGGTGTGCAGAGCATTTTTCGACCGTCGATGTTGCTCTGAAAAAGTTGGTGAAGAGAGCCCTAGATATTGGCGGCCGTGGCGCCGTCGTGATCAAGCATGTTGAAGATCTCGGTGGTGATGCAGGTGTAGAACCACTGATTAATCGCGAGACCGTCTTTCACCCATTGAGGATCATTAGGGCGAGGAGGACTGTTGGCGGCGACATGAGAGCGGAAGTTGCAGCATCCCAGGTGTAGATCAAAGAGGTGGCGCCTATGATAATAGTTGTGGGCATCGAGGTCGAGGACGATGTGGATGAAAGGGCTGACAACGGATGGTGTTGGCGAGCGACATGGGTGCAACCAGAAGAGTAGTAGGAGGTCTTGGTGGTGCTAGGGAAAGAGTAGAGGAAAAGAGGCCGCTGTGGCGGCGGCTCTGGCGATGATAGCAGCCCGGCGCTCGAAGTAGCCGGGCGGCAACGGCGGTGGTGGGGTGGGCGGAGCCATACCCTAAACTCTAGGGTCGAAAAACAGATACCATGATAGATGGATAAAACTATTGCTTGTATTATTTTTGGAACAGGGTGCATGGCTACATATATTGGCACAAACCAACTTAGACTAGATATTACAAACCGACTTGGACTAGGAAACTTGGGATCCAAAGAATAGTCTAACATAAACTTCAGCTATGTAGCTCATCAGTGGATTGATTGACCATCATACAATGATGTGACAACTAATTGTCAGACGGATGGCAGTTCCGCCCGATGATTGGTTGGTGAAATAATTAAATTATTAACTTAGCCCATGCACGCGAGTGAAGTAGGTAGTACCTCATTTCCGGTTTAAAAGGCTTGCATGTATCTCTAATTTGACTAATAGACCAATTGTAATACAAGTTATATATCACAAAAAAATCATTACAAACATGAAATCATATACATTATAATGGTATAATTTTTGGACTATACAACTTATCTTATGTTGGTGAACTTATAGATCTAGGGATACCCGCAAGCCTTATAAACCGGAAAGATCATGACGTCCACATCCACTAGTGCCCAATAAGAGTTGGATCCGTGCCGCATTTACCACGAACACTATATACGTTCATCCCTCACTTCTCACAATATCAGAAAAACTACACAAGAATTCCATGTTCATCTTCTCCCTCTTACATGTTTCAATTGTCGGTTATATTGCATTTATGTGTACGAACTACACAAAAATCCATATGACATGTGCTGGATGGATGGCACGAGTGCCCTGGCAATGGATTGTGCATTCTCAACGGCGGTACATCCGAACCGACTGGAATAAATACATTTTATCATGTCCACGCCTTATTGAGCTAACCTCTAATAGGTCACCAGAGCTCCACTCTTTCAAATCTCACATGAACTTGTTGTAAGTGCACATGTTAAACCACGACTACAAGTTGTAGATACTTCCTACCACATACACCAATACTAATTTAAATGCAAGGGATAGATAAACAATTAGAAAATTAGTACAATCGATACCAATATGAGTGAAAATTTTCCTATTATCATCTTAGTACACAATTAGTACTATTGACAACATACAAAATTCCTTAGGGGCAACACGCACAAGAAAATAATTAGGGAGCCACTAACGACAACATGAGCATAATAGAGGAGTATGTAAAGGAACATTAAGTAATGAAAGTAAATGAATAAGGGCGTGCTGCTCATTTATTTTAATTCTTCTTTGTAAATAACAAATCCAATTTCAAATGCAAACCAGATTTATAATGGGAGGTCATAAAGGGACATAAACGGATTACTTTCTATAGTGTTCAGGAAATCACAACAAGACATATAGACCTATGCCAAGAGGATACAACAACTAATGTAGAGGGCGCGCATACGGCGATTAGTCTGGTTGGTGTACTTGCAGCTCGAGGACTAACTGCATAAACATATTATAGAGAAAAAATCAATATAACTTGATATTTGTAAAATATATTCAATACTGCCTTTTGTTATTTTCAGAAACAGAATTAGTTTGGATGTATGTTATAGCCAATATAAATATACATATTATCATCCTATATTACGTGATAATTAGAAATATTGGCAATGCACAAAACTTCTTTAAGGGTGATAATTAGAAAAATGACCGAGGAGTGAGTAGCCACCAACATGAGTGCCAACAGAGGAGTTTGTTACCAAGAACCGAATGTTTTTGGACATCTTGTTCATTTAGTTGTTATTTATACTGTTTTTATATAATAGGGAACCATGTGAGGAGTCCAAATAGAATAAAAAACCAGTATAGTCTTGCACAAAATGCAATACTTATGCCTACAATCCTTAATTGTTGCTACTTTTTTCGAGCCATAAGATTGCAATTAAATATTATGTGTACACATAAACAACTGAAAGAATAATATGTGTTTGAAGACATTTACTCAAATCTAGGATTCGATACCTAGTTAGTAGGTGATGAAATACCTACACCAATCATTTCTCCAATAATAGAAATGTTACCTATGACCAAAAGGGACATAAGGATATGTAGTTGGACAAATTGATGCATTGACATTAGTTAGTAGGATGTTTTGGACATTTCAATAGTTTCATTGCCTATTAGTGATAAGCATGCCAAACAAAAGCTTGTACGATGATTAACTTATTTATTAATGCACTTTGATGTTACGTTATTTCGGTTTGGCATAGCTCACTTATATGTCTCACATTTACCATATTTTATGGATTTGTTTTAACTTTCAAGAGTTTAATAATTGACATGGATTTCGGTCAAGTTTGCGGGATGGGTTATTAAGATTCACTAAGCAATGCAGTTCCATAAAACTATTTGAATCATGAGAAAATGAAGTGCTACAATTATATAACAATGTTCAAAGATTATATCATTCATAAAGCTTTTAATTGAAGCCAAAAATGTATATTGATTTGCAAAAAAAAATTATATGGGATCATGACTACTTTTAACAAAAAAATATGAGGAGCAGTGGGCGCACTGCTATTTTCGTCCAAAAAATATGAGGAGCAGACAGAGTAGCATGTCCTTCAGGCAGTAGCGATATCAACCTAAATATTTAAAGTAATGACTTGAAACAACTTAGATGGCCATCATTCAACCGACCACAATCCAAATATTGGAAGTCTGGGATTACATATAGTCTTTGAAGGCTGAACTACTCTTAACACATCCAGCAGTCAAAACCTGGATGGCTAATTGTATACCTATCGAGAAAGACAATGCACTACATCGAAGGAAATACACGTAGATACGGAGATATGTTAGCCCATATATGAGCTATCAAATATTTGGATTTGATATTTTTTTGATTTTTCTCAAAAGATTATTGATTGGAAGATTACACCAAGGGTATAACAGATATATGTACAATCTGTCTTACACAAATAAACAAACTAATTGACTGCAACGTTACTTATGCTATTGTTTATCCAAACCACAATTCGATACACTTCATGAAAAAAAAGTCCAAAGTGTGGGTGAAATAAAAATCGAAAGTGCACTTATCTTTATGCATTTTAGCTATATTTCAAACAATTTATGATGGGACCTAATATATTTTAGACAAAAAATATCAAATATACGACACGTTTAGTTCTTGTTGTGCAAATGCGTGAATCACCCTACTAGTTCTACCGGGTATTAATACTCACTTCAAGATATACTATGTGAGTGTTGTGGACAATGGAACTTGCAGGGAATGAATCAACCCGATGATTCGGGCACGCGAAAACTGAGCAACTTCTTGGAACTGCAAAGCCTCATGAGGCCGTGCCACCCGACAGCGAGCGCGGTCAGCCCTGCAGCAATGGTGAATACCCTCCACCCGGCAACCACGCACACGTAAGAAAGGAATACCGATGGCACAATGCACATGGCCATGAGCGCGGGCAGTGGCAGAGGCACATGGTAAGGGCGCTTCAGTGTTGGGTACTTGACTCGGAGCCAGAGGAAGGACGAGAACTCGAGCAGCGTGCCCATGCTATATAGGAAGTTCGATGTTGCAATAATGTTGTCAAAACCGAGGAAGGAGACGACGATGGTGATAGCGGTTGATGCAGTGATTGCAACCCATGGGGTTCCGGTGCGAGTGGCATGACTGTCGAAGACGGATGGGAGGAGGCCTAGGTCCGCCATGCCGTGGAGCTGGAATGCAGGATGCAGCACTGCTCATTTGGGCGTCGAACATGCCAATGGAGGAGATTACTGCTCCTGCGCCGGTCCAGTACTTGAGCCATGGTCCCCCGATAACGCATGTTTAGACACAACAAAATTATGAAATAACTTAAAAGGCCGATTGTAACATGCACTCGCTAGATTCAACCTAGCTTGATTGTAGCACAAGCATGGTATGCCTATGACTTTTTTCTTGAGTATTGACCGTCAGTATTGAGCTAACTGCGTCTATTTTGTTCTTTTTGTTGGCTTTACCAGTTTTTCATACAGTTTTGCTAGAACTCATCTAGATGAGATATAATTTGGTCTCATTCATCTTTTACAGCCATTGGATGTGATGCTATAAGATGCGTGCGTGCTGACGCGGGTTGTATCTGTTCTTGTTTTCAAAGTGAATGAGACCAAATTATATCTCATCTAGATGAGTTCTAGGTACTCCCTTTTTCATATGTGCACTTCATAGCAATTATAGCAGCTCTAGCAGTTCCATGGCCCATAGGCAAGTCACAATCCCATCTTTATCATCTTCTTACATCTCCTAGTCCACCGGTCCATCTAATTATTCCATGCGACGCCTGAACTATTCTTTATTCTCCTTCTTACCAACTTGTGATATAATCATTTGTCCATCACTGTCAGCCACCACTAATTTGCCAACCGTATTCAGATCAGGTGTGCTTTATATGATGATATACTAGAGAATACCCCGGCGTTGCTGCCGGAATCAACTGAAATATATTCCAGTAATTTGATTGTATAAAACATCCATAGTTGAATTAATAACATATGAACTGAAACTAGAAATCAGTAATATATCTTATAGTATATTATTATTATTGTGTAGCAGAAAAACATTTTGAATATAAAGTGGCATAATATAATGGAAGAAATTTTCCCTACATGCTTACTGGACCTTTGATGATGTGGGATCTATGCATGAGATCAACTAATAATGAATAACTTTTCCTTATGTATGTTGTCGTGGATCTTTGACGAGGTGACATATGTGCATGTTAAGATAATAGTGGTTGTGGGAATGAACTATTTAGGTATATATTGGATTTCTACCCAGCTTTTTTGGAGCTAAAATGAAATATGAAAACATAGCCTAGGCATTATGGTGATGTGTCGTAGATTTTAGAACTAACAATATCACTCTATGTTCTACAGTGAGCTGTCTTTCTCAGTGAGGGCAAGATGCTATAGATGTCTTAATTTGTTCAACAATTATTGTCTACTATAGGGCCTACCGTACCGAGTGAATAGGACCCCGCCCACCGTCTCTCAGATTGCCACCAGACAATTAGTCAGTCAAGTAGAGATATACTCCCTCCGTTTTAAAATAGATGACTCAACTTTGTACTAATTCCTCCGTTCCAAAATAAATGACTCAACTTTGTACTAACTAAAGCTGAGTCATCGATTTTGGAACGGAGGAAATATATATATCATCATCATCATGACACACCTCTTTTACTGATTTCAGTTCCCAGGTGACCACGTGGTACCTTAATTATCGCGATAATTGTACGTAAGGTCGTAAGCATCAGCCAAGTAGCCGTTCACCCATGCATCCGGTGACGCGTCCGTAGCGCCGGTCGCGGCCATGAGCGGCAGCAGGTAGCTGACGGCAATGAGAACAACCGCAGCCGCAAGCGCCCGCGGGAACGTCCGCTCCGGCCGCTCCACCTCGCCGGCCATGGTGCTCGCGCTGTCCCAGTAGTTGAGGTTCCAGAACAGCGTGTTGAAGAACAGCCTCCAGCCTTTCTTCCTCCCCTTCACCTGCTTCGCCCACCGACGCGGCCTTACCTTGGGCAGAGCCATGGCCGTCATTAGCACGAACGGGGCTAGGGGGGCTATCCCCAGTGCGGTCGCGCCCCACCCGACGACGCTCAGGCCTGCATAGTTCAGCAAGGAGAGGAGAAGCGTCATGCCGACCACCGTGCCCTTGCGCGCCCTGCCGGGTCTCGCGACCACCGGCACCACGCCACCGAGGTAGTCAGCCACGAGAGCCGGGTAGGCAGCGATGTTGATGACGATGCTGAGGTACTTCCATGTGCCGAGGAGCGAGCCCGCCAGCGGGCCGAAGGCGTGGTCTGCCCAGAGGACGAAGCCGCCGTTCCCCGGGAACGCGGCGGCGAGCTCGGCGGTGACGAGCGATTCCGGGACGCCCCACGCCAAGGGGAACACGAGGAAGCCCAGTAGAGTGAACAGCGGCCCGGCGGCGCGGACTGCCTGCTCGGAGCCGTACGGGCCGCCTGCCACCTCGAAATAGATCAGGAACACGAGCGGAATCATGGTGATCCTGCGCTGGTGGTTGGACTCCGACGGCGTCGAGCCACCGCCTTGTTGCGCGACGGTGGCATGCAGCTGAGGATGTTCTTGTTGTTCCTGACTCTGTGTCGGTGATGATTGCTTGGCCATTAGGATTTCTTGATTCATGGTGAGTTTACTCGCTAGCGTGTCGAGGAACAAGCTAGGCAGCTGAGTGCACGTGCCGATCATTGGTGTGGACATTGTGCTACTCCCTCCGTTCCGAAATAATTGTCTTTCTAGAGATTTCAACAAGTGACTACATACGGAGCAAAATGAGTGAATCTACACTCTAAAACATGTCTACATACATCCGTTTGTTGTAGTTCATGTGAGATGGCTAGAAAGACAATTATTTGGGAACGAAGGAAGTATATAACTTGTGGAGCTGAAACGGATATCTAAGAAACACCACAAAAATAATATCTAGCTGAGCTATCTTTTCATTAGTACTAGTAGTACTACTCTTTAGTTTGTTTAAATTCATGGTTTTATGCGTGTCCACATTATGTGATAGTAAACAATATTGTTCTATAGCAAATAAAATAGCACCTTCAAGATGGAAAACCCTTTTATGCATTTTCATTTTGGGGATGATTATTATGACATTCTCAAAAATATCATATTAGCGATGATAATAAACCCATACATAGAATTACATTTACGCTTGAGTTGTTTTTCAGTATTGTTATGAGGTTGTATCATTACTAGTGGTTTGGATGCCACCCTGTGGCACCGCTTATGAGAAAGTTGTGCGCACTTTTCATTTAAAGAAATACATGGGGTCCTCGCCACCATCTAAAAAAATATCTCAGAAAAAAAGTCCTCACCTCCATCTTAAAAAAAAAGTAAAAAAAGAAATTACCACCACGGCCTACCAGCGAGGGACACCGTTTAAAAAAGAATACATGTCCTCACCTCCATCTAAAAAGGCAAAAGAGTATTTTAAAAAATTCCTCACCTCCATCTATTTTTTCCGAAAAGCCTTCTCACTGTGGCCAACCAGTTTGCGCCACATGGTGTAGCTGGTTGGCCACCCTTACGGCGACGCTTAATGGGTTTAATAATGTGACCACGTTACCAGTCAGTTTCACACTCATTGATATTATGAATATATAGTTCAAAATCTATAAGTTGGTATTATAAATATTTAGCTAAAAATCTATCAGTTGTGGCGTTGATAAAATTTCTGCTCCTGCGCAATGGATTAGACGTTCCATCGAATGGAATAGATAAATATATATCATATCTTATTGTATTAAGCTATTCTTGTCAATAGGTAGAGAAAACCAAAGTAGAAAGAATTTTTATTGTATTAAGCTATTATGTGAGTTGTCAGAAAACATTCTAATCAGCTGATTTCTCCCCCTTCGTACCCGTTGTTCCGTAGCCACCTTCACCAAAAGAAAATTCTAATAGTTTTGTTCCAGATTTAGGGAATTGCAGAGAATTAATTTCTCTAAATTTCCAAGTATGTGTGCCCCCGTATATAATGAGCAAGCAAGTGATATAACCACGAATAAATAAGCTAGTGATACAAATGGACCAAGCACTCGGAGGCGAAGGCTCTGAAACTAATAGAGCCTTTTTTTTACATAAAATGGTGTCGATGGCAAACACTCAGGATGACGGGCATGAGGGTTTTCAATTCCTTCTATTCAGCATCTGCGTGAGGATCTGGCTCCTAACGAGGAGGAGCTATCGAACGGTAGATGGACCATTCGGTTTCCCCGGTTAAGGTAACTCACAAGCGTAGGTATACGGAATTCTGATCATCTGTTGTAGTTGGAGGAATTAGTTTAAAAAATGTTCCACAAATAAAAGGTGTGTTTTGGGATAACAAGGGTCTTCGTGACTTGGCAAAGCACCATTAATGGCAGACCATAAGTTATACCTTGTCTAACTTTCTTTTTGAGGGGAAGGCCTTCATGGCTGCTTTATTAACTCATAATAAACTTACATCGTTTGCTAAGGCATTCAGAAACCAGATAGCGCCCAATTTTGAGCTTCGTTTTTGGCATCACCTTTCTGGCGGCCTTGATTTTACAATTGCCTCGTAGTCTAAGGGGCCGCCCAACCAAAGCTAAGGCATGCTTCCCTTCTGGAGCTTGTTCTGATATGTCGTGCAGAATCTTGAACATGTTGGTGGGTGGAGATTTTAACATTATCCACTCACATGATGAAAAATACATAATAAGTATGATCCTAGGTGGCTTTTATCTTCAATGCAATCATTAATTGAAAGCATGCACCTAAGAGAAATTGTTCGCCTAGGTCGGCAGTTTACTTTCTTCAAGGTCGGCAATTTACTTGGGCTAATAGCTTTGGTCTAGGACACTCCGAGAACATATTCTTATAGTGCAGTATCCAAAGGCACGCAGACACTTGGACTCAACTAACCCAATAAATTGTATCTTACCTATATATGTTTCATCTTGATAATAGTACATCCCACTTTTAATAAGATATGTGACTATGTGTTGGATTGCATGTAGAGATGGCTTCTCAGATAAGAGATGATTTCATATCCTGCCTGCCCAAAGCTCAATCGTTTCACATCCTACCACCCCTCGAGCAGGCTCCTACTTTGTTCGACTGCCCTCAAACAAACCCCCAGCTGTAGCATTACGATGTGTCGGCCTTCCTGCAACGTAGCTCCTTCCATATCTCCTCCTTCCACCATTTCACGTCATCCTCCTTCCTCCTGCACCAACCCTCCTTCCTCCGGCATTGGCCCTCCTTCCTCCCTCTTCCATCCCCCTCCCCCCGCCCCCCTCCCGCGTCAGTCTTCCTGCTATATTTTGTTTCATTTTTTCTGATTTTATGTGTGGACTGAATAGCACTAGTAGAAAACAGGGCTTTCTTCCTGGACAGATAAGAGCATTAATCCCGGTTCTCTTACGGACCGGGGCCAATGGGTGCATCAGTCCTGGTTCATGAGGCTAGGGCGCTGGCCGGGCCTCGGCAGGTACCGGTCTCGGTTCATCTGGCCCCTTTAGTCCCGGTTCCAGACACGAACCGGGACTAAAGGGCCTCGCTCCTTGCGCAACCCCTATAGTCCCGGTTGGTAGCTGGAACAAGGACTAAAGGTCAGTCTTCTGTCCCGGTTCTAGCCACCAACCGGGACTAAAGAGATGCCTATATATATGCTTGCCCATGCCTGCTCACTCCTCCATTTTTTGGTCAGCCGGCGTGTGGGAGGTGTGCTGCTCTCTGTTCTCACCTCCTATGCATATGAGGTGTTCGATGAAATGCCAGAGCCACACTTAAGCTTTCTCCTCTCCAAGCTCGACCTCCAAGCTACATTTTCCTCAAGATTGGTGTAGGTTTGGCGGTGCACCAACTAGACAAGTGTTCTAAAAGGTTAGCAACTCCGTCGTTTCATCTCTCACTTCTAGTTTAGCTCATTTCAAATGCTCTAGAAGTAGAGTGGTTTGTGGATTTTAGTGGAGGAGTGTGTGTGGGAATTCTTTTGATTTAGATGCACAATTTGTGCTGCTATTAACTTCTTAGAGTCTGCACATGTGTAGGGTGTCGTCCCCGTCCCCGTCCTCACCATCGTCGATCGCCCACGCCGATCTCGCCGCCGGCACCACCGTGGTGAGCCTCTTGTTCTTATCTTCTTTCTAAAAGAAAAAAAAATACTTACTTGTATGATTTAGATAGATACTTGTATAATTTTCTTACTTTTTATTATTATTATATAGTGCCATGGTTTTGGTATCTGCCTCCGTTGGCCCTCTGGAATCCTGAACACACTGGACGAACACGGGGCACATCAGGTTCCGTTCCGTGGGTGCATGGGTTTCCCCGACAGCGGTGGTTATAGAAGCCGAGAGAGAAAGAAGAAAGAGGAAGCAAGTGAAATGCGGAAGATCAATGCAAGATTAGCGAAACTAGAGGAACTTGAGAGCCAGCGAGCTACCGGCCAACCATCTCAGTGGCACGAAGATCCTTCATTCGACACTGCCCCCGAAGCTACCCCACTATCTCAGCAGAGAAGCGGTGTGGCTTCCACGGAGCTTGTTCAGCCTGATATCACGGCTCCTTGCTACCCCGTGGATAGTGTCACGGAGAATGAACATTGTGTGCTAATGGAGAAATACCGTAACCTGACCTTGAAGGTGGCGGTCGGCTCTGTCTTACCTCCTCAAGCTGAGGGAACTTTCCATTGTCGTCCGATTCCACATGGCCTTGCTATTGTCGGGGTGGATAAAATAATGGAGGGATTTGAGGGGCCATGCCCAACGACACACCCCATTCGAGCTTAACAACAGAGCGTGTGCACGCATCATGCGGAGGAGCAAGACGCCATGGACGTGAAAATGCATGCGAGTCCGTGGCCTTGAGAAGAGACGCGAGGTAAAAAAAACATAACAGGGTATCCTATTTTTCTCATCCAAACAAGGAACTGTATATACTTATCTTAACCGAAAAAGTGGTGAAAACCGGTTTTGCTAAAAATCATCCTAAAAACACGCTTTCCCAAATCTCTCATCTAATCTCTTCATCCAAACAACCACTTATAAGGAGGTCCAACTCCTTCTCCACTAGCGGGTTTGGACTAAACTTTCCACTACACATAGTGCCAATTAAACCCACATGGGCCCTTAGAGATTTTCAGAAATTGTTAGATGGGCCTAAAGCCCATTCCATATTTCAACAAGTGTTGGACAGGGTGAAAACTTGTTCTTTCTCTGGGCAGATTGGCGGCGGTGACGTTCATCCCTTCTTAAAGGCGTCGTTAAGATTGTCATTACATGTCGTGTTGCTTTAGGGAAAATTTTGATTTTTGGATTGGGTGTTGGCGGGCCTAATGGCCTTCCGTTGTCATAACCTTCCTGAAGACACCGTCTTAATGCTCATGGTTAATCATAGAAACTGCTCTGCGGATGATAAACTGGTTGCACGATGCTAATCCAGCCGTCTGCTCGGCTTTCATGATTCGCATGGACGCACTGATATGTTGTGTCGGGCACAAATCGTCCACTGTGGATCATGTGCATCTCAATGCTCTTCGTTATATGCAGCTTCATCTCTTCGTTGTGGCGTGTACACCTATCCAACGAGGTAGCAGCAGCCCGTATCAATTGCATGCGTGCATCCATGCTTTGCTGGTTTTCAAAATTAAATTCTTGTTTGCTAGGAACAGTGATCGAGAACAAATGTAGCTGCTTCCTCGGTAATGTTGGTGAGTTAATATCTATTGGAAGTCGAAACAAAAGGCCCATCCAACTTCCGGAGTAACTACTATCCCTAGTTACAGCGACTACTCTACGTAACTCTCTATATATATTGGGGATTGACGTTGCCAGTACAGTATCTCTTCTTTTGGGTGAAGTACAGCAGGCGCCGATGGAGGATACAAGCAACTCCAATAAGAGGAAAGGAGATGGCGAGCAGCTGCAGGGAAGAACGAGCGGTTGCAAGAGGCAGAATGTGAGCACGGTGATGGAGATATTCGACTGCACCGTCTGCTCCAAGCCCCTCAGGCCTCCCATTTTCCAGGTATGCACTACGTGATTCAATTCACTGGTTGGACAACCTACATGTCAACATCCGATTAAGAAGAAGCTTAAACACTTTTCTGCCTCTCTATACATTGCAGTGTTCCAAGGGAAACTCCATCTGCGGGGATTGCCAGGAGAGGCTTCCGTTATTAGAAGGGATCGGCGTCCAGCGCAGCTACATCATGGAGCGTGTCGTCGACAACATCTTCGTTTCCTGCAAGCACGGATGCTCCATGACAATCGCTTACTACCAGAAGGAAAAGCATGAGAGGCAGTGCCCTTGCGGCCCGTGCTTGTGCCCGGTCTCCGGCTGTGGCTTCGTCGCGTCAACCACGGTGCTCCTGGACCATCTTGCCACTGTGCACACGTTGCCAACAACACCGATGGAGTTATTCCAGCCTTTCCAAGTCCCGGTGCAGCCGGGCTCCCGAGTTCTCAAAACCAAATACAACCGCCTCTTCCTGCTCAAGATGGAGGCGCTGGAGTCCTACGGCCATGGCGTCTCACTCGTCTGCGTGCAGCCAGAAACTCCGGGAGGAAATGTCCGAATCACCGTGGGTTTCTCGTGCGCACCAGGACATAATCAGGAGTCAAAGTGGGAAATGGGGCCCGATGGGGTACCAACGGAATGCTTGTGTATCGTGCCTCGTAAAGAAACCGATATCGTGGCCACCATCACAATAGAGAGGGAGGACTATGACGAAGACTAAGGCTATGACTGCAAGGAGTATGATGATTTATATGTTTTCTCAATTTGATGTGTGC
This sequence comes from Triticum dicoccoides, assembly GCF_002162155.2. Lineage (NCBI taxonomy): Eukaryota > Viridiplantae > Streptophyta > Magnoliopsida > Poales > Poaceae > Triticum > Triticum dicoccoides. The sequence goes on from NC_041385.1 coordinate 18,866,541, forward strand.
GTAAGATTTTTGTTTCAAGATGTGTGAAGATATGTTTGTTCATGTTTTGCAGCTCCACCAGTTCTCCAATAAACAATCCCCAATAAGGTGTTATTTGGCTGTCCAAACAAAAAAAATCTGGTTATTGGGGGCTGCTTTTGCAGATCGCCAAATAAACCATCCCCGACAAGGTGTTATTGGTTTTTGAATTCTACGTCCCATCATCCGATGGCCTTGATCTTGATGCCCTGACCCGATGGCCTTGATGCCCATCTTGCAGGTGCCAAGCAAGTCCATCTTAACATATGTTAGGTGTCCATCTTGATGTAGGTTCCAAGCGCATTTAGGTACAAACTAAAGCGCCCTTGGAAGCCGATGATTCTGCCACCCGCTGCAAGGAGCACAAACGGCGCACCCTCCTCCTCCTCCCCGTATGACCCGAAAGTTTGCTGGCTGCTAACGAAAGTGAGTGATCTCACAATAAATAAGTCGTCGCACTCACCTGCCACAACCAGCGTGTGCAGCTGGTGGACATGGGTGGAAACGTCGTAAGGGAGCTCATGACAGATCAGTTTTCCCGTGTTCTCCCGAGCAGCAACGGTCTTGTATTCACGATCAACGACTAGGACGGTGATGCCAAATTGATGGACCTTGCCACGGGGAAGATCGTGGTCTTCGCCTGCCTGTCGGGTCCAACGACGATAAGGTCTACAGTCCTCGTATGTGGTCCCAGTCCCACCACCCTGTCGGGTGCGCACAAGGTGGTTTGCCTCCGATATAAGACTTGTGAAATCCTCACTTTAGAAGATGGCGCGGGGTGGAGGATGACACAGCCACCCCCACTTTGTGTCAACCAGTTTTGCCGTCCGGTGGTGATTGATGGCGTATTATATGCTCTAGCATCATCAACACAATCAACAGGTGAAAACACAGACATGGTTATCTGCTTTGACCTTGCGAGCGAGGAGTGGAACAAGGTGATCAAAGGCCCCCCGAAGGTGGGTTTTCGGATGGGGTGGTTCGACCAGATAGGCGAGCTCACCGGCACGTTATGCCTGGTTCAATCAGAATTGAGCATTGCTCATGGATACGCCCACATATGGAGCCTGAACAACTCCGGCAAGAGCAACTGGGACTGGGGCAAAGCATACACTATCCCAATGGCATTTCTACACAAATATATTCCCATGCCATTGACGGTGATGCAGGATGGCAAGTTATTGTTTTACTGCTTATGTACTCAAACAAAAACAACAACGAGACTGAAAGTCTATGATCCCCTTGACGGTAAGTGCATAGATGCAGGTAAGACTCTCGACCAGCAAGGTGGTAGATTTCATTTTTGTAACTTGGATTTGGGGGATTTCATCTCCGCCAATAAATAATGCCCTGAATCCTCTTTCTGTACTGTGAACTTGTTGGAGTATTTGAAGGCGTGATAGACAAAGAGTTAGGTAAACAGAAGCAGGCCAGCAACGACACTCAATATATGTCAGTTACGAATTGGATTAACTAGAAGGATCATCCGTCATGTGGCATTGACAAGAGTACACATCTTTTTGCTCTAGCTTAGATCTTGGTTGTAGTTAATTTTACTATTGTCAGCCATGACCATTTCGTAATAATAACAGACAACACAACTAAAATTTCGTCTCGCATAATTTACCTTGTAAACCAGAGAGTGAGAAAGTAAAAGCATGCATGTAAAGAAGCCGCCAACCAGTAGTATTCACTTTCAGTTATGTATATATTTTTCTTCTGCAATGTTCTCATGGGTCTGAAATCTGAGGTTGTGTTTCTCATCAATACTTTGCCTATTTAGGATCCATGGTCGTGTGAAATTGTTTTCTGTTTACATTCTTGATTGTTTACACGGTGAGTTTGAGGACGTGAAACTTGTCAGGCCGCATGTCTATGCTAGCATTTCTTCTCTTCAAAATCAGAATCCGAAAGCAACTCCTAGTGCTTAACTTTTTAGGACGATCTCAATCAATGATAACGCATAAGTAATTATTTTTTTGAGCAACCCGCATCAAGTAATTATGTCTACCATTGAGATCGGGTTGCTTGAGACAGAGAGATCAGTGGAAAACTCAGGGAGAAGTGACAACGGGTTCCCCTAGAACTCAAAATCAATATGTTGAATTTGTGCACCTCTTTGACATATCTGCCACAACACATGTATACATCAAAACGCAGACCACCATGGCAATAGAGAAACATCATACAACAGGTACAAAGCCACAGAATTCAAAGTACACTCAACGTACAGGAGTACTTATCTATACTTTTGTCACTAGAGCAGGAACAAAACAGCTACTTATAAGATGATAGCAATTTGACGACTTCTATTAGGTGCCATCGCACCTCTCACGGATGGCGAAACAGCGGCCGCAGTCGATCAATATAGTTGCAGCTCTTGGCACAACATCGGCAAGTTTCCACTAACATGCCTGCGTGGCAACTCTCCCTTCACAGTCCCATCAACGATGGAGCTCGTGGTTCTCATCACTTGCACCAGTTCTACAAGCTGTATATAGAAAATTCAGACATGTCATTATTTTTGCTTATAATCAAGGAAAAATCGTGTTCTTTGTCACAGAGCACTAGATTGATGAGAAAGACCAAGCTGTTAAGATGCATCATATGCTACTTCATTACCTTCTCCATGAGTTCATCCGATATGCGATTAAGGAACTATATCTCACTTTCTCGAGCAGATTTTTCAGAGCCTCCTTGAGCAAAAGATGCATCATTACCAACAGACAAAGCTTGCAGAGCATGTTCCAGCTTCTGCGTATGTGTATCTGAACTTTTCAGCCACCTTGTATGCAAGTTGCATAGTGAAATAGCCCTTGCACAGTACGAAATTGCATCTTCAAGCATGGACCTCAACTCAACACAAAACATATGCGGAAGTTTCTGAGGCTGAGTTAAGGAGTTTCTGAGGCCGAGTTACCAACGACGTTCCTCTGTGAGCTTTGCTATGGTGCCTACTTTTTCTCCCTTGCCCTTCAGGTGGTGTTTGTGTACGTGGGAGATGAGGGTCTCAGTTGAGCTGCTTGTCTGGTCTTGGGCTTTAGGTGTCAGTTACTGCGGGGTTCGGATTGGCTTCTCCATCCATCCTCCCCTTTCGTCTTTGTCTCTCTTCTAGTGTTTGGCTCTTGTCTTGGGTGCCACGTCTGTTTTTTTTCCTTTGCACCTCGTGCATTCACATGTACTTGTACTGATTACCCAGTCACCTTTCGAGTTGCAATATAACAAGCGGTGGGGTTTATCCCCCCGTCAGTCTCGAAAAAAAAGCCAATGTCTACAACAAACATTATCTAAACTCGCATTTCCTTTACTCATACCAAATGTCTACAATTTGGGTTAGTCATTTTTTTTTCTTCTTTTGGATCAACCAATTGATTCCTTGGTTGCTCTCCATCGATACACGTGCATGCTGACCATACTGCACGGCTGTAAATTGAACGGCACTTCATATACAATGTCCGTATTCAAGATGTTTTGGAGTTTGCAACCAACAACGTACAGCGGCGTTCATTTTGTTCGGTTGTTTGCCTGTTGCCGAGGGGAACAAAGAAGGCGATCTCGTTCCTCCACTAGGAGCGCTTCCTTCCGCCGCTGCCCTCCGGCGGCTCCCCTCCGCCAACGATCTCGGCCGTCGGTGATGAGCGGGGGTCACCGGATCCGCACGTGCGGATTGTTTTTGGCTTTAGTAGCTTAAGTTGGCGGCGAAGGTGGCACTGAATAAATATTCTTTAGATCCTATCCCGACGTGGCGATCGATCTACGGTTGGGGATGGATCACCAATTGTAGCTGAGAAACCAAAAGAGCTCATGGTTCAGTGTTGAAGCGCCTCAGAAAAATCTTCTTACGTTCGTACTTGGAGGAATGCAAGGAGGCGAAGTTGAGAAAGTGTAAAGGGGAAAGGGAGAGGAGAGGTACGCGGTGAGGCAGCGATGACTCGAGAAAAAACAGTTATTCGTCACGGTGCTCTCGTCTCTGAACTTATTTAAAGTTTTTTTTTGTAGCTGAGTAGAGTCCTTATAGTTGTTGTGTTTTAATAGTTGACTACATGTTGTAATCTCCTCTTGTATAGTGAACAGTACTCCAGGATAGATTTTTCATAACTATTATTTTTAAACGAGTTGTTAAACAACCATTCAAGGGCATGCACTTTGACACATGTATTGATGCTCCCTTAGTCTACTATTGATATATTTGTAATGTATTTTCATTGTGCTTAGATCAGTTGAAATGTGGATTGCGCTTGTATGATTATAGTATATTCCAATTGCAACGCACGGGCAATTTTCTAGTCAAAGCATAATGTTCAAATGTGATTATTGTAATGAGTGAACATCCGTTATGCATAACTAAGATGTAGATCGCAAACACAAACTCACACAATCTATAATAAAATAAAACATTCTCACTAGCAAGGTTAAAAGAGATGGAAACTAAGCAATACGACATGGAGGATGGAGGGCCTATCCGTAGACTGGCATATGACATCATCCATATGGGGTAGAAACATCCATGGCCACCTACTCCAATTGCATATAGGCTGCCGTGGACGACGATAGGTGCTCCAGCCGTTGTAGAGTAGACCGCAAATTGATCTAACGTGTACAATGGAAGATAACCTGCATGGAGGATGATTTTTTATCGTTAAACACCAATATTTCAACATAGCCATAGCGACCATGACAAGGTTTATGTTCCCACCCATATGAGCAAACTGAACTTGCATGGTATACAATAATGAGCATACATGATGGCAACCCTGCCGTTGGATATAGTTAGACAAAGTTGAATTACTGGCCTTGTAGTGCATGCAAAAGTGCAATGAAAGAAGAGCTGCTTGATTGTCTCATCATGGTGAAAAAAGAAGATCACTTCTTGCTTTCCCTGCCAATTGTGGGAAATCATGTTGTCCTAAATCAGGGCAACACCTCGGCACATATATCACTTGAAGATCTTGACTTTCAATAGCACCTTTGATTCGCAAGTTTATTATTATTATTATTATTATTATTATTATTATTATTATTATTATTATTCACTGAAACCTCATCGTGCGTGAGTGCCTAGTAGATAGAGGTTATATAAACACCCTACTCTGTGTCGGATTCCATCTGAACTCGTCCAGGCCTTGCCTTTGGTGGACCGAATCCAAGCAACCCAAAGGATGTTGGGAGGACGCAAGGCTAGGGCCAACCAAATAACACCTAAAAGAACCTTAGACAGAGACTTACTCAGAACCTGTGAAATGGTGCAAGTGAAGCAATCATACTGAGAACCATGCCATAGTTTTCCCAAAGAGTAATGTTTCCCAGCCACTTATATCCTTCGGGAATTGGATCTCAGAGCCATCCATGATCACAAACGAGCCAAATTGGTAGAGATGTTTCTTTCCCGCCACTAGGCCTTCCTAAAATATGACTCACCAGGTTTCAAATTTGCATGGGACAAAATTTTTGGGCTCAGATACTTTTTATGCAATAGGGTTCGTCAAATCCATTCCTCGGTTAGAAGCTGATCATCATTTACTAACTAAGGCACCAACCATGACCTGGAGGTCATGTATACCAAGGCCCCCGATTTTTTGATCGGCAAACTACATTTCATTTGGCCAATCTATATTTTTTTTCCTTTCTATCACTGAGAAAAATATGGACCGAAAGTAATCAAGCCTTTGTAGCAGACCCTTTGGCAGTTGAAAAAACGAGATCATATGAAGAATCATGTTTGTGACAAATCTTCACTAAACCGAGACCAACTTGCCTTTCCAACTACTCTATTGTATCTTTAACCCCTCTCGACATATTTCCAGTTTGCATTGCAAAGTCATCGATAGTACCGGAAAGAAAATTGGCCTTGTAATTGTTTGCTTCTGCGAAACAAAAGGTGCACATAGAATGGTTAGCTATGACAAAAACCTACGATCAACAAAATATCACAAAACCAACGATCAATAAAAACAGAAGGTACACATCTATTGACTTAATTGACTATAGAACCAGGACCTGCGGAAACGTTCCACGAACATGCGTGGACAACACCAGCGTTAGGTGTGGCCGTGTCACCCTCGGTTCTCTTCATGTCTCCTAAATCGTACATGGACAACACTAGCGTTAGGAGCCGAGACGCATGCATGCTGAAGACAAGGAAGATAATGTACTCTGACTGACAATCATTGACTGACCCGCAAACAAGACTCTACTCTAGACTCACCGGCCCGCGTAGCTCGTTTTATATTCGTAGTACTGGAGAAGAGATCATGGACCTTCTGCGGCTAAGTTCCACGAACTCGGACAACACTAGCGTTAGTATCCGCCGGTCCGCATCGAGACGCGTGCATGATCTGTGTAAAAGCCAAGGGAAGACATGTACTCTCTTCATTTTATAATAATTGTCGCTCAAACAGATATCTCTAGCATCTGGATACATCTGTTTGAGCAATGGATGGATCAGAGGCAGTACTAGAGTGTAGGGTCTAAAATGTCTTATACTCCCTTTGCCTGAAAAAGTTTGTCCCTCAAATGAGTGCTAGATACATCCATTTGAGGGACAAATTTAGGACAAAGGCTTCGGACAAAAGGGAGTATTAGTTTACATAGGGATTGACTACTTCTGATATGGTTTCTGACTGACCCGACTGTGAGTCTCTGAGTGACCAACTGCCCAACAAAATATATAATAGTATCAATCAACTAGCTAATATTCTGTTATCAATCACCTTGCTTATGAAGTCGTTGAGCCGTCGCCATGCAAACAGAGCTTATATGAGTTGAACTTGAGAAGAGACCGGCAGCCACAAAGGAGATTTCCAACAGTGGCTATAGCTAGTAGCTTAGTTCTGCTCTACACATCCATCAAAACATACTGGCAGCATGCCTGCAACTAGTGCACCACTAGTACGAGAGCAGCCATGGCTAGCGTGTTTCTGTATGGCGATGGCGTTGTTTTGCTCTACTGCATCCGAAGCGGCGGCGCGGTCGTGTAGCTGCTGCGAGGAAGAGATGAAGAAGAGGGACGACATCGTCTACTACAGCTTCCCATCTTTCAATCGAAGTATGATGATGGGAGGCGCCGGCTTGGCGTTTCAAAAGGATGCACATATAATGGGTCCAATCCTCCAGCTGACTCCAACTAGCTCTGGCTTCCTGATCAACAGGACCGGATCTGTTCTCCTGTTGTCTCCGGTCACGCTGTGGCGCGTCGACTCCCTCGGGGTGAGGCACGACGCCTCCTTCAACACCTCCTTCGACATGATCATCTTCAGGGCAAACACTAATACATGTGGCGAGGGCTTTGCTTTTGTCATCGCCTCCTCCCTAGACGGCCCTCCACCGGGCAGCCATGGTGGCTTCCTCGGCCTCACAAACACCACCTCCAAGTCTACCTCCAGCAGCTTCATCGCCGTCGAGTTCGACACGGTCAAGCAGTGGTATGACCCCGATGACAACCACGTCGGCCTCAACATCGGCAGCGTCGTCTCCGACGTCGCCGTGCCGCTCTCCTCGGTCCCGCCTGGCAACCTTACGCTCGCGCCAGTCAGGACGGATGTAGATTCGTCATACACTGTGTGGATAGTATACAACGGCGTGGGGCACCACATATGGGTATACATGGCTCCACGGGGCCAGGAGCAACCAGAGCGCGCCGTCCTGGACGCGCCGCTCAACATCAGCAGCCATCTCCCACAGAAAGCCTACATTGGTTTCTCGGCGTCGACGGGACAGGACACCTACGAGCTGCACTCTATCCTCAGCTGGAACTTGACGCTTGAGAAGCTCCCCCGCAACTACCGTCACGGCAAGACTTGGAAGGTGATACTCCCTTCAGTCACTGGTACGGTGGCTGTAACTGTTGGCATGATCGCTGCCGCAACCTTCTTCTTCCACTCGAGGTATAAGGCCCTCAAGATGGAGCTGAAGTTGTCCGAGGCTCTCCGGCGGCTTCCAGGTACGCCCAGGGAGTTCAAGTACGCCACCGTGAGGAAGGCCACCAACAACTTCGACCAGGCAAGGAAGCTAGGCGCAGGAGGCTTTGGCGCCGTGTACAGGGGAACACTGCGCTCTACGGTGCCAGGACGACCAAGTCACGCGTCGACATCGATGTAGCAGTGAAGAAGTTCACGCGTAATGATGACCGCTGCTACGACGACTTCCTGGCTGAGGTTCATGTCATCAACCGTCTGCGTCACCGAAACATCGTGCCGCTTGTAGGTACGGAAGTTCCTCGCCAACCACTCAATCATTATTCAGTTTTAGTTTTGCTAGAACTCATCTAGATGAGATATAATTTGGTCTCATTCACCTCTTATTTGCCATCATATATTTTTGTGTTTTTTTCTAACCATTACTATTTTTAGGTTGGTGTTATCAGAAAGGTTAACTCCTGCTCATCTACGAGTACATGCCAAATGGCAGCCTGGACCAGCACTTGTTTCGCGCGCGCAAAACCCCGCAGCAGCTCGACACCCTCCTAGGATGGAATACCCGCTACGCCATCATCATGGATGTTGCCGCAGGGCTCCACTACGTCCACCACGAGCATGAGCACATGGTGCTCCATCGTGACATCAAGGCGAGCAACATCATGCTCGACTCTTCCTTCCGTGGCCGCCTCGGTGACTTCGGCCTAGCCCGCATCATCACTTGCTTGAACAAGAACTCCTACACGGATATCGGTGTCGCGGGGACTTGGGGCTTCATAGCGCCGGAGTACTCGATGAGCCGCAAGGCCACACGCAAGACCGACATTTACGCGTATGGGGTGCTGATCCTTGAGGTTGTCACCGGAAAGCGGGCACTCAATGGCTACCATGAGTCCTTCCAACTGCTGACCGACTGGGTCTGGACAGCTCACCGGGAGGGGAGACTCGTCGAAGCCGTGGACGACGAGGTGGTTGGAAAGTTTGACGATGATGATGTGAGTCGCTTGCTGCTTCTTGGGTTAGCGTGCACCAACCCCAACCCGTCGGACCGCCCGAGCATGGCAGAGGTGGTGCAGATCATTGCCAAATCCACGCCCTTGCCGGACGTCCCACTAGAGAAACCAACCTTCGTGTGGCCGCCAGAAGGCGGCTGGATCCCCTTGGAATTTGATGAACCAACGATGATCACAAGCACACAATGGGAGGATGGCTCGTCGGTGAGCAGCGGTGATGCCCTGGGGGCGACAACAACCTAGCGACACAGTGCCATCACCTTTATTTCGTATGTGTTAAAGATTATGTGTTATTTCCCTAAAGAAAAGAGTGTGTATATGTACTTTTCACCCATTTCTCTACTATACTTCCTTGGTTCACAAGTATAAAATATTTGGATATTTCAATATGGACGAGAACGGACTGAAATGGGTGAACAAACACTATAAAACATGTCTCAAAAAGTAAAAAAAAACATATTATATTTATGAACAGAGGGAGTAGATATCATCCATCTATCGTCCATCCTATTCCTACCTAGCTAAGGCTATGTAAAATATGAGATGATACTTCCTAAAAGATCTTAATACCTGCAACAGAGGGTGATTCCTGTAGGTGCTTAACTGCTTTAAAACCTACGGTGGTTACAGACGGAACCCCACAAGCACCGGTTGGCATCGAAGCAAAAGTTAGCTTATGCTGCC
>NC_041385.1:18876354-18894240 GCF_002162155.2 Triticum dicoccoides
GAGACCGGAGAAGAGACCGGCCGGCCGGAGTGGAGACTTCATTAGTAGTAGCTACTAATCCAGCAAGATATTAAGACGACCAAAGGGTCACGTCCTAATTAGGTCAGGTGATGTGCTCGGATTGGATGAGGTATTACGACGAAAAATGGGTGGAAGGAAGTTTCCTCGAAGTTGCTCTAGGTGGAGCAGAGTTCATGGAGCCCCGCAAACCGTTATTGTATCCTCTTACCTCTCCTCGCACACTAAAACCTCCTCCTCCTTCATTCATCCACTAGACCTGCAACGTTGCCAGGTCCATACATTTGGGCTAAGCGTGTGTACCAGGTATACTATAATTGTGGCACAAACTTAGCATGTTTAACCAGCTTAATAACTTGATTTACATGCCCATGAGAAAGTAGAAGTATTTAGTATGTTCAAAAGCAACAGGGCATAAAGTTTTTCTGCTTTTGTAGAATTGACTTGTGTTAAGTATTCGTACTACCGGCCACTCAATTGTATCAAGTATCTGTACAGGGCATAAGTTTAGACAGCCTATTGTACAATTGACTTGTGTCAAGTATCTGTGCTATCGGAAGCGCGCGGTGCCATACACTAAAAATATACAAAGAGCAAGGTAAGAATGGTATAGTTGATGCACATGTTATAATCCCACCTGTTTAATTTACGTTCCAGCATCAGCAAGCTCAAAAGGATGTGTAAAATATAAACATGCGCAGATATGAACACATATTTCTCAAAGAAGAGGTGTGAGAAGCAGAACACATATAATAGTAATGGTTCACTAAAGAACACACACAGGTTTAAATGATACTACATGGTAGTAATGATTTTGCATGTTCCATATTTTGTAGATTAAGATCATAGTACTGATACTTGAAACAAAGGCAGATCTATTTCTACACCATGTCATTGTAGTTAGTGGTAAAATAGATCATTGAGCCCTGCTATGGTACAATCCCCTCACTAAATGTATAAAGGGCAATACGGACCATTAACAAATTGTACCCATTTTTGTATGTAACACATATATACTCCGTACGTTTGGATGACCTCGTGTGTGCTGCTGGTTGCTACAACGAGTCGACGATTCACAAAGGGCGGCTCACTTGGGCGGCCCATATGCAGTGGCACGCGATGAATAATAACGAAAAAGGATCGCTCTAGCCGGGAATCGAACACGTGGAAGCCTACATAATAACGTGCGTGCATAGCCACAGGGACTTCCTTGCTTTAGTGAACGATGTGAAGCCTGACACTTTAAGTAAGAACTGGCTGGGAATTCTAAAAAGAATTTTCGAACACTTTGTGAACTGGTCTTCTGTCCACAGTTTCTTTTTTTTTTTCTATTTGCTTTTCTCATTTTTCCTGTTATGTTTCTTCTTTCCTTTTCAAATTTATTTTTGTTTTTCAAATAATGGTCGTGCTTCCAAAATTTTGTTCAAACTTTCAAAAAATGTTTGTTCTTTATTAAAAAATCATAAAAAAATACTCGTATTTTTTAAAATTGCAAGGGAATTTCAAAAAGAAAAGTTTTTTGTCTTTAAAAAGTGGTTCAGAATGTCAAAAGTTAACATTTTCTTGAAAACACGAACAATATTTGAAATTTACAAACATATTTCAGAAAGACAAACAAAAATTTGAAAGAAAAAAGTGTACTTGATTTGCCCGAACAATTTTTGAAATTTTGAACAAAAAGTTGAAACAGAAACATTTCTGAAATTCTGAACAAATTCCAATAGGACAAGTCCTAGCGTCCTGTTCAGTCACAAAGTAGACAACTATCAACACCACAATGTACCGCATGACAATACTTGGAGGACAAAAATGACACGGACTAATAAACCTAATAGTAGCATGACAAGAATCTCCTGCCAGTGTCCACTCCTTCATTGCATACATGACGAACTGGCGCACTCAAGTGCCAGTAGAAATCAACACTGCGATCTGGCCCACTGAAACTTGCATCGACAGCATGTCGCGGCATGCAACCAGCCACATCCGGCATCTCATCCTCCCAGGTTGAAATCCAATTAACACTAACGTCCAACACACTGCACATTTGAGAGGCGACAAAGATTTACCTGATTCTTGCCCTAGTGAACGACAGAGCTAATCTACGCCCACAGCTCATCGTCCTCCTCTAACTAGTGCCACCCATATACAAACATGGCAGCAAGGTGAGAGAGCAACGAGAGAGGGATCAGAGAACAGAGAGGGACATACAAGAGAGGTGAGGCAGATTGCGTGAGCTAAACTCAAGTCATCAATGGATCGCCGTCGTTCAGCACCTTAGCCACCGTGATCAACGCAGGAGACAGCCGCCGCCGTGCTTTGGAAATGGGGAACAAGGGCTAGGGATTTGGATTCCGCGATTTTGGGTCGACTGGTTATAAGCCAAGGCAGGGGCTTATTTGCGAAAAAATAATAAATCTAAGGGGGGGGGGGGGTTCGAAAAATATCTGGCCACACGTCCCTGCCCGCGTCCTCTAGTCATTTTCAAGTGGGACCTGCGCCATGCTGACTTGCTTAGTCACCGCCTGATCTGTATCAAAACGAGAAAAGCACCCTATGCGCACGCTCGAGCCAAGTTTCTTCAGCACTTTGATGTAGACCATAACATGTAGCACCAAAGTGATCATTCACGCCAATTTGTGTGACACCACCGGGGTAATTGACTCTAATTAATGCATTTGTGTTCGTTAATTGCATGCCACGTCTGGTAATTCCTTTGCATCATTCTTCTTTTTTTAGGAAACTCTCCTTCCTTATCTGATCACCAGTGTAATTGACTCCAATTAATTCCTTTGCGTTAGTTAATTGCATGCCACGTCTGGTAGTAATTCCTTAGCGTCATTCTTATTTTCTTAGGAAACTCTCCTTCCTTATCGGATCAGCGGTGTAATTGATTCTAATTAATTACATTGTGTTAGTTAATTGCATGCCACGTCTGGTAGTAATTCCTTTGCGGCATTCTTCTTTTTTTAGGAAAATCTCCTTTCTTATCTGATCACACCCCCGGTATTCGTCATTCTCCTTTGTTTTAGGAAATTCTCCTTAATTATCTGATCACGCCCCCTCGTAATTAAAAGGGACGAAACCAAGAATGTCAATTTGCTATATTAGTAGGTATAGATATAGATAAAGTACCACAGAGAATTACCGGCCATAATACAAACCAAAAAGAGCGATTAAAATCTGTACTACGTGTTATGCACGTAGCCGCGTGCTAGAAGTACTAGTAGAATGCCCGTGCGTTGCCACGGGCTTTTAAAGTATTTTGCTGAAATTAGTATAAACATGTATAGAAAAGATAAACTGTAACAATTGAGTAATAATTGAAATTCATTTCACGGTGCACTGTAAGTTGATTAAAAAGATAATTTAAGGGCATCTTCGACGCTGACCCGCAAACTGGACACCACATCCGTCCATGGATCGGAAACCAGTCCGTAGACAATGATGCGGGAGCCGGTCATCCAACCGTAGCCGCAAATGTCCGTAACTGTCTACCTTTAAACATGCTAAACAACGGTCAATTAAGAAAAGAAACAAAACGACACCTTCCGCCAAGACAAAGCTAACATGTTACGTACACCTTCGGCCAACCAATGCAATGCATTGCAAGCAGCTTCCGCCACACACTTCAGCAAAATCATTGCCTTTTGGAGAGAAAACATAGATTAACATCAGTGCTTTTAGCGGAAGGTGTTCCAATATTTCGGACAAACCATGTATTTAATAATAATTAGAGCTTTGTACTAAGTAAATCATATTTGGCTAGTTGTGTCCCTTCCGCCAAATCAAGCTAGCTAGCTTGAAGTCTTCCGCCAAACATCATGCTAATAAGTTATTGATCATGTTCTTCTAACGCCGAATAAGATCGGTCTTACGCCATCCTGCACAGATAAGGGCGCGTGGTGGCTTTTTGTCGGCCAGTCGGATGTCCGGGCTCCGGCAAGCTCTTCTTTGTTTGCCTCGAATTTGGGAAAAAAGTGTGTCCGGACCCGTCGGCGGACCAATGCAGGGTCGCGTTGGATGGCAAACTGCGTCCGAACGGCACAATCGGGATGCTTGCGGGATATTTGAGGGTCCTATTTTGAAGATGCCATAATGTTGTATACAAAGAGAGCGGCGATCCAACTAAGAATATAAATTATAATTTTAAAGGCAATCCATAATTTAAATCCACTTCATGGTGCCCCTCATTTCGTGGTGTTTCAGTCCAGTCTCTTATCATTATGTTAGTGTTTATGTCAGTTGATCTTTTTAAAGTATCACCCAAATCTATCAGCTGTTATCTCTGATGTACAAAAGTGAAACTTTTAAAAATGTAAATGATATTTTATATTACGGGTCCTCTATATTAGAGTACATGCATATAAACAAAATAGACTAACAAAACTGTTCTTATTTGCCAGAAAAACCTTCATGGGACGCGAAGGTGGAGCCCACAGTGGAATTTACATGGAAATCCAAGGCCCCACTTTGATGCAGGTTCTTTCTGTGGCTCGCGATGCACAATAGATGTTGGACCTCGGACAGGCTTGCTAGGCATGGATTGGACCATCAGGACGCGTGTCCCTTCTACACTCAGCATGAGGAGACCATTGATCACCTTCTCCTGGGTTGCGTATTCACGAGAAAGATTTGGTCTGTCATCTGTCGAACCTTAGATAGACCACAGTGGACGCCGAGTCACGACTCAAGACTGCTGGATTGGTGCGCCGTCACAGGTACGATAGGTTCCAGAGAAAAGGATAAACGAGCAATCTTACTACTCGTATTGTGGGAGTTATGGAAGCACCGGAACACGATGGTCTTCGACGGCGCCCCCCTATCTTCACGGGCGCTCGTGAGTAGAATTGAAGCCGAGGGGCGCGCATGGAAACATGCCGGAATCTTAAAAGGAAATGTAGAGTCTCTCTTTGGAGGGCTAGCTAGGTGGGCCGATGCGAGAAGTTAGGCTAGAGTAGTTTGTTCCGGCTTGACCGGTGGCGTGGGTCCATATGTAACATTGTAACATATACTCGCCAACGTGGAGGGGTTCCTTTTCCCATCCTCTTCTTGAATATATAGTATGCACATTCGAGAAAAAAAAAACCTACTCCGACAGTAATTGGTTTTTTTGGCAAGGTGAGGCAAGGAGTAAAACTTCTTTTTTTCACCTACACAGACCGCACAGTAGACTTATCCTGTCACCACCGCCTCCCTTTCCTCGACGGCGTAGCCTGTATTCTTCTCCCCTCCACGGCGGCGATCGGTTCCCTCCTCACCCCACCATCTCTCCTCCACGCCACTGGCGGAGCTCGTCCCCTTCTGTCCCCATATCCTTCCTTGCCTCGACGGTGTCGCCCGCATCCTCCTCTCCCCGGCACAGTGTCGCCGTCCTCCTTCTCTGGCCGCCGCCGCATCGAGACCGAGCCAGTGCGCCTGCTGGCTCTGGCATCTTGGTGAACCAGATCGGGCTGGTCGGTGCAGAGGAACTCGTTGGTCTACATCTGGCACAACGGTGTGGCGCGGCGAGGCGACACCCTCGTCGTCGGGCAAAGTCTTCTACCGCAGCCGAGCCATGCCAAGGAGTACACACCGTCGCGGAGGGCGCCCACAGGGCCACAACGGCAATACGGCTTGCTGCTCACCGTCACGCCGCCACCTTCTCCGATTGTGATGGCCACCAAAGGATTGACGCCAATGACCCTCAACAGCCACCTTCTACTCATTTGCCGCTGATATAGATGTTTTTTAATTGCTTGAAAAACTGCAAGATAACCCACTATACATCAGTGTTTGCTTGCTCTAAACTTTTAGTTCTCCTTGTGGTTCTTCAGTTATGTTGATTGCACAGAAACAGCTGTCAACTTCATGTGGCCCAAAAGGGCCCCTTCTCGTGCGGTTACATCACACGCAATGAGGAGTAGAGGCAGTATGTAGGTATGTACGAGTAAGAATTTTTTCCCGTGCATAATTATTACTCCAAAGGTTATGGATATTTTCAGTGTACGCCATGTGCGATTTTATCAGTACACACCCTTAAAAAATTCGTGTTGTGTATGTTTGTTCTTTTCAGTGTATTTGCAAGATAGTAAAAATAATTTATTGTGCAGGTTGCATTTTTATTAAGAAACTATCAGCGTGAAAACCGCTGGACTTAAACTGCCAAATATGTTCTTGATCACCAACAGGTATATTTCTCTCCTTATACCCACATATGTTGTAGTTTTTTATTAAAAATAAAATCCATCATCCTGATAGCAAACGGTATTTTGTTTTCTAGACAATTTTTGTGTAATTTGTCCTAGGTATTTGACAGTTGTGATCTTCAAGCCATTTCAACAAAATATATACAGTGGGAACTGGTGTGTTGGAAGCAAAGTACAAAGCAACTAAGACTAAACAAAAGACTTAGCAACAAAATCTATAGTGGAAACTGATATTCAAGCCATTTCATCTGTTATTGGTTATTGATTGTTCAATGACCAAGCTGTTGTTTGTTAATTCTGATTTTGATTATAGCTCATAACAACTTAAAGACGTCGTAATATAAATATTATGGTATATTTCCTACAAAGTTTAAGCAGAGCTGATCTAAAGAATTCAGTTAACTCTGTGCAATAGTGTGAAACTATTTGAAGTACATTTTTCTCTTATATAAAACCAACCAAAGGAGTGAGTCCATTAGGTTTTTCTGTGATGAAAAGACTGTAGACAACTTCATGAGAAAAAAATGGCAGCTTTATCTTGAGGATTACAGTTTCCAGTCTAGCTCAGGTGTTTCATAGATTCTGAAATATCTATTCTTGAACCCTACTGAAGTGGCCTCCTTTCTGAGGAAAATAGTTTACGAATGGATTACTTGGAAGGCAAAACTTTACAGTTCCTTCAAAGTGAAATTACTTGCAAAATACAGTGTTCAGGAGATATTATTCCAGATTCTGAAAACCATGCTTCAATCATGTAACCACTATCTATTTCCACCATTGAAACTTCTCTGCTATTTTCTTTAGAGGCATATATGGGACCTCTGAAATCAATGAAACTTGACTATCATGATATATTTCTTCACTGATTCTTTTTTATCATGGAACTTGACTATCCAGTGTGTGTAGTGGCAAATAGATGCTTAATGGTACTGCTACATGATTAGGATAGCAACATAATTAGGCTTCTTACCTGCAGTAGATACATCCAAGAGTATACAACAACCAGGAGTACTTCAGACTACTTTTCAGAACCATCTAATGCTTTTTGCTTGGTTGTAATGGATCATCGTTTAACAAAAACACGTGCAGAAAATCTCTTGTCAACTGATAGATCCCTGAACTTGATATATTGCAAAAACACTTGTAGAAACTCTATAGATCTGGAGAAGAGAAATGAAGAGCTCTATAGCTGAACAAGGATCGTCGTTTAGCACAGGTGAATAACTCTTACGCTGGGTCGTGTCCCTGCATATTTTGTTTCTTTTGGTGATCATGTTCCCCCTCCAGTACACACATTGTTTCATCTGTACATAACCATTGATCTTGTACTCATATGAACAAGGCAATGGTGCTGACCTGTGGCTTCAACAAAATGAAAGAATTAGTGGCAAAAGTACTCCAAAGTGCATATACTTATTATGGGGAAAATAACAAGTTTTACAAATTTTAATCCACTATATTAAACCACCATCAACATGGCACAGGTAAATTAAAAACAATTAATAAGTAAACTGGCAAATTTCAAAGATATACTCCAAGTTAACAATGTCATAGCTTGCAATTGAGACATCTAAGAACTACAGTAGTTGCAAATTTAATCCACAGGAAAAAAGAGCCACCACTTATTATCATAACAAATGGATCTCTAGCATAACCATAAAGAACTTCACATTTTAAAGTTTAACCTATTCTAGAAAAATATACCTATTCAAACTGTTCACTGGAGAATAAGCAGATGACCTCCCATACTTAGAAGCAGCTAAAGCAGCATCGAAGCCATCTGGTGTAGCCCATACTTTAATGTTGGTGTCATCTCAAAATTATATATGAAATAGTGTCAGTTTTTAAAACACTAAATCTTGTTCGATGATTCAAATATCAATAACAATTCTGTCTTCGATCGACAAACTAAATATTTTTCCCAAAAAAGGAACTAAATAATATTAGAAAAGAGGTTACCCTTGATCTATAGACCATCAATCCGAAATTAGTTGATCAATTCCGATCCAACCTAGGCAATTCCTTGTCTGCTATTGTCATTATTCCCGGCGGCCGCTTGTGTGTGGCCGGAGGCGCTCGGCGAAGTCCATGTTCTTGAGTGCATCGAGCGCCTGGAGACGGGAGCGAAGCAGCGTCGCATCTCTGACTCGTAATCAGGGCCCGGGATTAACAAACTCACAATTGAAATTAGGAAGAAGAAAAGGAGTACAAGGACGTGGGCTACATGCATGACGAACAGGATCAACCCGATTAGGTATGCAGATTAGTATGCAGCAGCCGTACCCGTGATCTGCTGTTTATGCATGGTGCTAATCACGATAGGAAATTAGGAAAAAGAAAATGACGAGGGCTGCATGGAGAACTCGCGCGATCGGCAATCGCCATCCGGATCATAAGTCTGCATGCCCGTGATTAGCTGCCTCCTTGGGCCATGGCGTACACGCTGCTGCATCCTACGGGGGTCCGGGGCGGCCGCCCCTGCTGCCCCCCTCAAGGACGGCCGGAGGTCTGCAGGGAGAGGAGGGAGAGGGAAAGGAGGCTCGACGGTGGTCGTTGTCGAGCACGAAGGTCTCAGGATCGGGACGGCATGGTGCGGCCATTGGGATGTGGACTGGCCATTTAGGTCGTGCGCCGATGGAAGGCTTCGTGGCAGCGAAGGCCGGAGGCGCCGCGATGTCTGAGGCGTCGATATGATTTTATTGGCCTGGTATATGGAAGGGAAGGATGGAAGGATTGGTGTTTTATCTTTATTCTTAATGGAGCAGTTGGTAGTCTCGCTTCCAGGTTTTTTTCCGTCCCACCACTTTCGTCCGGTTTTTTTTCGTAGATTAACCGTCGTAGATTTTTTTCGATGCTGATTTCTTATTCATCGGTTTATTTACCCCTCAGCTCTTTCCTTACAAATCAGCACTTTCCAAACGTGCACGCAATCACGGATCTAAATTTACTAACTTATCCAAATCAACCGATACCTTCCATTATTGCAAATTTCTTTAGGAAATAAATAATAAATTATAAGGAAACAAATAAAAGATTTTAAATACGCATCATACTTTACTAACAATCACTAAAATCAAATCTAAATCAATTAACCTTACCTTAAATCACTCAATCACTTTAATTAGAAAACATTTTCTTTCCTAACTGCACCCCGCTTAGTGTGCACATAACAATCCGAAGTAATTAGAGTCACATGATTGAATCCATTTATTTAGAGCGACATGATTGAATTCATTTATTAATAATAATCCTCACCAAAAGTGCGTTTAGCAATTTTAGAGGGCGGACCAAAACTCTGCCATCCGCTCGCCCGCATTTCTTTAGGTACAGGAAAAAATGGCATAATATATGAAACAACACGACCGGGGCGGCGGCGCAATCTTCGGGGATAGGGGATCGGAGGAGAAGGATTGGCCTGGCAGCATGATCGGGGTGCTTCCCCGCGGACGCGGCTGTCCTCGCGATGCCACCTCCCCGAAACAATGCTGCTCCCTGCCGTCAGCCGAGGCGACGCCGCCTGCCCTCCTACCCACGGTCCGCTGCCGCGTGCGGCTATGGCGGGAGGAGTAGCGACGGGGCCGAGGTCCTTCATGCGTTCCGGGATGGAGGCCATGATTTCGTCGAGGTCGTTGCTGCCTCCTACACTCAGGGTGTGTCACCGAGATCGAGGCGAGCATGAGGAGCTGTGACCACCACCATGGTCATCCCATCGCAGGGGATGGAGCACGCCGTCGGCCTGCAGCTTGTGGATGTCACTGTTGCTCTTCAGGTCGCGTGGTGACCGGATCTTGCCGATGTGTCCCTCCCCGACGACCTCCTCTTCGCCCGGTTGGCCGACATGGATCTCGCCACTGCTGCCCTCAACTTCTCTGCCTCGAGCTCGACGGTCAGCCAGCATGGATCCCCCAGCTGGAGGGTCACGTGAACCAGCCGTCCTCCCATGCTGCAGCGGCTAGAAGGTGACATGGCTCTCCGTACACGAAGAGTGGAGTTCAGTCAAGTACTTATATACTTGGCCTCTACTGTTGATCCATGTACACGGAGAAGAACAGACAACCGCTCATTCATACTTCGTTCCACTCCTTTGCGCTACATTACTGAAGGTGACATTTTCCTATCTCTCTATGTTGTAACAAGCCTGCTGCCTGCATAGTTAATGGATTTTTTTATTTAAATTTATCGCTGCTTAGTGCTTTGTTGCAATTGTTCACCCAAGATTTTTATATATAATCTGAGCGTATGTAGGCATACTTAGCTTTGCTATTCCATTTTTTCTGGCGCATAAAAATAAGAGTATTGTCCAGGTTAGGTATTCAATTGAGTATGGTATTTGAATTGCTATCAGAATGTCTTTTCTATGCATGTGATTTCTCACATCTGGTTATAATATTTGTGAAGACGTGCATTGCACGTGCACTTGAAAGAGGGCCCGTGGCCCGCGCTGGACGGCGCCGACGCCGACCCGAGCCACCTCGTCCGCGTATTCTTGGAGCTGTGGCTGGTCGATTTACATGAAATTAATTCCCTCAGTTCTGGTGGCAAATATAATACACATAATCCATATTGTTATGCACTAGCGTGTATGTGTGAAATAGATGGATTATGGTCCCGTATCCAATAAGATGGATATGTGTGTGTGTGTTAGAGAGAGAGAGGGAGAGGGGGATAGAGAGTGAGGAAGAGGGAGGGAGAGTGTGTGTCTGTGTGTGTGAGGATTTGATGGTTAAAAAGGTCGCCAATGTCGTAATATTGAACTCTTAAAGTTAATGTGGTCCCGTTGCAACGCACGGGCGTTCTTCTAGTATGGAATGGTGGAATTGATGGAAGGATGGAAGGATTGGTGTGGTTTTTCTGGGCATGAATTAAAACCGGTCTTGGTTTTCGGAGGGAGGAAAAAAAACGGTGGGAGGGAGATCGCCTGGTGGGGGGGTAGATCGATGGAAGAGAAACAGACGATGCTAACAAACGACTTAAGTTGAGACATTAGGAGTAGAGATAAGTATGAAAGGGGATCGGTGTGAGAAATAAATCGGAGACTCCTCCTCACGCCTTCAAACCCTCACAACTTAGTACAAGACTTACCATCACCACCGCACACTCCTCCTTTGACTCATTGTGATACGTGATCACGTGAGGGCATGGCTTCGACGGTTTTTTTTCCCAGTGGAGCTAAGTATGGAAAGAGATTGGTGGCTTCGACGGTTGTGTTTTTTTCCGAGCGGAGCTAAGTATGGAAGGAGATCGGTGGGAGAAATAAATCGGAGAGGGAGGTGATTTGTTTGGAAAGTGACCTCCTGTATATGGTATTATTTCTGAATTCTTAATTATCAAATATTTACATTATTGAATTGAATCGACACCTGCCAAAGCAAGCACGAATAAATGAAAGGAGTATCAGACACGATTCGGTTTTAAGTGTGGAGAAGAAAAAATTAACGTGAAAGTGGTGGTGGGAGGTGAGACGAAAATAAACCGAACGAAAAAAACCAGACAAAAGTGGTAGGACTATTCAACCAACTCGTCTATTAAAAATAGATAGAGATAAAGTACCACAGAAAATAACTGGTCCTAATAGAAACCAAACAGAGCGATTAAAATCCTCTCACTGCTGGGACACGGCAACTCACGCGTGCTTTCTCAGTAAGCGATAAGGCATTTTAATGTACTATTCTCAGGTCAGAGTCGTCTCTAGCTAATTCGCAGGCAAAACTGTCAATCTGACTGACACACCGCGACTATTAATGTTGGATTGTCGTTTCGCTTAGCAATTACTACACCTATAAACAATACACGCCTCCGGCCATCGTTTCGCTCGAGGCAGGCGGAAATGGCTACTAGCCCGGTAAGTTACCCGGTAAAATACCTGCGTATTTAAATACATCAATTTCAAGCGCGGCCTAAGGAATACTACTAGCACGCAACGCAAGCAAAGGTTATATAAGGACAGCTAGAGAAGAGACCACGTCCAGCAGGAATGGAGATTTCAAATACCATAGCTTAGCCCTGCGCACATCCCGCAAGATACATAGCTAACTAGACTAGTCCTGATCCACATCGAATATGCCAGCAATTAGTGCACTAACATGAGGGCAGCCATGGCTTGCGTGCTTCTGTACGGCGGTGGCGTTGCTTTGCTATACTGCATCCTGTTCCCCGTCGCTAGCTGCGCGTTCGTGCAGCTGCTGCGATGAGGAGCTGAAGAATAGGGACGACATCGTCTACTACAGCTTCCCCTCCTTCAATAGAAGTCTCGCGAGCACTGCCTTGGCGCCGCTCAAGGATGCAAGCATAAATGGGGGAGCCCTCCAGCTGACTCCAGACACCAGAAACAACGTTGCCTTCCTTGTCAACAGGTCCGGGTCCGTTCTCCTCGTGTCCCCGGTCACGCTGTGGCGCGTCGACTCGCTCGGGGTGAGGCACGCCGCCTCCTTCAACACCTCCTTCGACATGAATGTCTTCCGAGAAGATATGAGTTCGAATGGCGAGGGCCTTGCTTTCGTCATCGCCACCTCCCTCGATGGCCCTCCGCCGGGCAGCCATGGCGGATTCCTCGGACTCACAAACACCACCTCAAAGTCTACTTCCAGAAACTTCGTCACCGTCGAGTTCGACACGGCCAAGCAGCCGTACGACCCTGACGACAACCATGTCGGCCTCAACATCGGCAGCGTCGTCTCCGACCCCGCCGTGCCGCTGTCCTCGGTCCTGCCTGGCAACCTTACGATCAAGACAACAGAAGTACAACCGACGAATTACACCGTGTGGATCGTCTACAGCGGCGTGGGGCACCACATATGGGTATACATGGCTCCCCAGGGCCAGGAGAGACCAGAGCATGCCGTCCTTGACGCGCCGCTCAACATCAGCTTTCCTCTCCCACAGAGAGCCTACATCGGTTTCTCCGCGTCGACGGGGGCAAACTACGAGCTGCACTGCATCATGAGCTGGAACTTGTCGATTGAAAAGCTCCCCGGCGATGACCGTCACGGTGAGAAATGGAAGGTGATACTCCCGGCGGTCATTGGTACGGTTGCCGTAACGGCCGCCATGATCGTCGCCGCGGCCCTCAAGATGGAGCTGAAGCTATCCGAGGCTCTCCGGCGGCTTCCCGGGACGCCCAGGGAGTTCAAGTACGCCACCGTGAGGCAGGCCACCAACAACTTCGCCCAGGCAAGGAAGCTAGGCAAAGGAGGCTTTGGCGCCGTGTACAAGGGAACACTACGCTCTCCAGTTTCAGGGACGACCAAGGCACGCGTCGACGTGGCGGTGAAGAAGTTCACGCGTAAAGAAAACCGCTGCTACGACGACTTCCTCGCAGAGGTCGATGTCATCAACCGTCTGCGTCACCGAAATATCGTGCCGCTTGTTGGTAGGAAAATTCTTCACCAATCAATCATTTTTTGGCATGCACTCTTCCTATTCCCTCCTTCAAGTTTGACCATTAATTTAACCAATGAAACATAGGTGATGCTTACAGAAATAATACTGCCTCCGTTCTTAAATATAAGTCTTTATAGGTATTTCACTATGGACCACATACGGATGTATATAGATGCATTTTGTGTGTATATTCACTCATTTTGCTCCGTATGTGATCCATAGTGAAATCTCTCCAAAGATTTATATTTAGGAACGGAGGGAGTAGCACCGAAATCATATTTGAAACATATGACTTATACTCCCTTCTTAGGGGAAGACTTATACTCTCTTTTTTGTATTAAAATATCAGATGTTTTCAATACACAGTGTCTTATATTTTGATGCAGAGGGACTATATTATTTGATCGATCTAATTAATGATAAAAGTTAAATCTTGAAAGCATGAAACTGAAACGGAGAGAGTATATATTTCAGCATTTCTTTTTAATATTAATTTCTTTCAGGTTGGTGCTATCAGAAAGGTGAACTCCTCCTCATCTACGAGTACATGCACTGGTAGAAAAAGAGGCTTCCGTCCAGCCCCATTAGTCGCGAAAGTGTAGGAACCGCGACTAATGAAGTCTTTAGTCGCGGTTCGGCAGACGAACCGCGACCAAAGGCCTGGGCCCAGGGCGCTCGGTGGCCAGCTGGTGCACGTGAGGGGCTTTAGTCGCGGTTGGCCAGGCCAACCGCGACTAAAGGTGCGCAAAGGCCTTTAGTCGCGGTTGGCCAGGCCAACCGCGACTAAAGCTCCTCCCCTATATATACCAGTTCAGCACACTCACTTAGCCATTTGGTGCCACTTCTCTTCACAAGCTTCACAAGGGGGTGTAGGTTTGCTTTTGGTTCCTCTTATGCACACAAGGTGTTTGATGAAATACCCTAAGAGGGTGAAACAAACATGATATGAAGTGTTGGAGCCACACTTGAGGTTCCTCATTTATTTTTGCCTCCTCGATCGCGGTTAGCAACTTGAACCTTTCATGCATGTGTGTCATTGATAAAATATGCATGTGTGCAGTTCATTGTTTAATTTATATTGTTTGTAGCTAGTTAGTTTAACAAATGCATGATGGTTAATTATATATTTTATATTATAATAATGCAGATGAATCGGCAATGGATGTACGGTAACCGACTCTCCGGCGAGTTCACTACGGGTTTGAAAGATTTCCTCGTAGTGGCTAATGCGAACAAGCAGGGGGGTTTTGTTATCTGTCCATGTGTTATCTGTAAGAATCAGAAGGGTTACTCTTCCTCAAGAGATGTTCACATGCATCTGCTTCGGCACGGTTTCATGCCAAGCTATAATTGTTGGACCAAGCATGGAGAAAGAGGGGTTATAATGGAAGAAGATGAAGAAGGGGATGATTTCATCGATGAAAGCTATCTTGCTCATTTCGGTGATACTTTCATGGAGGATGCTGAAGGTGAAGGGGAAGGTGAAGAAGAGGCACGTGATGATCCCGTTGATGATCTTGGTCGGACCATTGCTGATGCACGGAGACACTGCGAAACTGAAAAGGAGAGGGAGAATTTGGATCGCATGTTAGAGGATCACAGAAAGGCGCTGTACCCCGGATGCGATGATGGTCTGAAAAAGCTGGGCTGCACACTGGATTTGCTGAAATGGAAGGCAGAGGCAGGTGTAGCTGACTCGGCATTTGAAAACTTGCTGAAAATGTTGAAGAATATGTTTCCAAAGATTTTGCAGCTGACGCAAGGAACATA
This sequence comes from Triticum dicoccoides, assembly GCF_002162155.2. Lineage (NCBI taxonomy): Eukaryota > Viridiplantae > Streptophyta > Magnoliopsida > Poales > Poaceae > Triticum > Triticum dicoccoides. Next base: position 18,891,708 of record NC_041385.1, read on the forward strand.
AGATTTGCTCTAAGTACGGATGGCATGAATCCTTTTGGCGAGCAGAGCTCCAGCCATAGCACCTGGCCCGTGACTCTATGCATCTACAACCTTCCTCCTTGGTTGTGCATGAAGCGGAAGTTCATTATGATGCCAGTGCTCATCCAAGGTCCGAAGCAACCCGGCAACGACATCGATGTGTACCTAAGGCCATTAGTTGATGAACTTTTACAGCTGTGGGGTGGTGTCCATGTGTGGGATGAGCACAAACAAGAGGAATTTGACCTACGAGCGTTGCTTTTCGTAACCATCAACGATTGGCCTGCTCTTAGTAACCTTTCGGGACTGTCAAATAAGGGATACAATGCATGCACGCACTGCTTACATGAGACTGAAAGTGTACATTTGCCAAATTGTAAGAAGAACGTGTACCTTGGGCATCGTCGATTTCTTCCGAAAATTCATCCAGTAAGAAAGAAAGGCAAGCATTACAACGGCAAGGCAGATCACCGGCCGAAGCCTGCGGAACGCACTGGTGCTGAGGTATTTGATATGGTCAAGGATTTGAAAGTCATCTTTGGAAAGGGTCCTGGCGGACAATCAGTTCCGAAGGGAGCTGACGGGCACGCAGCCATGTGGAAGAAGGAATCTATATTTTGGGAGCTAGAATATTGGAAAGTCCTAGATGTCCGCTCTGCAATCGACGTGATGCACGTTACGAAGAATATTTGCGTGAACCTCCTAAGCTTCTTGGGCGTGTATGGGAAGACAAATGATACAAAGGAAGCACGGCAGGACCAGCAACGTTTGAAAGACCCTGATGACCGGCATCCGGAATGGTTTCAAGGTCGTGCCAGCTACGCTCTGACCAAAGAAGAGAAGGTCATCTTTTTTGAATGCCTGAGCAGTATGAAGGTCCCGTCTGGATTCTCGTCCAATATAAAGGGAATAATAAACATGGCGGAGAAAAAGTTCCAAAACCTGAAGTCTCACGACTGCCACGTGATTATGACGCAATTGCTTCCGATTGCTTTGAGGGGGCTCCTGCCGGAAAATGTTCGAGTAGCCATTGTGAAGCTATGTGCATTCCTCAATGCAATCTCTCAGAAGGTAATCAATCCAGAAGTTCTACCACGGTTACAGAACGATGTGATCCAATGTCTTGTCAGTTTCGAGTTGGTGTTCCCGCCATCCTTCTTCAATATTATGACGCACCTCCTGGTTCACCTAGTCGAAGAGATTTTCGTTCTCGGTCCTGTATTTCTACACAATATGTTCCCGTCGAGAGGTTCATGGGAGTATTAAAGAAATATGTTCGTAACCGTGCTAGGCCAGAAGGAAGCATCGCCAAGGGCTATGGAAATGAGGAGGTAATTGAGTTTTGTGTTGACTTTGTTCCTGACCTTAAGCCGATTGGTCTTCCTCGATCGCGGCACGAGGGGAGACTAAGTGGAAAAGGCACGATCGGAAGGAAATCAACGATATGTATGGACGGCCATTCTCTGACTGAAGCACACCACACTGTACTGACCAATTCCAGCTTGGTGGCTCCGTACTTTGAGAAACACAAGAATATTTTACGCTCGGACAACCCGGGGAAGCCTGAATCCTGGATTAGGAAGGCCCACATGGAGACTTTCGGCAGTTGGTTGAGAAAACATTTAATGAATGACAATGATGTTGTAGATCAGCTGTACATGTTGGCCAAGACACCATCTTCGACTATAACGACTTTCCAAGGGTACGAGATAAATGGGAATACATTTTACACGATCGCCCAAGATAAAAAAAGCACCAACCAAAACAGTGGTGTCCGCTTTGATGTAGCAACCGAGAATGGGCAAAAGGTCACATATTATGGTTACATAGAGGAGATATGGGAACTTGACTATGGACCCTCCTTTAAGGTCCCTTTGTTCCGGTGCAAATGGTTCAAGCTAACAGGAGGTGGGGTAAAGGTGGACCAGCAATACGGAATGACAATGGTGGATTTCAACAATCTTGGTTATCTTGACGAACCATTCGTCCTAGCGAAAGATGTCGCTCAGGTTTTCTATGTGAAGGACATGAGTAGCAAACCGAGGAAACGGAAAGATAAGAAAACGATCAGTGCATCATGCGATGATCCAAAGCGCCACATTGTTCTTTCAGGGAAAAGAAACGTCGTGGGAGTGGAGGACAAGACAGACATGTCAGAAGATTATAATATGTTTGCTGAAATTCCGCCCTTCAAAGTGAACACCGACCCAAGCATTAAGTTAAATGATGAGGATGCTCCATGGATACGGCACAATCGTAAGCAAGCAGGGACACAAGGGAAGAAATGATGTGTAATAATTTATTGTATCAAACCTTTTGTCAAACCTTCAAGGGGTTTTAAAATGAATTAGTTTTATTTTTCTGATTTTTTTGATATATAATTGTATTTTTAAGATTTGAAAATGAAGAAAAAAACAGAAGAAAAAAACAGAAGAAAAAAACAGAAGAAAAAAACAGAAGAAAAACATAAGAAAAAAGGAAAAACAGAAGAAAAAAACAGAAGAGAAAAACAGAA